>NC_092424.1:38003996-38326826 GCF_036169615.1 Heliangelus exortis
ACCAAGCTTACTACTGCCTAATCAGCACTGGCTCTCTCCTCTTGGCCTTTTTCTTTGGGGTCAGCAAGAAAATCCCATTCCTCCCCCCGCAGCAATATATACCCTCATTTATATTTGGTAGAAAACAGGCTAAAGAGTGATCAATCAGCATGCTCAGTAAGCTGGCAGAGCAAGCAGCACTTCTAACTAAACCAGAAAACGGGACACCCTGCAAGTGCCTGACCACTTGATGTTAAGGAGAGGTATTTAGCATGGACATTGACATGCCAGCTGCAGGAACAACCCCAAAATAAAGCAGATGATATAAATAAAAAGCCAGCAGTCAGAAGGGAGAGGGCTAGAACGGGATCCCTATGAAAGATCAGAGGACAAACTCGCAGCAGCAGTACCAGAGCAGGTTTTAATATTCTTCCCATTTTCTCTGCAAGAGCCTCGAGGCACTTGGCTTTTTACATCTTTTACTGTTCTTGCAACAAACATTCCAAGTAAAAAATCTCAATAGCCTGATGGCCTATTGGCTTGTCCCATTTCAGAACTAAGTAAGTGCCAGGTACATTCACACAGCTTCTCTTCTTCAGTAGTTCCTTTTTTCACGAGCAGTCAGTGATGTACCTAGAGCTGAGCCTAAAGTCAGTACCTCAAAGTGTGGTGCAAAAGGCATCTTAAAAACTGATATAAAAAAGACATTTTCCAGAAAAAAACCAGAATTGCAGATAACATATTTGTAGGTAAAAGACAGAATTTTGCATAACCAGTACAAACCAGTCTACTTCTACCTTTTCAACATAGATGTTCTTGATAATAAAATTGTTTTTACTATGGAGAAAGTGTACTGTACTTATATCATCCATAATGTGTCAACAGAGTTCCTTCAAACAACCTTCTCCTTCCTGGAGTAGAAACAAGAGACACAGAGGGCCAACACCCCAGGCTCACATCTTGTTTGCCACTCTTAGACATGTGTGTATGTGCCACATCCCCAAGCACCAGGTTTGACTCTGTTACATCCCTGCATGGCACATGGCATGCAAATCTGGGTGCATCCCCTGGTTCCCTGGGTGGGCATTGACTGTGAATCTCTCCCATCTCCCAATATCTCTTGCCTGTAAATCTCCCTCCAAGCTAGGCCTCGCTTCTGTGACAAATGCAAATGCAAACCAAGATCCGGCAGATAAAGGATGCCGCTCTTGAATTATCTTTTTTTACAGCACAAAAATATTGCCATGGTAATCATACTAATGATGTGAAGGTCCTTCTAGGATAACAGGGAAACTAATTAATGAGAAAATTAAAAATATAGGCCTTGATCCTACAAGGATCATTCTGCACACAGGAGCAGATATGCTGACTTCAGTGAAACTCCTAATATGTGAGAAGAAAGAACACGTATATCCAGATACACACTCAAGATCATACAGCCTGCAACCATTTTCAGACTGTTCCAGTGGCAAAAAGATACCAGACATAAAACAGAAAGCACATAGACACAACGGCTATTATTGTGGAACTACAAACACATTAGAATGAATCATTAGGGTGATGGCCTGAGGTTACCGAACATTTTCAGCTTGCATTTTAATTTCTTTTAATTAAATTATGATTTAGGTCAGTTTTAATCACCACTTGTATATAACTCCTTTGGGGTAAATTTTACGAAAGGTTACTAAAGAGGTATTGCATTAATTGTTTAATGGAGTTATGATACTACTTCCCTCAGTGCTGCTTCAACAATTTCCCTCACTGCAGACACTGCAGAGCTGAGCGCGCTGCTGTGGATGCACCCAGCCTAGCGAAGTTGTCAGGGTAATAAATAACAGGTTTTCATTTTCATGCAGCATTTTGTCAAGAATTGTCAGGGACTGTGGGAAAAGAATGAGAAAACTCGCTCATGGGGATTATCTCAGAGGTTAAAAATAACACTATTGTATTTCACTTATTAAACATCCTGAGAAATATAGGAGCCTAATCTAAAGCCCAGTGAAGTCATCACTAGGCGTGTTCCCCTTGCCTCACTCCTCCTTGGATCACAAGGCAAGTAATTGGGCTTCATTATACACTTCCAGGCTAGAGAAGAACCAGGGGACAACAGCTACAGCATCAAAATAGGTGCTTGGAAGACACAAGCACCCACTTCATGCATAACATTGCTGGGCACTTTGTGGGAACAGGGTGTAGCTCTTCTGCCTGACTTACAGTGTGACTCAGATTTTGCAATACAGGTGCCTAGCAAGAGACACCTAAAATTTCCATGCCCAAGATCCTGATCATTGCTACTTCTGACAACCTGCAACAACGGTGACTGTTCAAAACAAAAGAAAGCAGACATCTCCTGGAAGCCAGAGTTCTCCAGTACAACCAGAACATGGACATCACTGCCCAGACACCGTCCACAGCCTGCACAAAGGACAATGATACAATTGGCATCTTGATGAAAAAAACACACTCATGGTGCTGCACAGGTATTATCACTGTTATCATAGTAAACAAAAGTGGACAGAATTCACTCAGGTGAGCTGACACATGTTGAAGAGCAAGGCGAGTCAGAGCTCAGAGCAGAATGGAGGAGTCCTGACTGCCAGCCCTACAGGCAGCCCTGTCTAAGAGACAGAGACAGAAAGGGATCACGTATGAGGAAGGTGCACGATACAATCACAAATTTTACTGTTATTGCTTCATTTTACTATTTGTTCATACTTTCTCAGTGCACCTCAGGGACTAGGTAACTGCACACTCTTAAGGACTGTGGCACAGCTTCTTTTCCAAACCACAGTCAAAATAAAAGATGAGACGTATTTCAATTTTTTTTTTTGCATACAGATCACCAAATCATGTGGTGCTGCAATGTAACAAAGAGAAGAAATGTCCAGAGAAGCCATACAGGAGATTACACTTGTTTAAAAACCATAAAATGGGAATATAAACATGCACTGAATAATCACAGGAGTTTACTGTTATTCACATCATGGTCAGAAATGAGAAATTAATTCCTTGAAAGATGAGTCCCCTGCAGGTATTCTGGTTTGTCACTTTGCATAATTCTTCCCTGACAGCATTGCATTAGTGACTTTAGTAACTCAGTATTTTTCACCTTAGGACATCTCAGGAGAAATAAAATCTGCTCTGAAGCATCTAGTGTGAGAACAGGAACTACAACTGTTTGCCTGGTACAGTTTACACACATGTACATTTGCCTGCTAAAAGAAACCCCAAATAGGTAAATGGTCAATGCAATAGGATTGTGAGGCAGCCATGGAAGCCAAAATAAGCTGCATTTTGAAAGTTGTCTTGTGTAGCCACTGCATGGCAACTTAACAAAACAGTATAATCCACTTCAGCAATGAAAAGAATCTCCTAAGAAGGGTTTGCTTGGAGAGCAAATACAAATAAAAATACAGATAACATCTTGTTTTTCCCCTGGACAGGTGGAAAGCTGTCACCCAATATTTTGAGAGCTATAATCAGTCAAGACAGATGGTGGATTTCAAAAGAGAAATGAAAAAAGAAGCTATCAACTGAAGTGGACAGGGGTTAATAGCATCACGTTAGACATAACCAATCTGCATTATGGTGAAACATTTTACAGATAGGTTTGATACACATGCTTCCCAGTGAATTTCTTCTCTAGTACTTCATCTTAATTTTATTTAAGGATTTGTCTTGGTGGCAAAAAGAATACAGTTACTTCTAAGCTATCTTAATAAGAAGTAGCACTTTTAAGGCTGAATAAGACAGTGTGTGTTTTTGAAGTATAATTATGTGTCTAGATGTTAATTTTTAGTAGATTATGAGTGGACCAGAAATTTGCTGTTGAATATTACTGCACTGTGGGATGCAAAAAAGAAATGTAGCTACAATTTTTCAAATGATAAAAGAATTGCTTGCTATAAACTGAGGAACATTTAAAAGCTAATCAGAAGTCAAATCTACTTAATATTAATCCATACCTCAAAGAGAGATATAATCAGGCCAGCACAGTGTTAGAAGACCCTAGAAAAGATTTTCAGAACATTGCTGTGTAATGGTAACAGCAGCTGCTGCATGCAATACCCCAGCCCCAGGGAGGATTAAGCCCACCTAGAAAGAAAGCAAAAGAAGCCAAGCACTGTTGATTTCTGTCAGTGCATACACAATATCCCTCTGTATATAGCCAGGGAGTGACAATATCCCTCTATATATAGCCAGGGAGTAACCAGCAAAATTGCAAAAAATTTAGGTCTATAAATGGGAACAAGGAAAGGGAAGCCTTACATTAGCCTCACAATTAAAGGACTAGGCTATAAAATTAGTTTTATTTTCTGTTCCCAAGACTGTATGCTTTTTGTCATTGGGCAAAAATATTATAAGAGAAGGGATGAGGAGTCAGGGTGTCTCCCTCTCAGTGAGCCATGACCTGCTGAACCAATGGGTTATCATGATAAGATGTAACTTCATTTTGCCTCATTTCTACTATGCAGCACAATCACTAGACTGATGTTACTTGTGGATGGAGTACTACCAGTTCTGAGTGGGGCATCAGCCTGCTGATGAGTCTCTATTCCTGACACTGCCAAGCAAAATTTCAGACATTTGATGGGGCCCTTGAAAGATCAGGGGTTGATAATCTGATGACCCCATCAGGCAAAGGAGGAACAAATTCTACCAACTATCTTTAAGGTGATTTGTATTCATTGTGACCTTCCTGGCTTATCCATCAAAATATTCTGTTTCCACCAAGTGAATAGCAAGCAAAGTTCATCTTGGATGAACAATTCCAACAGAACAGCAACTCACATGTACAATAGCCTCAGCTAAGGTAAACACATAAGATCAATCAATCTATCAGGAAGGATCTGATCATTCATTTTGGAAGAAGCTTATGAGAAGAGATGAAGCAAAACAACTTGCAGAGCTCTAATTCTGTCTTCACAACCCCTTGAGAGAGGGAAAGGAGGAGCCTAACCTCGGGAGGCCCAGAAATGGTTTTTGCTGCATGGATTGATTATCTTTCTCCTGGAGGAGAAGAAGGATCAGGGATTTATGCTCTGCTGTTAGATGTATTTGTCATCTTTGAGGCCATGGGAATGGATGGGGCAGCTCTTGGGTAGGCTCCATGTTATATTTTGCTGAGAAATCCCATAAGGAAGCAAAGGGCAGTTTTCTTCTCCCAGTATCAAGAAAATCTACTGCACACACCTCACCATTCAGCACATACAGGACGACATTCGGTGAGGCATCTAAGAGAAATGAGAAATATTTAAAATTTTTGTTTTATAAGACTTTGGTAAAAATAATTTGCTTTTGCTTGGTGACAACCAGCAAGGATGAGGACAGGTGACCTATGACATTTGTGCTAACTCATGGCCACTACACTGTGAGGAGTACTGCCATTTTTTTGTCTATGTAATTACTTCAGGATTGTGTTTTTAAGCTAGTGAAGTAAGACATGCTACATTTTGTTTAGAGCCAAACATTTTTCTCACCTGAAACTTTACAATCACTCAATCACTGAGTGCACCTGACCAAGGGGAAAGGCAAAATTATCACCAGCTGATTTTACTTTCCCAGGACAGGGGAGGGGGAGGAGGGGGGGAAGAAGAAAATTACACTGTATGTTTGCACATGTCAAATCTAAAATACTGCAGGGAACCTGGGACTAAAGAATATTTCTCCATGTATCTATTCATTTCCCCAGACAACAACCTACACTACAATGAAAAACTACCGAATACAACCATTGACAGGAGAATCTGCTATGCAGTTCACACTTGTTTTTTTCTATTAATGGTCCGTAGGCAGGGAACAATATATCTAATAGCATAATAACAGACACCATTAATACTTTAGAGGTGCAGTATAAAATTGCTTTCATTAGCACGTCAAGTGTTTATTTTAGCTTACTGCGAAACAAGCTTCTTACATAGAGCCACTTATTCGACTTTCCTTGATTGCAGAGAGGGTAATAATGAAGAAGCCTACTTTCCATGATCTTCTGTGGAGATTTTTACATGCACTGAAAAGATATTGCTCCATTACCTTGAGCCAATGAATCAGCTTGGTGGGCTGGAGAAAAATATTACAGCAGTAATATTACTGAACTCAGTGGACTAGTTTTTACAGACTGCCACAAGGGCATGCATGAGGCTGTTAAAATAGAAAGTTCAATCTAAAAGGACACTGACAACTAAGCAGAGGAAAAAAATATCTGGATCTTACTGTGGCTCAGTGTGTATTTGTAAAAGATTTTATAACTGGTCATGTTGGCTACAGGAAAATAATATCTTATGTTAAATATGCATATCTTTGGACTTGCTTTTATTGGTAAAAGCTATGGATTGGGGTTTTTTTTTGGTTTTTTTATACTTTCTCCTTTTTTTTTTTTTTTTTTAATTTGGAGTACCTAAAGCATGTAAACAATTCCAAAGTTAAAATACGCTGGACACAAAGCACTCAGTTTTACCATGAAGAAAATTCAACATAGTTGACCTCAAGTAGAGTTTGGATTTCTTTTGTTTTATTTGAGACTATTTATACACATTAGCTACTCAGAAGTCCTTTAAAAATGAAAAAAAAAAAAAAATACAGTTTTTGAAAGTGAAGACAAGCTCCTACCTAAATAAAATTACTCAGAAATGTAGTTGTGGTTTATGTCACATTTTCATAGCTTTTGTAATCTTCAGGACTCCATTTTAAAAGTTCTTTTAGTTAGTCAAAACCAACAGCTAATAATTAGAACAGTAGAAACTAAATCCTATTCTCAGACAAATGTGTGCAAATCCCATTTATTTAAATGGGAATGGCTCACAGGTGTGTTACATTAGACTTTACCCACTCAGCAACTTTATAGGAATTCAGTGTCTAAAGCTTAATGGCTTGACTCCTCTTCAAAACAGAGGAACAGAGGCACAGGTAATTCCACAGAAATCTGATCCAGGTTTCTTCCCCAGCCTCCCTCAGCAAACACTTTAATTACCTTTTTTTTTTTTTTTTTTCCCATGACAACCACCATCAAGTCTAAATTTCAACTTTCAACCCTAAACATTACAGGCCTCATTCCTGCCTAAGGAGAAGAGGACTCTGTCACCAGACAGATTTAATTCTACAGCAGTGATTATGTGTTATCCGCCTCAATTCTGCATCAGCAAAATCTACTGTATGGCACCAAATTCAAGGAGTTCAGGCATTTTACAGCTCGAGGGTAATGCAATCGTTCTATTGCCATGCTATTTACTTCACCCTTCCAATGCATTTGTTTGTGCTCCACAAAGTGAACTGTAGGTCACCAGAAAACACGGACAGGCATAATAAACTGGGAAGCTGTATCTAGAAAGCCACAGAAATAGTGGAACAACATCAGTTATTTTTCTAGTGGCAGAAAAGCCTTACAAGCTGTTTTTGGGTTGTTTTGGGTTTTTTTTTTTTTGACAGCGATACAATAAAAGCTTTTACCCACACTCAGTATTGAAATATATAACTAAAACTTTTGTTTTGCCTATTTAGGAGTATGGAATATGACATCACAATCCACATGCCATTTAGTCTGCATACAAATTGACATGTGATGTGTCACCACTGAACTCTGTTCCAATCAGAACACGAAATCAGTATTTTAATTTCAGCTGGGTTTACTGTAGCATGAAAGGAAAGAAGACCAGTCAGGATGAGATTTCTTGGGTTCCTCCACACCTTCCAGGAGATGACAGCTATTGCCTTAAGTACTTGCCATTAACGACCAGTCACAATGTTAGTGACAGGATGTTTCTAGCAGTTACTTAAAGTGATAGATGTTAACATTTTTCTGCTCTTTATAACTCACACTATACCCCATTCAGAATATTTTAGGAGCTGTGTGCACAGTGCTGGGTCAAAATGATGAAGATCGTGGAGCCGCCGGTTGAGGTGCAGAATGAGCCATGTCATTTGAGGAACATTAGGTCAAAGAGAATCCATGATAAGGAACTGTCATGGATTAAAGATTAAGGTTTATCCTTTTAACTATTTCACATAAGGGGAATTCTCCAGCATTGGAGTGTTTTGCTCTTCCACACATATAAAAGCATTGTGAAACTCTGCACTCTGAATATAAGTCTTTGATGTTAACATCTTTTAACAACTCTCCCTAGGAGATACAGATTAAAAAAAAACAACTTTGATCCAATCTTACAACAACATAGACCACGTTTACCTCCGCACACATGAAAAAGTTGCTCTGTGAAGACTCAAGTGAAGGAAACCCCTCTTACAAGAACAGCACTATAGTCATAACGTTAAGCACCTGTGACTTCTGACCCTTGATAGATGTAATACACTGGATAGGTCTATAGCCATAAACACTGTTAGTGGACAGGGATACAGGAAAAAATCCTTGGAGAAAAGGGAAGCAAGAATTTTATTGCTCTGTGTTTTGCAGCATGTAGCTGATTTACATGGCAAATGTAACCAACCAGACTATGACCCAAGCCTTGCATAACATGCATTCCACATTCTATTATTAATTATGTAAGGTCAGAGCATGTTAGAGGTAAAACAAACATTTTCTCATTTTATACCAGCAATAATTAGTAGCCCATCATATAAAAATAGCATTTGTAATTCTGAACCTAGCTTGACAAGAAATATACTTCAGAAAAATTAATCTCATGATCTAGACCCAAAGGAACTTTTGAAGTGTGTGCAAACAACATTCCTAGATGGATGTTTTCCCATTCTTTCACAAGAATTTGGAGTAAAACTCCCTCCCCCCAAATGCAAAACTGATTAACAGCTCTAAAAAATTGTCAGAGCACCTACCTTCAGCATTAACTTGCAGGTCCTCAGGCTGCTCTGCTTTGCTCTTTGTTGGAGATGGAGAATGGCCTTTTTGTTCCAATCCTTCTTTAAAAATTAAAAAAAATGTATCAGTTTGAAATTGTATTAGTGTATCAGATATTACCATGTGTGATCCTGCAACTATGAACACATTTTATCTCAGAACTCCATTCAGTACCTGATGTCTATCTTTCTATTAATAAAACTAGTTACTGCATAATCTTTTATAAAAGCCATAGCAGGCATCATTCAGCTTGGACTGAACTTTCTCTAACTTTCACATGACAGCAATGGAGAAAGCTCACACTAAAATAATCTATTTCTTCACAAGCTCTTAATCTCTTCAGAAATAAAAAAATTATTAATGTTTTAATTTATAGTTTTAATATAATATATATTATACTGCATTATGGAACTGTGGAGAAATAATACGAACAAAATGATTTTTCTCTGTCAGCTCAATTCTCCATTCAATGTTATAACACAGTGCTAAATGAATATTGACTGAAATTGGTAAAGAAATGAAAGGTAGGGAAGCAAGTTTGATAGTGAAGTAAAGTTAAGGAAATGAAAGCTTTATGAGATAGAAATGTTCTGGTTGAACAACCTTCAGTTAGAAAGCAAAGGGAAGATAGAGGAAAAGGAAAATCTCTTGAGTAAAAACTATAATTGAGGCCAGTAAAGTCCAAGCTGTCCTCTATTTGTAGGGACTGCAGTTCAGAGTGTTGAGTATCAGTTGGTTAAACTTTAAAAATTAGGAACTTTTTCTACAACATTTCAAGATATCCCGTCATTTTAACATATAGAACGAAATGACTGTTTTTTTTTAAAATAGACTTCAAGGTATAAAATGGTAACACATAAAACCTATTTGTACAAAGGGGATGCCAAGCCGGAAATTAAGCATAAAAGGTATTTGTAAATTAAGACATTTAATAAAAGGAGTTTCAGGAATTAAAACATTCTTCAAATATTATTGCCTAAATGGGAGAGCAGAAAATGGCAGACAACTAAAACTGAATTCATGGCACCTATTGAACCTATTCAGCTGTGATGGGGAAATGACTTTCTATCATTTGGCTTTCTGTCAAACCTCCCGATTCCCTTTGGCACTCTGAGGGCTTGGGTGAACGAGAAGCCTAAAGAAAACAATCTTTTGTGTGTGCTGGAAAGCAATTTTGGGCATTTGTAAGCAGGATTTTCAAGATGACATGGCCTTCTTGATTTACCCCTATTGCCATGATGTATCAAAAGAAAAATCATGGCATTACCTCAAATTGATCAGCTAATTAGCAGCTGGGGGGTGGGGAAGCTATCCACCTGTGTATTATAAATTGCTTATGTATTCTGAAAGCTCTCATCTTTTCTGCAGTCATACATACCCCAGGCAATCATCTACTGTGTGTGTCACTGGATTTTCAAACAGCTCTCAGCAATCAGATACCCCGTTCTCATAAAAGGACTCAGCTCTGCTATGAGATGTAGATACTATCCTTTTATTTCCCACCCTTCCACAACTACATATACCTGGAACAAAAGTGCCAGAGGTTTCCAAACAGGAGATTTGAAAGAAGTGAAGATGTGGAAAGGGAACGTGCAGGGTCAAGGGGAATATTCAAAAGATGAAAAGGGAGTGAATCATTGGCCAGAAAACTCTGTCAGCCCTCCTAGGAAACTGGTTATTCTACTGTTCCTAAATTCAAAAAGAAGAGCCACAGATATAAAAGATGAGCAGGAATTGACATAAAGCAACAGCTCAAAATGTCAGCAAAACTTCAGAAATGGAGGTCTCTGTGTGAGTCATCAAATTCCATCTCAATTGCTTAATTTTAAGGAATGAGCATTACTCCCCCCAAAAAAGTCAAGGTTAATACTGTCCTTAAAATTTCTTCTAGAACTGAATTTCTGTTTCATTATAGAATTCCATATAGTTCAGAGCATGAAGTGATCTTAGTGATCAGTAAATGAGTTACTGCAAAGCAAACTATAATTTGAGGTTAGGCTTCTCATCAGGAGGTAGACCTTGCCTGACAGCACTTAACATAGGACATGTCATGTGTCATGTCATCACATTTGCTCATGTGAATTTAAAGATCAAATGGATTATTTTGAGAAAACCAAGTTGAATTAATTTCTATAAAGTGAGAAAACAAGAGTAACCACAAGAAATACTATAGGGTAAAATAATAACAAAACCCACCAAATAAAGACACACTTCGTCAACACTTCAAAGGGGTTACTTAGGAGAAATTGTGAGAGTTCAACAAAAATATCAATACAAAAGAGAGATCCCAAGAATAACCAGGCTTTTAAAGATGATTCCTGGCAACACTGTAATTTGTTTTTAAAAAAATGACTTGAATATTTATAGTGGACCATGCTGATGTATGGATTCTTTGATTCTAATGCCACTGTGAACTACATGCTATGCTCCCTTTTTTTGGTTGATGATTGACATCAGGGAATGGAATCAATAGGAGTGTTTCAATCAACCTTCACTCCTCCAGTGATGAATTTTATCATCTAACCAATCTGTGAGACTTCCTCCAGTCCCACAAGTAAAATGTCAATCAAGTTTAAGTGCAAATGTCCAGTCAGGTCTTTCAGGAGTATCTGAATACATTAGATAATACAACCAACATCTTAATTGACAGCACAAAGACAGAGAGGGAGGAGGCTTACATTCAGAGAAATCTGAATTGCTACTATCTCAAAAGAAATTATCTTTTTGCATTCTATAAAGAACCTTAAAATGCTCACAAAAAGATGTAGAGGCACTGTCTCAAGAGAACAAGATTTCAATCACAATTTCACTGGTTTTTATCAGATCTCCCTCATTCCAGAGACAGAAAAGAATTTGTGCAAGCTTCAAAATAATATCATAGTATTATGGTCAAAATAGAACTCTTAACCCTTTCTGCTCTTCATTATATATATCTCCCATGTGCATGTCTTTCAGAACACTTAGCCAAATATTACAGAAATTCTGTCTGCAAATTTCTGTTTAAAAACAGCTCACCTAGACAGGTGTCTGAACTGACTGTATTAAAAGCTTTTCTAATCGTGATCATCTGTGCAAAAAGGTTTCTGAGCTCTAACACTGGGAGAAATTATTCTTCTTTATAGGATAATTCAGAGGGTCAACAAGCCACTTAAATCTCACAGTGTGTCTCCAAGCAAGCTATTCCCAAAATCCCTCACAACTTCCAGATCTCCCTGGTTACAAGTGATTGCTATTTCCATCTAAGAAAAAAAGAGAAAGCCTCCCTCCAAGGAAAACACGTTCAAGTACAAGAGCTTGCACACAGTGTAATGTACAATGAAAATCTGTATTTATACAGTATTCTTCATAATAGGGCTTTCTTTGCCAGTGTGAACAAGATCCTGCATCCTCCATCCTATCTAGCTGTGGATTCTGAAATAATGAGTAGGTAATTAGTTACAATGCTCAGGATGGAAACGGAATAAACAGCAGGTTTTGGTACCTGGCAGAGATTGAAGTTGAATAGGTTTGAGTGACAATGTAGATCCAAAACTAAAATTCTTTTCTCTGTATGCAGTGTTTTGTTGTTGTTGTTGTTTGTTTTTGCCATTGGTAAGAGAATTAATTTGTGTCAGTGTATAATAATGCAATGGTATTGTGAAGGAATCTGGATAGTGCTTCTTATACTGCCACCTGCTTCTATAATTCCCATATGCAATCACTGCAATTGTGCACACAATTATGGCAGTATTAGGCCTTATTTTGCATGCTTCTGAGCACAGAAAAGTGCATCTACAAGTATAAAAGCGAAGTCCTTCACAAGTTAAAGTTTAGCATAATCTTCCCTTAATGGAGCTTAAAACATTAGGCATCATGATTCTGCTGTGCTAAATCACTGAATTAAATGTAGACAAGACTGTTAGCTCATTTGGTCCTTCTCTGTACTTATGTAGGAAATAATTCATAAAGGAAAGCTGAAATGTAGAACTGCACAGGTCCATACCCACTATTAGTATATCTGCCCTTGTGATTCAAGCTGTTCTAACAGCAAACTGTAAGATGTATAACATCAAAGTGCTTTGAATTCAATGGCACTAAGTCAGCAGCTGCCACAGGTTACAGCATCCAGAATAACAAACTGATGGGTTAAAATTAGTCAAAAACCATTAACGCAGTGGTCCGGAGAAGGTATATTTAATGACTAGACTAGATTCTTTTTATTTTTTAAAGTTTTTCTTATTCTAGTACATCCAATATATGCAGTGACGTTATGTGGTTAACTCGCTAAAATGATCATTCATGCTTGTTGATTTTTTAGTATTGATTAAGATATTAATGTAGATTATCTGACAGATGTCATTGAGATATTTCCTTATTTATATTGAAGAGAAATCATAGGAAAAAAGGCATTTCTACACATAATGAGATATTTGCACTTCAAGGTGGTAGAAACACATGACAGATTACTTTCATAATAACACGCATTTGGTCATCTGTTATTCCTTACTCCCATTTAATTCTGTAGCTGTTCTCAAGGCCTAATCTGGTGTGCACTGAAATCAATGGATATACACGTACTGACTTCAGCAGACACCAGACCAGGATCATTTTTTTTCCTCTAATTCATGCCACCAGGTTTTGATTAGGACCTATTCTGTTAGCTCCACCTCACTCTACTACATTCTTCAAACAGAAATTGCTACAGATACAATGATTCTCATTTGTGTCTGTAGTATTTCTCTGTGCTTTCTCTTGGTCGAATATTTGCCCTCAGAAACATCCAACCAACAGGAAGCTGAAGGCATAGGAATTTGGGTGAAATTGAGAGTATCTTAATCTCTGCCAAAGGCAGAAGAAACAGAAATAACCCCAAAGCAGACCAGATATGGACAGCTCAAAACCCAGGGTCACCAGTATAGGTACCAACTGCTGACTCCATCTACTGGAGTCATGACCCATGAAGTCAAATGGAATGAAGAATGACTGTTCAATTGATATCTTGAAGAGGTGAGTCCACACTGCTACTCTGCTTTTGCCTTGCAAGAGTAAAAAGCAGAGATCCTTCAAACAATTCCCCTTAATGCAGAAATTATGTATGTATTTATAGTTCCCTCAAATGCACCCTACAATTATTGAAAAGACCATACAAAAATAGGTCAAAATGACATAACTTGTACAACTGCCCCACTACTGGAGCAGATATAGCAAGGAAGTAAAATGTCTCTTTAGCTATGTGGATATTGATGCACTGATGTATAATCAATGAGAATCAATGCACTGATCCCCAAATGGTCTCCAAGACACAAAGAAATAACCAAGTACATGCTGTTTGAAGCCCATAGAACCCTATGGGCAAACCTGTGAGGGAAGCTATGATCTCATCTAATTCATGTGTACAAAGTAGGGAAATATCTTCCTGAAATTACTTAATTCAGTGATAATTTGCCAGAGCATCTATGTAGCTTCACTTGAATTAATGAAGCTTTAAAGAAAACAAGGCAAGGAAGAAGAGACTGGCTAATAAGTAGAAATGTACTTCCTTTTAATTCCAATTTAAAATGCTTTTTAAAAAAAATCAATGTAATTTGCATAATCATAAAAGCAAGCAGACAAAAATGCAAATAATTGAGCTTATAAAAGTATACATGTCATGATAACTGTAAAAAATGAAATTTGAAATGCTAGATGAATACTGCAAATTCAACTGTAGGTTAATCTCTGGCAAATATTTGTGGTATAATGACAGTCTTCGTTTTTCTACATTTAAGTATGTATGTGCAACTACATCAATCACACTAATCATATTAAAATTTCTTAAAGTTCCTATCCAGTAATCTTGATACCAATAAGTAATTATAACTCTATATAATAAAACCAACAGGTCAGAAGAGCCATAAAAGAATGCGTTAATCCATCAGCGTAACACATATCTATCTGTGGATATCCATGTTTTCATGTCTATCCATATGCACCATTCTTCAAGTATTTCTAATTCCTAAGCCAATTAACTGGCTGCATAAATCACTGTCTTTAGGACAATCTTCCCAATTTTATCAGCCAACATACTGCTTCAAGAGGTTTTAGCTCTTTTCTGGCTGGTTCATCTCCGTGTTTCTCCATGCGGCTCTCTTTCCTGATCCTGTATCTTTCCATAAGAGAAGAACTGGAAGTTCTCAGTCATGACGGTTAAAGAGATCCAAGTGACAAGGCAAGTGCCTAGTGCACTGTCACAGATGGGCACTGGCTGGTTAGGAAGGAGAGGCAGAGGAAAAGAGTAGGGGGAGCTATGCTGTGTATAAAAGGAAGTCTTCCACTGTACAGAAGTCATACAGAACAGATGTCTGCTGAGAGCATCGAGGCGAAGGTCAACAGGGAAAGTAATACAAGGTGCTGTAGTCAAAGTCTGCTACACAAAGCCTGATCAAGACAATTAAGTGGATGAAGCTCTCTAGAGAAACTAGCAGAAACCTTCTGACTGGAAGCTTTTGTCCTCATGGGAGAGTCTCCCTCTGTCCCTGTCCTGTTTTGTTTTTTTTTGCCACTCAGATATTTCTTTCCTTTCCACCTATCCATCATTTCTATTTCAAGTCTATCGATACCCACAAACCCTAAGCTTTGACACTTACTTTAAAAAGCAAACTAAGAGGACCAGGAAAAAAATTCCTCTGAAATACTATCCATTGAAGTTCAATGTATTTAGGAGCTAGCCAGAGAGTTTTGCTACCATATGAAATCGCAAATGACTCAAGAATTGCTCTATTCACACCTTTTTACAGACAAAGAGACTGCATCATTTTAATTATTTTCCATTCATGTTCAAACTAGTTCTTAATAAAAAGCTACCGGATATCATGCAGAGGCTCATTACAGATGATGAAAGGTAGACTCAGCCATGCCTGCTGTGTACTATTTATTGTCAGGGGTGGTTTACCCTGTGTCATTTAAAACATAGAGATGACTGTTATAACATAGACAATAAATGATTGGCACTGCTTATCACAACCAACAAAAATAGTTTCAGGAATTCTTTCAGTTTGGTTGATGCTTCAGAGAAATGGTACATTTTAGCATAAAATATTGTTTACTCACCTGTCTCCTCACTCAGCTCAGTCCCTTCTTCGTTAGCATCATCTGCCAAAAGATTTGAAAAACAATTATTAGCTGGAATACCAGGAAACATCTAAAATTAAATATTTCAATTTTCAAACTGCCAATATCTCAGTTTTCCTCCTCCCATTTAAAATTTTGTAATGAGATCTGAAGGTGGATGGGAAAATAAAGTTTTGATACAGACCATTACTACCAGATACAGGAAATTTAGAGAACAAAGAGAAGGAATAAAATTATGCATAATTGACAGAATTCTTAAAATTATGACTTGCATGAAATGAAATAGCATTTGCTTTTCTAGCAGAGTTTTTGGTTTGTCACATTTCAATGTGCTTTGTTTCTCAGGAACAGCTGGCTAAGCTATGAACTCGTTATCCAGAAATCATACCACATAAAGAAGTTACTACAAATTTTTAAGACAGGACTTTGGTTTAAGACCAAACTTGAGCTAGTTAAGAAACGAACACTTGTTGTTATTAAGATAATATATGAAGAAAGCAGATTCCTTTTGCAGAAAGTTGCATTTCAATAAAAAAGTGGGGGGTTTCTGCAATTTTTTTGTGATGAAGAAAGAAAAAATCATTAGCTTTAGTTAACATCTAGGTAATTCAATGTTCCAGAGGTGTAATCGTCTAATGGAGAGATCATTGACCACAGAAGTTTCTGTCAGCCCTGTTCCTAATTCATACAGACTCCACTTATACTTTTAAATAGATCTAAGCATGTGTAATTTCTGTAGCAAGACTACAATTTCCCTCTAGAGCTTAACATCTTTCAAATTTGCATATGTGCATATTATGACCACTATTTGAACCCAAAGGGGTCTTGCAATATTATCATCAGTGGTAATGGAAACCAACAGTAATACTTAGATCCTAATTTACACTCTCAGGTCTTGACACTACAGCCTATGCTGAGATCCAAATGCTGTGTCACACACTATGAAGATTAAGCTCTGCTTTTATCAAGATTTGGAGCCTGAAACTATTAGTAGCATGAGTACAGAACAATTGGTTAATAATTGAGGCTTCCACTAGGGATTTGTTTGCTATAAGCATTCAAATCAGGAGCATGAGAATCTTCATGGATGACTGTGTATCTATGTTAGATGGATCTGTATCCATCCTTCTCCCCCCTTCCAGCTCGTTCATACGTGATCCAAGGGGCAGGATGCTCAGAAGCCACTAAATGAAAACAGGTTATGTTACTCTTAAGTATGCTTTAGCCCATCCTGAAAGATCAGGACTGAAAAAAGTTCCTGCACATTTTAATTCCTTTCCTTTTATTCTTCAAATAATTGTTTCAGATATCAGAAAGGCACGTGGGTCCCTAATGTACAAATATAAATTCATACACAGGAACTTTAAGGAGGCTTAACAACTAATTTTTGAGAAAATGAAAAATCCTGTTAAAGACAATGGGAATTCTGCCACTGACTTCAACAGAGCCAGGATTTTCAACTGAGGTCCTAACATTTTCCAAAAAAACACTCAGAAAATATTTGGTTAACACAGATTATTAATTATTCAGTTTCCAATAACATGTTCTTTCCACGGAAGTGTTTATACTGAAACCAGCATGATAAAATTGCAAATTAGTCTAAGACTTGACACTAAATCAGCAGAATATATTATCTTAACATACATATATCACCTGGTCTTCCATGGAAGTTCTTAATTATGGTTCTGTAAGTGACTTGGAAAATGAAAATCCCAAAGCAACAGAATAGCTTCTAAGCTGGTGATAATGGACACAGACAAGAAATCTGATGTTATTAAAAAGTAGTGAAGTCATTATGCACTGTAATTATGAAGACACAAAAATGCTTTTGTGAACTAATTGTGAATTAAAGGCTTGTTTTTTTTCTGGGAAAACGAATCTAAATCTCACTGAAAGGCAGTGATGTCCTTACATTATTTTTGGAAATGGGAGTTGGCTCCCAACCTCTTGGTGATATGATCTCTAGGTCATTGTGGTGCCTTTGAAAATTCTACCTCGATCTAGATGAGTCTGAGTCTTACTTTGGCACAGAGCACTCCCAACTCACTTTGTGTGTCTATAGTCTTACTCTCACACTATTAATGCATCTGGTGGAAGTGCTTCCCTGTCAAATATAAAGTGGCCTCTCTTTCCCTGATCTTGCTGTGGCTGACTGAAGCAATAAAAACCATGTTTAGATGTTAGAATTCAATGCCAAAACCAGTTATGTGCAATAAAAAACAGTGTTTAGAAATATATACACAAAATCCATTTACTTACCCCCCCCCCAAAAAAAAAAAGAAAAGAGAAAAAAAAAAGATATTAAAGGTGGTTTCTTGGTTACTGGTCCTGAAAAAGTACAAGAAAGAAAAAATACTTTTAACAGAAGCTCTAAATGCCTTCTAGTACCTGAAGGGAGCTACAGGAGAGATGAGGAGGGACTTTTTACTAGGGCATGTAATGTTAGGACAAAGGATAATGGTTTTAAACTTAAAGAGGGTAGAATTAGGCTAGACTTTAGGAAGAAATTCTTCATTGAGAAGGTGGTGAGACAGGTAGCCCAGGGAGGTTGTGGATGTCTCATCCCTGGAAGTGTTCAAGGCCAGGTTGGATGAGGCTTTTGAACCAGATGATCTCTAAGGTCCCTTCCAACTGAAACCATTCTATGATTCTAGTATAAAGCCAAATCAGTGTCAAGATTGCTATAAATTAGTTTTATAATACTCACGTGTTTTGTTTGGGTCTTTTTAATATTTGCTATCCATTTTTTTAACCACATCTAGAGGAAGTCTTCTAAAGGTTTGCTTTGGTTTGAAATATGCACCACAGTCAACCCCAAAGCAAAATTGAGTAAAGCCACAGAGTGAATCTCTGACCCCAGCAAACATTACCTTGAAGATATATAATCAACATTTCTTGCATAAACTCATTTATTGGAAAGACCAGAAGTAAGTGCCTCTGTAATTTCCCTGCTTATTCAAGAGCTGTTGAAAAATAACTGACAAGGAAAAGGTGTTACAGTATGTGCGTGTATGAGTTCACTCTTGGTTACTCTTTTCTGCAGAAGCAGAAGAGCAACTTTTCAAATGGTTTCTCCATTAAGGCCCTTTGAGAAGCTACACAAAGATGATCTTGCTGGAAAAGGAATTTCAGACCTTGCAGTCAGGAGTGAGAGAAAAATTGACACTAACTCCCTGCAAGGGCCAGCCCATTCCCAAGAAAACTTGCATCAGTGTTTAGAAGGCTCAGGATACAAGTAAGCCATCTAATCCAGAATTTGTCATATGGTTGAGACAGCAAGATATTCCAGCTTATAAATTACGCTGAAGTATATAAAATTAAGGTATTAGATGGGTGATGTATAGGAGAACACTTTCCAGTCAAGTGTAAAATAATTTACAGTTGAGAGTCAACCTATGATTGAAACTTATCCTTTAACTCTCATGTTATTTGGGGTAGCTATATCTCTAAAGATCACAGAGCTTTGCATTTGGGAGCAAGGTGCTCAGAGTGTACACATTTGTATGTCACAGGCTCCCTGGTGGTCATGTACCAAGTGATATCTTTCACTATTTCATTCCCCTTTCCCTTGTTACCTGCCAAGCTCTGTGAAACAGAATAATTGCACCCTACCTGCTCTTACTGACACTGGGAAAGAAGATGCCTTCATCTGTTGTAAACTTCTTTTTAAATTTTGACTTGCTGGTCAGGTTATTTTTCTGTCTCACTAGTCATTGCATACAAGCAAACATAAGCCAGATGGCTAAAACCATCAATCTGTGTTAAGATTTATGTTAGGAACAGAGAGGTGAAAGGCTCTAAATACCACTGCTAATCCCTAAAGCCATTAAACCGCCTCCTCCTTGTTGCTCACACTTCTATTTGCATTCTTCTTCGTGTTAGCACGTGGAGACTCAACGCTACACAAACAACTTTTATTTTTAACTGTGCAAGCATTCAAGAGCTCTTACACAAGAGCCAACTCCTCGCTGCAGGAGGCTGCTGTTTCATCTGCATTCAGGGCCTGAGTTCTGGGCTGGTCCCTAATGGCACTGCATCCTGCTAGCTTCTCCCGGCCTTCCCCATACCTTTTCTCAGCTGCCCTGCCCATACTTCAGGATTTGGTGCTTTTCTCAGCATTTGCCGCTGTTTCCTGATTTTCAGACTTTTCTTGATTTCCAGCCAACTTTCACGTCTCAGCCCACTCCTCCTTGCAAGTGCAGCTCCATGTACTGCACAAAACCATGGGAGAGGCTGGGAGGGCACTGGGACCAGACCAAACTCCCCCCTGCAGCCGGTATATACACCCTGGCAAACAGAGCAATGAGGTGGGCAGAGCTTCACAAGAGACTGCATCAGAATTATGATTAAAAAAAAAAAACAGAAAACCAAAACAAAGCCATAAAACCTTTCAGCACTGACAGCTGCAACCGTTCCACTGAGCTTATTTGCTACAGAAACACAGAGGTCCAGCTGAAAAAGTTCTTGCCCTCAAGAATTTGCCTGATAGGTACTTCATGATTTGCCTCTACGGTTTCCCACTACAGTAACAGAGGATGCGCACCACAACAACCTCATAACACTGAGGAAAATGGATCCCATTTTGGGGCAGTCTTTGCCTGCTCAAATGAAAAGCTGTTTGTGTTCCATTTCAGAGTGGGCAGCAGTGTGGGCCAGGGCAAACTGTCTAAGCCACAATAATACCAGGTTTTCAGCAGCTGAAAAGACCAAGTGGGTTCTCATTCTCCATATTTCTCCCCACTACATTTGTCTTTCCAAAACATTGTTCCAAAGCTTCACCCATCTACCTATGGATTATCTTAGCATCCTTAGGGACTTTTATAATTATGTGTCTTATGTCTATCTTCAATCCTCAGTAATTTAAAAAGACCTTTTTGATTTCTTATGAAACCTGCTGCTACTCAACAGGAGATTCACAACAGTGTACAGGCTCTATGTCACAACAGTGTACAGCCTAAAAGATGTAACATTTTGTGTGGTATATTAAACCATATGAGAACACCCTAGGTTTTGATGAAGCCCAAACATACATGAGGCTCACAATAATCAAGGAGTTCATGAGCATTTTGGGTTGTTCTGATCCCTTCAACTCATTTCTCCAGCTGGAGAATACAATAGACTGACCAATAGCACAGAAAAAAAAGGAACATTTTCTTTGAGGAAAAGTAGATTTGGAAATCTCTGCCAGATGAGATCAACTATACCGAGGCCTGACTCTTTTCTCATTTACTTGTGAAAACAGTATTTTCCATAAAGTTTTCCCTCATCCTCAGTGCTCACAAGAGGATGACAAATAAAAAAAAGAAAAAGAAGAAAAATAAAAATTAAAAAAAAAATTATATTCTGCTTTGGAAGAAGAAATAGGACTTATTTTGGTTTGGAACCTTTGTATCTTTTAATCATGCAATCTTGCATACAGAGCAATAGGCACTATATAAACCTTCTCCTGACACTAAGGAAGTTTAATCAATTTTTTTAGTCAGATTATAAAGAAACTTCCACTGATACACTCTGTACATCCTTGTCTTACTGCAGCACTGGTGCAGTTTTTCTTCCTGTGTTGCTTAGTTACACCGGTCCCATAACACCGGAGCCTCACCGAATATAAAATGTGTTTGTTGCTTTTGAAGCCATATCAAATAGAAATCCTTAGTACCAAACTCCTAAGAAGTTAGGCACTGGGTTTTGGGTTGTTGCTTGTTTGTTGTTTGTTTGGGTTTTTTGTCACCACATAGACAGCTCCTTTTATGTACCATATCACTTGATCTGCTGTAAAATACATATACCCATGTGAGCCTTAGCTGCACATAAAGGCCACAGGGTAGCTGCTGCTCCCACTGTGAGTGAACTGGACAACATTGTTCTAGTGCAGGAAATGGTGCTCACAGCCAGGATCAGATTGGGATTTCTATTTCCCAGATGCTCCTACACAAAAGGAAAGAGGCAGTCCTCGGGAAAATATACATCAGCTTTTAAAAAAGAACCTATTGCAAAACTTTCTTCCCTGCCCTAGAAGACTGAAAAAACCTGAGTTTTGTTTTCACAAATGCTAAAGTGGATTTTTCACCCACAGGTATGCTGATATAGTGCTCACACATAAAACGGTACATTCTGCATGCAGCAAAACATTCCTAAGTACAAGCTTTTAACAAAATCTCATCAGTAAGCTGAGGCAGAGGCAATCAAATAAGACAAACCAGTTTAACTGCATCCTTTACAATTAGAAGCACTCCAGCACGTGAAGTGACTCAGTGTCAGTGATCAGAAAGGGCAGGTTATTTCTGAGCATGACATAAAATGCATTTGGAATGCTTTACATGGGGTGTCACAATATGCACCACAGCAGGAAGAAAATATCCCTATCAAAGATGTATTCACATAGGGTATTATACAGGAAAAGCTTCTGTTTTTTCACCTCCTGGTGTCAGGCATCTATGTGTGAAAGACTGAGTGCAGAACAGAGCAGCAATACATTTCCCTCCCCCTAGCAGCCTCTCTCTGAGCCTAAGGTTACATATAGACCATGGTGATTAATAGCCACAGCTGGACTAGTTCTCTGTTGGTTGAGCTAATCCTCTTTTTAACTATATTTAACACCTACAGGCTCTGTGTCACCTCATAGCAAGTATTCTATACCCTAACTACACGCTAGATGAAAAATTTTTCCCTTTTGCTTGTTTTAGCCCTGATTCATCATTTCTTGGGACACCCTGCACTTCTGGCATTACGATGGTAAATAATAGATACACATTCACCCTTCTAATAACTGCACTCATCATCTTCACTGTGCTCTCCCACTCTGATTACACAAGCAGCAGACTGCTCCTTGCAGCTGCATGACCCCTGTCCCTTCAAGGGCATCCTCATTGCCTGCCACTTCACTATTTCAACACAGCTCTTACCCAGGTGTCTCCCAGAAGCTGGATAGCTCAGGGATTTGGAGTGAGTGGAATGGGCAAATACATAGAAACAGCCATTTCCCCTGGCTTCTGGATTGACTGCAGGCTCCATCTTCAGTCTCACAAAAGGATGAAAGGAAAATGTTTACAAGATGCTATCAGAGTAAAGAAGAGGAGGCTCCACTTGACGAAGCAAAAGTTGATAACAGTGCTGAAACAGATTACAGTCCCACCCCCTGTCCATACTCTGCTCCAAACAGTGCCATTGCTGCAATCAGGAAAGAGGAGACAAAAGAGTCTGCTGTATAGTATCCAGCAGACAGTATCCCAAGCCTCTGACAAAGTGAAGCAGGAAACTGTACACTGACATTTTATTAGGTACTGGAAACCTACTGCCATGTTAGAAGTTACTGGGAACCTCTCTTGGTCTGCAATCTCTTAAGATGCTGTAAATAATCTCTGAGCTGCACACTCTGCCTTCCAAGCACTGTTCCTGAGCTGCCCCTTGTTCGTCCTCCTGCACCACAGACCATCCTGAGGGTTGAGTCACCAGTGAAAGGATACAAGATGGACAATCCCAAAGAGTAGTAGCACTGGCACAGTCATCCCCATGGCAAATGAAGACAAAAAGCCATATACACCCCTCATCTTACACTTTTATGAAGACCTTTAGCTTTTAGTTAGCTTAAGATTTTACAAAGTAAGTTAAGACATACTTTGAAATGGAGAGATATTTAAAGTATTATAGTCATATGAAACTTCAGGATTGTGTACAATATTTACAGCATCAGTTTTATGATGGAGTGTACTTTATAAGGATGTGTAGGTGTTGTGAGAGAGAACCTGAGCAAAGCCAGCATCCTATTCTGGTGCACAGGCTCCTTCAGCTCCCCCACATGGACAGAGCTTCCTTCAAACCCTGCACTACTGAGGGACCAGAAACCACCATGGTAAACCACAGAGCTGAGCTTCTGTTTTGAATGAAGTCTTCCAGTGAGAGCTCGTGCAGAAGCCATCTGAGGATGACATCCTTCAATATAAAGACAGCTAAAAGGAGTGCACAGAGCATTTTGCACCCATGTGAAACTGTCATTGTGTCACAGCTTCCTCATAACCACTGCCGCCTTCCACCCACCAAAAAACCCTCACTTGTTCCTGCCTGAACACATCAATGCCCCCTCAGAATTCCAATCTGGGGGGAACATTAAATGCTGGCACAGAGGCCAGAGCAGGCCAGATGGCTGTGAATGCATAAATAATGAGTAGTACCCTGGTGCACCCTCAATGGCTTGATACATAGCCCTGAAAAGGGAAGGGGTGTATGGACATGCACCATTTCATTGCACATTCACCTTTTGAAAAGCCAAGCGGGATCTCTAAGAGTCCCTCTAGGTATCCTAATAAAACAGGAGGGATTGCAGCTCTATCAGGGCTGGGGGGTCAGGGAAGCAAGACTCTCTTCACTCCTTCCAGCAAATGCTGCTGGGTTGCAGGTGATCCTGCCTACAACAAGGAAACAGGCAAGACTGTGAAACCACATCCCAGTCCGTGGCTGCTGTGGCTGGCCACTTTGGCTCTGTCCCAGCTTCTGCTCATCCCCAGATGTGTTTGTTACAGACACCCACACAGGTGTCTGTACACAAATTTAAGCTCCATGTCACCATCCACAGTGCCTTGAAAGTTTCGTGAAGGAAAGCAGTGAAGAAAAGGAGAGGACAGTCTGACTGCCTCTAGTTTCAGCCTGGAAAACACAGGCAGTTATCATCTGTGAACACAACAACCTGAAAACTCTGCATGGAGACAGGAAGAGTAGCTGCAATCCAAACTTTCAGGATGATCCTCATTGATCAGGAGAAGGCCAAAGGGATTTCCAGCTCCCCCAAATCTTACTTCTTAACATCCATTTCTGGAGGGGTGCTCCAAACTCCAGTGGCCTTTGCACGCCTGCCTGAACCAGACAGGAAAACCAGAACCTTGTGACTTACGAGGCAAATCACCACCCAGGTGAAATCTCAAGATGAAGGATACTGGGCACTTCCCATAAACTGCTTGGCACCTATCCACTTAGTAAAATAAAGTCCATGAAAAATATTTTGTGGAATACATTCAGATGATGAATTAGGGAAACGAATCGGCTCATGAACACTGCAAATGCAAATAGAGAGGCTAAATTTATCAACTGAATTACCCATTTGATACAGGATTACTTACTAAAAGCTAACTTATGATTCCTTTGCTCACATTGAGGACTGCTTCAGCCCCAGTGAAGTCTGCCATGTTAAGTGGAGAGGGAGATGCTTCTCAGTACCAGTACAGATATTACAATCTCTGCTTAAGAGTTCACTCACGTATTAGTGCAGGGATCTGCCTTTTTAATACAAAGCCCTTCATTCAGCCATTTAGACAGTTTCCAATTTGATTCCAAGCCTGGTAGATCTCTAACAATGAATTTCCTCTGCAATTGTAATACATTTGCACATTTATGCACAATGAAGATGCTGTGCATCCTCCTGAAGTAAAAGAAAAATTAATGTTAGAGAGTAGCTCTTACCCATGTGCTTTGGGCAAGGGATGATGTTTTTGTCAACCAGGATAAAAGCAGAAAATGCATTAACAGTCATAACCTGGAATAGAGGTGAGAGGAAGTTTTTGCAAGATGAAGCAATTCCTCTCTGTTTCCTAACACCAACTGATATGGCTAAAAAAAAAAAAAAAAAAGTCTTGGACTCAGCATCTCAGCATCCTTTCATTATCTCTGAAAGAGCATGGAGTCTAAAAACTTGCATTGTCCATCTATCAATTGGTCTAATAAAAGTGCAAACATGTCCTCTCCCTAACAATTCTAGTGATGCTTTAGTGAAGTAATTCTGTTCTTCTGTTTAAAGTAGTAACATTATAATACAACCTTTAATGATGCAACTTCACAGTATGTACCCTTTATAACATTATTTTTGTCTAAAGAACATTTTCAGAAAAAAATATTCCCCTCTCCAATCCACTGATAACAGGTGGTAGATTTAGAAATACTTCAAGCATTACAATTTAAGATAAGCCTTCCATAATATACAACAGACACCGTGAAAAATAAGCATTTGCCAAAGGTTCTTACAAGAATATCTATCTGACATAATAAGTAGCTATGTATATGCAGTATACAGGAGGAAAAAGAAAAGGTTGCCTCCAGCTAGTACCTGTTTACACTCTTAATTTTACTCCTATAAACAGCATCTGAGAAGTACGTAAGGTAAATGTAGGTAGATCTAGCTTTTCAAAGGGGTCTCTTTTTATACCGTTTCCTGGTCATTCTCACATATATTTAGCAGCAAAACCAATGCCTAGTGCCTAGGCTCCAGGTAGAATTCCATTAGAAGAAACAAAGAATTCCTGAAGAAAAAATGGTATATCATCTCCTTTCCTGGAAAGCTCACTCATAATACTAGTAGGAATTAATCCAGTGATGCGAGAGCTACACATCTCAGCCAGAACTGCATATTTTATTTGACTGAAAGATAAGTAACAAGGAGTTCTCTTGGGTTATGTAGAGAGAATTTCCCAACACAGCTGAAGGCAGAAAGGCTGTGCTACCTCATTTTACTGGAGACAGGACTCACTTGGTAAAAAGAAAAAAAAAAAAAAATTTAAAAGTCACTGTTTGTGGCACATAACTTGTTAAAACAGTGGCACATCTTAAGCACAGATTGGGTGTTTTACCAAAACAGTCTTTCACAATACTCTTTTTCTACCAGGACATCCAAGTATTTCCTAGCAAAACCCTGTAAGTTTTAATAAAATTTCTTTGTGGACTAAGACCCTTTACTTTCTAAACCAGCACTTTTCCGGACAACCACTATGATGAGATCCTAAATCTTAGTTAAAGATTAAGTGGCACTACTTCTTGGAGCATACTGGTCAATGAGATCAAACTAGAAATGCTGAGACTGTGACAACTGCTCTGTTGCTGAATAGCTTTGCTACACTCCAAAGACAGTAAATTACTTAGAAGTCTCCTCCCTATATATTTAAAGTTTGCAAATGACAAGGCTCTTGGCAGCTGTCTTAATATCAGTACTATTACTCAACTAATTTCTTTGGCATTCCACTTGCAAAAAAGGACTAATGATATGTTCAACTAATGGAACAATTTCCCTATATCTATATTCCACTTACTCTAATGCACTGAGGTGTAACTCTAGCGTCATTTCATTATCACTTGACTAGCTCAAGCACTTGGATGTCTTTTTGGATTTATTAATGCACCAGGTTTAAAGTAATAACTATTTATGTATATAACTCCATGAATATATACTTCTTTCTAAGCATTTTTGTCCACAGCTATTACAGTAGATATATTTCATAATGTTTCTCAATGCGAGACACATTTTAAAAACATCTCAGCGTTTTTTTCTCTAAGCTTAAACAAATATCTCAGTATTATTCTCTCCTGTGAATGTTCAGGTACTGTCCTATCAAATCAAATGCAGGGCAAGTCCATCCTTAAAGACTTTTCTTTCACTGTATTAATAGTTTTACTTAAAAGCAAAACAAAACCACCAGAGTTTTGGAAATTCCTTCTACAGTCTAAATATCAGTAATTTGTTGCCAAAGATAAAGACAGTTGACAATTCACTGAATCACAGAATTGTCGTGGTTGGAAAAGACCTCTAAGGTCACCAACTACAACCATCAGCCCAGAAAAACCAGCATGCCCCCTAGAGCTTGTCCTGAAGTGCCCCATCTGCATCATTTCTTAGTACCTCCAGAGATGATGACTCCACCACTTCCCTGGGCTGCCCATTTCAGTCCCTGAATACTCTTTCAATAAAGAAATACCTCCTAAAGGTCTAAACCTTCCCTGGTGCAACTTTAGGCCATTTCCTATAGTCCTATTGTTATTTTCTTGGGAGAAGAGGCCAACTCCCACCTCACCACAACCTCCTTTCAGGTAGATGTAGAGAGTGATAAGGTCTCCCCTCATCTCCTCCAAACTAAACAATCCCAAATTTCATCGGTTTCTCCTTATTGGACTTGTTGTCTCGATCCTTCACCAGCTTGGTTGCTCTTCTCTGAACATGCTCCAGCAACTCAATATCCTTGCACTGAGGGGGCCAGAACTGAACACAGTACTTGAGATGCAGCCTCACCAGTGCCAGTGCAGGGGCATTCCTTGACACAGCGCCTTGCTGACAAAGTGCTCTGTGCAAGGAACAGGTCCTGACAAGAGATGGAATATCCCTGCAGTTGGAGAGTCTGCTGATAACTCAGCACAGTCTATTACATTAAATTCAGATTGCAATTTACTGCAGACCAGGAAAAAGGAACAAGCAGTAGACATCTGGTGATAACCATCGAGACCTTCAGCTCATGTTCTCATCAGTTGGCTCTCAACAATTTAGGAAGGGTCTGACTTCAGATGACATCTGTTGAAGTGGTGGTACCCTGCAGAAAACTGTCAGCTCAAAGTGGAAAAGAAAGCCTGAGACTGCACATTAATCATTAGGGCACTACTCCAAGAGTGAGACCCAAATGCTGATCATTTCTCCAGGGACAGTAATGGAGAGTCATTTGGGTAGCATGTATCTCTCCTGCCTCTCCCCATATCTTCACAAGACCTAGGATCTTGTGACCTTGACTCCCATAAGGGCATACCAAATGTCTACGGTGATAAAAGACATTAAAATCAGATCTCCCAAGTCACTGACTACTCACCTAACTACAAGAAATCCTTCGCTGAGTCAGTGATAAAGTTTTACATGGTAAACTGGTTCCTTTTAAAGATCCAGCTCACTAGCGAGTAGGTGCTCAAGTCCTTCTGGAAATCAGCATCATTAAGGCATATCAAAAGTAGTATTCAGAATTATTTAATTATGAGAAAATTACAGCAGGAAGCCTATGAAAATGGCTCCTAAGATCTTTTAACAACCTATACCAAAGCGTGGCTTCTGAGAACTAAAACATTCTTCTCTGGACATCTGTCTGCATAAGCACTGGATCAACCTTTTGCATATTGGCATACCTGTAAACCACTGGGGCTGCTGCACATTAGAGAGCCCCCACCATGACCACCTCTCTATGGTCACAAATCGAACTCTCAGTTTTAGTTCAAGAAAAAAAAAAAAGTAAAACATTCCATGCATGAGAATCAACATACTATTACAACCATGTACAACTGATCACCTATATAATGTCGTATGATGGAACTGTAAGTCTTTATATAACATGACACCCAACCACAGAGGTTCTCAACAATGTCAAGTTTTGAAAACCCCCAGAGATCAAAAAAACTACCACCTTCCTCTCTTTTCACCTTTGGGCTTGCCATGCTTCAGCTCTGAAGCATCTTCTTCTGTCTCAGGCTTTCCAACCCAACTGGCTTTTATATTTGTAATAACAATACCAGGCTTTAACCCATGATTTCAAATACCCTACTCATGAAGGTGAGTAGTAATACTCTAACTTCTTGGCAAATTGACACTGTAGTCTACTCTTGCTTAATCTGAAGGGCAGAGACAGAGCCAGTGACAGAAGGCAGCATACTGCCACTTTATCCTATGTGTTGGGGTACACTTGCAACAAAATTAAAATCACACACTTGAATGGATTAGACGTGAATGCAGTCTTTCAAATGCACGTTCAGTGTGCTCCAGACAAAAATCTATTATTGAGTGGTTACACACCATTCTGTGTTACCTGAGTAATTCAATAGGTCTTTACATTTCAGCTGCCAATCATAGTGAACTAGAGATTACGAAATCGTCTACAAAAAGCTTTGTTCTAATGAGATGAGACAGAAACATCACCATTTCCACACTACTATCCAAAGCAAAAGGATAAAACCATCGTGGCTTCAGCGACTACGAAGACCTGTAAAATTAATAGAGATTCATAACACACCAAAGTTCTGCTTCTTACAACTCAAGGGACCTTTCCACCAGACAAGCAAGCATGGGGAATATTTAAGTGACCACCACTTATGAAGTAGGTGAAAAATCAAAATACTAAACTCTAAATCTTGTCACATACACTAGGACTGATGACATGGGTAAAAAAATTAAATGGGAGTAGGTTGATAAAAAAAACTTGAACACAGATTTCTAATGATATACGATAAAAAAAAAAATCACTGATATACGGGGAGGAGGGGGATTAAAAAATTTACTACCCACCAGGTTTTCTTAAATTCTAGAAAGTAACCTCCTGTGTGAAACGTAAGATGAATGGCTAACATTTCCCAAGTGCTCCAGTGAGAGCCATTTTTCTCCCATTCATTCTTTCACTGGGACAGCTCAAGTTTAAAGTTCTCATTCAGACACAGTTGGGCTCTAACCCCTGCAGTATCTTTTCAGACCCAGAGAAACCCTACCAGCATTGTTAATGAAAGAGCAAAGCATCTACAAAGTGCATGGAAAAGCAATATACACTAGGAGCTATATACATTAGTGCAAATCGTTTTCTTCTCAGTCAAGACTTCATCCAGTGCCATGTACCAGGTTTTGGGAAGAGATACAGATACAGCAGAGAATGGAGAAAACAGCTGTACTGAGTATACAAAGGCAGACCTTGATTCTACAAAGGCAGTATCACAAGTAGTTTCATCAGTTTCGCAAATTTTAAATGTCTGCATTTGTCCAGGATCAGAGCCTCTATGTGCAGCTGATCTTTGAAGAAAGTTCACATTTTAATATTTGGCTTCAGCAGGGAAAGAAGAAAAGACGCCAACTGTTGGCTTTTTGCGGCATTATTTTTTAAAGTCAGGTGGGACTTGCTTATTATACCTACCTAGAGGGAAAAACTCGCCCATTTTCTTCTTGAAAATTTTGTAGTCAACCTCCAAAAAGACACAGAAGATGATACGATCCACCTGGAAGAAACAAAAACAGTGAAATGATCGCAACCATATACATTGGCAATAATAATATATAAAAGCAAAGAAACTTTTAAACCAAGATGCTTATATACTCCAGGCAACCAAATAAACATCACTGGGATGCATGTTTTGACTACTGTGCATCTATTTTGTAATTTACAAAATAACATTTGCAACCACAGCTCACCATTGTATCCTTTGTTAACTGCCACCTGCTTATGCAAACTCTTGTGCAGAGTGTAAACTACTTTTGGCATTCTAGATGAGTACTGAAATGAAATGTCTGATGAAAGTGTCACATGGGGGGCTTCTAATAAGCATATAAACGAGTAAATGGGTAAACAAAGACCTCTTTTTCCAATTCTTGTCCGATAAACCTATTTGCAAAACCATGCAGTATTTTAAAATGGCTTTAAAAGGTTTCATGTGGTTTTAATTTACATGAAACCACTTACTCTTGCTGTAATACAAGCAGAATGCATCAAAAACAAAAGCTGATTAGATGACAGGTAGCACACAGGGTAAATAAAACATTTAATATGCTGTCTACTTAGAGAGGCTGAGCATATCAATGAAACCACAGTCCATAATATATGCGCCACCCACCAATGCTTTCAAAGAAATAGTTTGGCTGATCGTGGTATGTGAAAGGTTTTTCTAAAAGGGACCAAAAAAAAAAAAAAAAAAAAGACAAACAAAATAAAACCCAAACAGAATTTCAAGGCCTTTAAGACTGAAAAACACCCACTCTGAACTTCACTCTAGCCTTGATATTTCTTTGTTTTATTAATTTCCGTAGCCCAGCACAAATTGCCTCTGCAGCCAAAACCCATCTCCAGGAGAGAGCTGTGGATGTCAAAAAGACCCTCCCACGGCTGAGCTAAGGGACCCGCAACCCAATAACCAGTTTTTTTCTCTGAAGTGCATGAAAGCTTAACCAGAAAGGGATGAAGCCTAAGCAATATGAAATTCAGCATCTTGGCTGGCGTTATGCTGTCGCCGTGTCTCCGTGGGCAATAAGCCGATCTGAGCTCCTCAAGAGAGCCTTTGCACATGTTAGAAAAAGCACCATCCACTCCCCTGCAGGGAAACCAGTGGAGGAATGCTCTCAAAAAAATGCTCTCATTCCTTATCTTCAGTAGAAAATGCTTCCCTTTTCCTAGAGCTGCTCTTCGAAGCAAAGTACAAGTCTTGGCTTCAAAAATACAATTATGCTGAGCAGCTCAGGATGTCGTTTCAGAGCTCTTTTAGAGCAGTGTGGTAGAACCCAGAAAGGAATGACAGCAGGCAAGAAACAGTTGTGCTGGAAAATGCTAGTAGTTGCTAACAAGGACATCTCTGTATAAAGCTGACTACAAAGCCTTAAAGAGCTGGGTAAGTAATAAGGGACCAAAGATACAGGTTCTGTGCGCATTAAGGAAGAAAGAGGCTTGTGAACAGGAGAGAAAGCCAAAGGGCAGAGCTTGGGTGGTCACTGCTTTCCAGGGAAGCTTATCAGAAGATTTCTAAGCAAGAAAACTGCCTGTTGCTGTCTGCTCCTATGATGTTCACAGAAACAAGCTGTTCTGTGCATCCCTCGTAAACAAACCAGGCTAGACCTCAAAAATATGCTGGGCTGTGCCATCAGCTGCTCTTCACAAGGGATAGACTATAAACCCCAAATTCTGGCTCAAGCTAAAAAGCCATACAAATTTATAATGTAAAGGACCAGAAAGATGTGCTATGTTTTACCTGCATGAGAGATTCCACCTGAGTAAAGGTGTATGTTTTCAGGAGGGAAGCTTTAGACAGTAAACACTTAAATTTCTTTTATTGAGAAAATTGGTTTGGGATAGTGATGGGGTGATGCTAGATTGTCACCTTCTCTCCACCTCTTGAGCAAAGCAGATACTCAGCCATTACAGTGATAGGCCCAACATGTGAACCAGGGCAGACAAAAGAGCAAGGACAGATAGAAACATACAAACCAGAGGAATGATACTCCCACACAGAGTGGATCTGAGTTGTCTTGTTCCCTCTATAGTCTCATATTCTCTGCTGTAAATACTGCAAACATTTCCCTCATTTTATATAGTTAAACTTCTCAAGGTTTTCCATTTACTTTTATTTATTCTGTGCAGTTGACAATGATAAAACTTCTGCAATCCTGAAAATTTCTACAACTTACTAATATAATTCCTTAATTTAAAGATAGGGAATCTCTCTAGAAACAGCAGACTATTTCAAAATTTCTACCCTCCTGACCGCATACATCCTATATATATAAACATGTTCAATTTCTTCTTGGTGTGAGAAAAAGTGCTTTATTTTTAAGTATGCATAGGATATTGTGATGACAGCTGAAATCCCATGTTTATCTGATTGAATGGCATGTGTTGGCAGATAGTAAATCTGAAATTAAACCATATTCTATCATCCCGCCAGTCATTGACTATTTTATCTAACATCCCCAGCTAAAATAACTCAAAACTAGGAATGGAAAGTAACCTTTGTCCTCACTCTTTCCATTCCAGCTCCCACAAGGAAAGGTTTAATCCAAGTGACTCCAAACCTGCCTCGCCTGCAGGCTCACAAAAGCTCAGCAGGCCTTTTTGGGATGCGCACTTATGAAAGCTGCTCCTTATTTAAAGAGGAAATCTCTCCTCTTGTTTGGCTATAAAATGCCAACTTGCTTATGTTTCATGCCTCCCCTTTACAGAGGGGAGTGAGCAGCCCCCAGGGACTCCCCCAGGCATGCCCAAAGAGCCCCCAGCACCTTTTGTAGGTGCCCAACTCCTCCACAGCTGAGCAAGCACCACTCAACTGCAACAGAAGTTTAAAGGACCTGCAAGTTGAAGGTATTAAAGCTCATCCTTGATTGACAGCTCTTTTTTTTTGGAGGCTTGTATTAAAATCAGCCAACCCCTGTCAGAGCCTGATTAAATTCTGTTCGCTTCACAGCTATGAATAGGTGGATCAAAGAACCCCAAAATTAAGAGCCCTGCAACACAGGAAGAAGGGAGTTAAATTGCATGAGCTGTTCACTTGCAAGTCAGCTTCACAGCTCAAGGCTGAGTGTACATTGATTTTTATTTTTTTTGTCTTCCTGGGCCCTGCTTCCCTTGCCTGGCTCCATTTAATATTAAAGGGGGATACCTTTCTATTGGTTATCTGAGCTGCACCTGATAAGGATCAGTAAGCTTCTGGGGCTCTGCATGGTTCACAGGGTTCAGGCTGTTTCGCAGTGGAATGGACCCAGAGTCAGTCATTAATGCCAGGATTTCACAGGGATGCAGCCAAATCTCACAAACTGAAAACCCCTCCACTGGGTATAAAAGCAGCAGCATTGATCCTAATACAAAAAGATGGCAAAACTATTTTATCCTGTTGTCTTGGTTTTTTGGGTTGTGGTTTGTTTTTGTTTGGTGGGGGTGGGCCTTTGTTTTTGTTTTCTTGTTTTCCCCAGTGAATTTGAGAGTGCTTTGAATCTACTGAGTTTTAAGTTTGTTGGTGGGTTAATGCACCATGGGGTTAATTCACATACCACTAATGGTTTAGAAGAGCTCTCAGGGAGGCTGGGGCAGATGGGTGCTCAGGGACTGCACCACCATGGCAGCCCAGGAATGATGAAAAGTTGTCAAGGGTTCCACAAACCTAGAACAGAGGTGGGAGCTGCAGCTCTCCCCAGCAGCTCAGCTCCAGTTACACACAGCCACTGCTGGTCAGACCACAGCTCTGCCCACAGAAGACATGGGGAGCAAGATGAAGAAATGATCACACACCTCACCACGTCCAAGGCCACAATAAATCAAAAGTCTGATGATGCTTTCTGGCAACTTTACAACCTTTTTTTAGGGATCCTTTTGGTAGGAAAAAAGACCCACTTTCCCAGCAAAATAAAGTGCACATCAAGTCCCCTAAAGGACCCTGTCCTCTGCTGCACCAAGGAGGAGGAGGATGAACGTCTATGTGCACATCTGAATGCACAGCCACTGACATAGGAGGGATTTATATGCTACAGCTGTACCTATATGTATTTTAGAACCAAAACCACCTCTGTTTTTATCCCAGCTCTTTTGCTGTGGCCTCTGGCAGGCTGTCTGATTCCTCTGACTTAATTTCCTATTCTGTTTAGAGGACAGTAATACCTAGTCAAGCACTTATGCATCACTACAAAGAGGCATTGCCAAGCACAATCCACAGGAAATGCCAAATGTTGTTATACATAGAGCTGTATGTATACCCAGGTGCCAAGCTGTATATATCAAGCAAAGACTTGAAGCAGGAAACTGATCAAAAGCCATTCTAGACTGTTTTATCTAAGGAGAGTTTCCATTTCACCTTGTGTCCTAACAAAGTAACAACTCACAATGAAAATAAACCCAACTGTATTTCAGCAGTCCCAAGTATCCCCGTGCGTATCCCCAGTACCAAGGCATTCACCCAGCAGGCAGTGGCTGCTTTTTATTATATGCTACAAGTTTCATCATATTTTAAATCTCACCAGAAAATGCACAATAGAAAAACAATGCTAACTTGTAAAAAATGTTTCCCAATACCAAATAAAATTAATGGTAGCGAAACCCAAAAAGAAGAAGCTTTCTGCTCTTTCTATGTGTAGAAAATCCTTTTTATGAAACGCTCTTGTCTGACTCCAGCAGGACCTATTGTTGTAAGGTAATGGTGAACACCAGGAGCCTGCTGTATCATTTTTAGGTTATCAAGCATTCTGTGGACTTAATTCAAAACTCGGTGAAGCTGAACAGGGGCTTTTTATTGTCTTCAGCATGTTAGGATCAGTACCTATACTCCGTAACACCAAAAATTTGCCTCCTTAAGAATTCAAGTTCTTTTGACATTCAAATTTCATTACCCTAAATCTTCAGATTCTTTCTCAAACATATCCTTAATAGTCACAATTCAGAGCTGCATGTACCCATTAAGTCCCCTTGACTACAGTGCCTTTAAGGAATAAGTCCTGAACATTCAGCTGTGCCACAATCCCACCTTTTCCCTTTGTTTGAACCATGCATCCTGTGGCAGCCCTGTTGGCTTTCATCACCTGACCAGACCTCCCTTATAGAGACCAGTGGAAACAACCCCCACCTGGGTTAGGTTTTCAAAGCATACTCTCATGCAACCAAAATCTCAAGTGTTGGAAGTAACTAATAAGGAGGAAGATATTTTTTAATACACTGCAGGATCAGGCTACAAGTGTCCCAGCTGATCCCAGCACACTGTGTATAATTACTTCTATTTCCATGACAGGGGCTCAGTTTGCTGTTCTGAAGTCCACATCTCTCTCACTCATCTTCAGGGACCTCATTTTCCGTTTCTCTTTTCTCTGGTTTTCTGACAGAGTTCCTCCCTACCAGGCACCAAGCTGACACGATGAACTGACTGCATGCAGAGGTACACTTCAAAGAGAATGAGATTTGTTTCTGCCCCCTCAAAGTACCACTAAATGATGCTCTCAATAGCAATAGTCCACCCTCCAGCCTACCCTCTGCCTGACCTGATCCTCTGGTAATGCTACTGCAACCAGCTAACAGATGGGAATACCAGCTTTTTTAAAATAACACAGGCATCTGCATATTCCTCGCAGAAGCTGTGATCCCCTTTGCCAGGGGTGCTGCCTTCCCTGAGCACCGTGCACATCTGGCCAGCTCTTGGAAAAGAAAGAGCAGAGAGGACTGCACCACACTTTGAAATAAACTGTGGACAATTCCAGAACCATTCACACACTCCTCCCAAAGCTGAATGCTTCAGGTCCTATAAAAGCTACTCAATTCACAGAACTGTAAATTAAAATTCAGTCTCTTGGTGTTATTACTAATTTCATAGAAACCATTAAAGTATAGAGCCCAGCTGACTGTCTGCTCCTTTCTGCATGACATCATGGTCTACAATTGCAGAATTACTCTCAAAAAGAACTTCAGTCAAGTATTTATGGCAAATACAAACCCCAGGCACCGCTTCTATACTCTTAATATGATTTAAATGGGGCAGAGGTGTCAGACTGGTGATATGGTGAATTTGACAACCAGTGAACTGTGATGATGTTCACAAACCAATTCACCTAGCCTTAGATCTTTACACCTGACACCACTTCAAATACACTGCAGGCCTGAGCCAAAACACCTCCCACATTTACTTCAGCTTGAAGACAAGCCAGTGAGCCCAGGTTCAGGCAAATGGGCCACATCTAGATCATCCTTTGGTCCTGCTGGTGGAAGGAGAGATACCTACTCTCTCAGGACAGAGCTCTTCTATTTTCATGGTTTTGAGTTTTGAGATTCTTTTGACTCTAAAATTCTTTTTTGACTCTAAAATTCTTTGACAATAATCTAAATAAACCCCCACATTAGTCAAAAACCTCCATGGTATTAATGGAACATTATGATACCATATGAAAAGCAAATGCCTGTTGAGGACAAGCTGTGAGGAAGCAACTCTGACATAAACGTCATATTACTTAGGCAGTCATTGAAAGAAAGAAATGCAAAAATCATGAATTACGAAATGTTTATGCTTATCACAAACAGAGTGGAATGTTTTCTGTGTTGGTCATACTGAAGTTTTAAAAAAAAACAAACAGAAAGTTATTATTAGCATTAGTGCTTTAATATCCTACTCCACGAGGGAAATAATACTTCACTCGAAGTAAAAAATAATTAAAAGTCCAAAGGCAATTTAAAAACAAAGGGGAAAAAAAAAAAAAAAAAAAAAAAAAAAAAAAAAAAAAAAAAAGAACCACCAGAAATTTATTACAAGTTTAAAATATTAACACAAACAGCCTCCCAAAGGAACATTACATAAGGCTTTGCAGCAATCCCTGCCTCTAAAACAAAATGCTGGACTCACTGTAGCACACATTTAGCAATGAAACTCAACATAAATTTAAAACTTGTTCAGAATGTCTCTCCCTGTCCCCTGTCTATCATGTCTGCAGCTCTGCTTGTATTCAACTGATGAGGGCAAATTACTCCCTGTATCACATGGGTGCCAGACACACCACTGCAGGTACCACTATAGCATATCACTCAGTAGTACTGAAATGCATTAAAACCTATAATATTTTCAGATGGAGATTAATTTTTACCTGCAGATGTCACACAGGTAAGCATTACAGTCTTGTGATACTTCTAATAGATCTTTAGATCTGATATATCTATAGGTGGCAATTCAATGTGCCCAAGGTCACAGAGAACAAGAGCAGCAAAGCCAGAACAGGACCCTGGGATTTGTTCTCCTCTTCTCTCTCAAATAAAGATGCTAAAGAAAAAAATAATCCTCTCAATGTCATAAGCAAAGCTCACAAGCCTCACTGCACATCACCAGTTTTCCTCTGGCATATCCTTCCAGTGTACCCATGTATTGGGAGAATCAATAACGATAACTTTTTCCCTAAAACATTGGTTGTTTTTCAAAGGTTAATTATTCTCCTTGAGAGAATCCACTTGGTGACTTCAATAGCTCTCTAATACAATGTACTATTCAAGGACAGGGAGAGCTTTCCCTTTGGGACTTGGTGACGCTTGTGCTGAACTGTTACTTTTTTGTATGAACAAAGCAAAGAGTGTCTGTCCTAACAAAGTAATCTGTATCCAAAATAGAAAATTATGACAACGTTTTATCAGGAATTCACAAATGGTCAACCAAAAAAATGTATGCGCCCCAGTTACTTTTATATTGCATGATTGTATGACAGGTAAGACATGATAGTCCTGTAGTGATAATATAAACACAAACCATAAAATAATCAGTAGCTACAAGTCCACATGTAGTTTTTTGCTCAACAACTAAAAGTTTTTTGTTTCCTAAAGGTGAAAGAAACTGTAAAATCAGCCTAGGATTTAAGGTAATGTCTCAGTATATTTCTTCTGATGGTCACTAAAACTTGTCAAGAGAGGGGCAAGAGAGTAGTTTAAAAATGCATTTGTTTTGACCAAGATATCCATCAACCCGCACAATTCACTTTTATGCCACACAAACACAATGACATAAAGCTCATTAATCTTTTCCAGCTTAATACCTACTGTCCTTTGAAGATACATGTTTGGAATATCTGAAGGCGACCTCCATTTTTCACAGTTACCAGTCATAGGGCAGCTGACACAGCCAAGATAATCCTGTATTCAGCGAAACCGGGGGAATGAATGGATTCTGATGAATGTAATTTGCTATCTCAGTGACAAATGGCAAATGTGAAGAGCGGGTGCGCATGTAAATGCAACTGCATTAAATAAGGGCTTGTGAAGGATAGTACTCTGAAAATATCTGATAGGCAGTTTTACAACCACCATGTGTTTTTGAGGAGGAAAATCATCAGCTTACTTAAAAGTTATCATTATAACCTCATTCTGGATCTCCATGGAATAAGATGGTTCTGTGGAACACAATCAAACAGGGTGCTATAAGCCCAACAGCCAACTATTTGCGCCACATTTTACCCTACAACATGAATTTTTCAATATCTGTTTATTACCATTTGGACTTAAATAACCCCAAAGTCCCCAATAACTATGAGTTTCTGAGGGCTATTTGGGCATCAAGCCTGCAGTAAACTGATTCCCAGAGGATGCCATATTCCACTAGCACCAAAAGCTCTCTGCTAGATCCCCTGAGGCTGAGGTGCCACTACAGAAGATTCTTGTACTCTTGATATTTCTACCAGTTTTGCTGCAGTACTGCATAATATTTACCAATAGAACTCCTACTCCTTTCCAGGGCCAGCAGGAGAATCAGCAGTACTTCCTCAGAGTCCACCACTCAAGAAAAAAGGCTATGCTTGAAAACAGAAATTTAAGCTCTTCCTTGACATCATCTTTGTGACTGCTGCAAGATTTAAAAAAAAAAAACAGCTCCAGGTTGTATTAAAACCTCACAGTGAGACTAAGTGATGGCATCCCCTACCCTTCAGACAGGTTTGAGCAGCTTGGGTTTGGATGTTACAGCCAGCACTAGGAAGAGGCCAAGCTGCCTGAGGCTAGAGGCCACCAGGGAAAGCAATGTGGATTCATGCCCTGGAAAGCACAGCTCCCTACTGCTGTGAGGCTCAGGTGCTGATGTCTTCCAGGCATTATGAGAAGTCACTGGGTTCCTCAGCAATGGAAAACACATGGCTGTCAGTCCCCAAAAGTTCTGCCTCTCTTGCTCTTCCCTGTGGCAGGAGGAGCGGGCTGGAGTCTCATGGTTGGTACAGAAATCTGTTTCTAGCTATGCTTCTGTGAAGCCCTGAGCAGGCTCCTGAGGATGCACAATAAATGTCTGAGCTACAGAAAAAGAGCAGGAGAAACACTTCCTAGAAGCAGAAAATCATGACTTAAATAACTTTTTAAGTTCACTGCTATGGGCAGGGTAAATCTGCAGTCATGATAAACACAGCAACAATTTTCTCACTGGCTGAGCAAGGATTTTGCCTTGCACTGAGGAGTGGGGATCTTTAGAGCTGTTGACTGCTGTCACTTGGGCTTTTCACACTGTGTTCTAAATAACTGACAGGAACAAAAAGTTATTTATTTCCATCAAAAGATGCCAGATAACCCCCCCCCCCCCTCCAAAATTATACACACACCTAGAACCTGTAAGATTTCATCTTTAAAAGCTTTGCAAAATGCATGATTTGATGTAGAAATCCCTCAAAAGTAATGCAATTGTGAGCAGTCCCTGAAGGAAGCTCGCACTGGGTATATTCCCCTTGTTTGCCATCACTTCTTTACTCATTCTTATATTCATCCTCTGCCTTAATGCTGATGTTAGTTTCTATCCAAAAGCCACTTAATTCAAAGGGGTTTTGCTTCAGTGCAGCTGAGCATCTCCCACCCTAGTGGGAAGACAACTTTAGAGACCAAATTTGTCTGACATTTTTAAAAAGTTACATTTTAAAAATTCAAGAATTGTCATACAGCCCACACTTTTAGGGATGAAGAGTGTTCACTTAAACTGTATTAACAGCACTTCCACTATGATCATCTGCAACGTATAGGAAGTTCTCCTCCCCAGAACCTCCATATATTATCTCTTCTGTATTTAAGGGAGAACATAGGTAGAGATAACACTGGTGTGGAAAGTTAATAATTAATTCCCATTGAGAGGATTACAACTCCTGTAGCAGAAGCAAAACAGAGTAACATACCTCTACCCAGTTTATAAAGGAAAAATATATACAGTTTGACAACTTCTTATTCAAAATTTAGTTGTGGATTTAAAAAAGCCCCTTTAAAAAAAAAACCAACAAAACCCTCCAACTTTCCCATGAATATAGACAACATCGCAGCTTAACTTGAAACAGTTCTGAAATCATTGCTCATATGAAAACCTGGGCTGAATCTCTTTTATGTAAATATTACCTTATCTCTCTCCTTGAAGAAAATGTTTTACAATAAAGTTATCTGTCATTTATATATCAAATTAAACTCATTAATGCAAGCTATTAAAGACCATTTTTAAAGGACAAAGGCTGATTTTCTCAAATATTTTATGTCTCATTTTAATGGTGGAGATAATCTTTTTTTTTTACCATCAAAAAAGACAGAAGCAGGCAGAAGAGGAAGCTATTAAATTTCCAATACTGCTAGAAAATAACACTTCCATTCCCAGGATGCTCACTCCACTGTCTTCTCCAAAAAGGAGATTAACTCAGGATCATTTACTTACAGTGTGTCAGATAGATCTCAGGTAATGCAAGTAATTTTTTTTTTTTTTTTTTTTTTTTTTTTTAAATCTATTTACCTCTTTTTGTAGAAACTCATTTCTTACAGTAACAATTGCACCCTATTCATGCCTGAGACATGTATAGGTAGCTACCAAAATATAACATGTTTTTGTTAAATAAGTCTGACTGTAGAATTATAAGTTATTTTCACGTGATTTTGCAATGGTTGATTACCAGCATCTTGGAAGAAACCAAGTCAGGAGTCTGTATGATCTAAAATGCAACCTCTGCAGGGTTTCTTGGTACTCAGAAGGGAGGTCAGGAGGAAAAATGAGTGAGACATGACAATTTGATGTAAAATGCTTAGTCCTCAAAAACTCAAGAACTTGAGATGATGCTTGGGTCAAAGCAGGGAATGGCTGCACTTCAGAGCCTGCTTTTGGGATATTTGCACCTGTGAGAGCCTGGGACCAGTCAAGAAGATCTATGCTTGAGAGCATATGTGATTATAGATTGGCAGGTGAGCTTGATCTGTGATTCAGCCAAAAAGTCATTAAGCCAGCTTCATACAACTGACAAACGTCTTCCACAGATGATATTGCAACTTCAATACAGGTTGTTTAGAAACAAAAACAAAAAAAACCAAAACACACAAAAAAACCCACTGGGTCATAAATGTCAACATTTTTCAGCGGGATTGGGGAAGAAAAAAGAGGTTCATCTCCAAGGAATCATTTTAAAATTAATTTTAATAGATGGTAATAGGCTGACAGTTCTCTGGAAATAGCCAGCAGATGTTTAGTGCGTTACCAAGTCCCAAAGTCTAACCTTGAATACACGAATTCCAGAAAATCAATCTTCTGGACAGAGCTTGGTTTCTGCAGCTGGAATGCTAATGATGGCTTTTAGTGGTTTCTGACTTCTGCCAGTGTGTTTATTTCTGTGGCAGATCACAGTGCACAAGCCACAGAGGCAAGTAAGCACAGATTTATGTTTTGTTAGAAAGGACAAGAAGACACTTTATTTATGGTACACTGCTATCTACAGATAACCTTCGCTCTATCTATCTGCTCATCATAAGATGAAAAGCACCTAAATTACCAAGATGTTTCTCAAATACAATTGAGAACATTACCACAATTTATATGAACTGCTCAAATGCACTGATGCATATAAAGTCTCCAAAACCATTTATTATCAAAATGTCAATGCTAAATACACAAAAATGTAACTTACTTTATGTCATTAATTAACTAATGTTTGCACAGCACTTTGAAAATGTAAAAGCACTTTGAACACTGAGAGCTAAGCAGTATTATTTTTACTCATATGGACTCACTGTATGAATCATATATAATAATCATCTCTTGTGGAAAGTATTTTTGGTCCACAGCCAAAACCTAACCTATGATTTGGCACTTCTGTTCAATAAAGCCTCTGTAAATGGTCCTTTTCAGCTTTCAGCTGGAAATTTTCTGCAACACATTCATTACTGATCTCTTCACAACACGTACCAGGTGTAAGGTACCTTCACAGCTTTGTAATTAATGTTGTATGGTGAGATGGCAAACATTTTATTGTATTCTCCTCATTCTCACTCAAAACATTTGAGAATAGTGGCTCACTAGCATTAGCTGTGACTTAACCCCTTTTCTTTGATCTGTACAAGATGCAACAGGCTTAATGGATAAAACACAGGATTGGGATTCCCTTTCCCCTTTGTGAGAGCTGTAGCTCTCAAATTATTTTTGTGGTCTCCTGGTGGAAAGCATTACACAAGGACTGGGCAGTATCATTATTCCCACTCTAATTTCCTCCCCTCTGACCACTCTCTGTCTGGTTTTTTTCCTCCTCTTGCCCTTTGTGACTGAAGAGATGCCATGACCATGAATTTTCCTTCTCAAGTGAGAGAGCAGAGAGCTCTCACAAGGTCACATTTTATACCTACAAGCACACCTGTTGCATCAGCCTTGAAAAGAATATGCTTGGCTATTCTATGCCTAACAAAATTGCTTCTCTGTGATCACATTCATGGAGGAAATCTAAGACTAAAATAATCAGAAACGAACAGAACTTCACCATTTTCCTGTTCTGATTAGTTAACAAGAATAGTGATGACTTACAGCTGGCCTGAGTACCACCTGCAGTCTGGTTGGCCCTACATTTCCAGAGGTTTTGGCTTCCTGGCTGACCTGGCGGTGATATGTTCCATCATTGTCATAAGTCTCAAATCAGAAGATATTTTATGCATGCCTTATATAGGTTTAAACACATGTCTACCCCATAATATAAATTAGTCTGTGTGGGATTAACCTAGCCAAGAATTTGTCCTCTACAAATATGTCCGGATGTTCAGATTCAGAGAGTTTTGAAGAACCTTGACTGTAATACACCCCACCCACCTCCTATTAACAACTACCTTACTACACCCTGGATATCTGGTAAGTATATTTATTCAGCATCTTTTTTTTTTTATTCTTGAACTAATGGAGAAATAAAAACAAGAGTGGGAATATCTGATGTGGTTAACATTGATCTATAAAGCTCAGACCTATTTTCTCCCCTTGAAACGGAGAAACTATTTTAGAGATCTTTAAAAAGAAAGGATATTTGAACCAACTGACTTTGAACAGATGAAACACTTTACAGTGTTTACAGTATAAGTTTACAAACCTTTTTGGGGCCAGCTCCACTGCATATCTTATCCATAAGGTAAACACAGTGAGATCATATACCGGCCCTACAGAACTCACACTCAGTGCGGTGCAGCTGCCAAGCTGGGCTCCAGAGGGGCCCCAGACTCAAAAGTGAGGGGTGCACTGAACCAGTCAAGAGGGAGCTGAACTGCTGGAAACACTGCTCGGCACCTGCTCTTATTCTGCCTGGCTCTGTGGTGAGCTCTCAGCCTTTCCCACTCACAAAGCAACAGCTTTATTTCATTTTAGCCAGACAGAGAAAGGGGAAATGCAGGGAGGGCAGAGGAGAGTTGGCTGCTGTGAATGGAGCTGGCCCCAGTGTTAGGCAGTGTAGCTGCCAGTGGGATACAGCAATTTACTACAGCAAAGTCTCTTGTCTGGGAACTCATTTCCATACAGTTACTCTCCACATTCAGTAATTTTTGGTTTTAAAAATCTATATGGTCCAGTCAGAATTCCAGATATATACCTTATTCAATAATAATAAGCCACAGAATTAGGTAATACTCTCTACTGCTCCGTTCAGACTCGTTACTGCAAGTACTCATCAAGCATCTGCAAAACTATCTGAGAAATGAGTCCAGGTGATTTAGCTTCTGACATTCAGTAGTCCCTTATTAAAATCCACATGGTATGTCCCTGTATTTGCATTATTCATGATTATCAAAAGCAAATTATTACTTGCTTGCTGATCACATAACTCCCACCCAAAGCTCCACCTTCTTGTACCCGGTAACTCACCAGCAAATTTTTCTTCTGTAAGTCTAGTGTGCTGAGCAGCAACTTGAACATGGCTAAATCTCTGAAAAGCCAAATCAATTTTCTCACGTCTTTTCTGTTATAAAAATACCTGCTCCAGGGCTGTGATTTTTATGCCAAGTTTCAAAGCAGAATAAATGTATACAGTTAAATTACAACCCTCTAAAATGTGGATTTATAATACATACAATAGAATCCCTATAACTGTAACATTTCAAATGTGACATACCCACAAATGCCAGTTTTCAAGGGATGTTATATGATGGCTCAATTCATGGCAAGATGATGCTTTCTTAGGGGAGAACAACTTCCACTATTTTCAGGTTATTTTACAGAATGAAGACGGCATCTTCCTCCCCAGAAGGCAACTGCCTACTAATAAGAGATCTCGTTGAAGTGATAGATGGTTTATTAATAAGAGATCTCATTGGAGTGGTATATGATTGAACTACTGTGGGACTAATAAAGCTTTCGCTTCCTAAGTTCCTCATTCTGTCTGCAGAACTGAAAACATACTGTTGCTGTAAACACCATATTTACCTCCTTAACCATCCAAAATCATGACAACAGCTTAAAAATCATGGCATTTCACAAACTAGTAATTGCATCTCTTGCATCTCTTCCACCTTGTCATTTCCTAGCTTTTAGGAACTGAGGTCATGTTTTCAACTGTGTTTTCCAACTATGAAGACTGAAACATTAAAAACACACACGATAGCTTAAAAAACTAAAATCCACATCTTGCATGCCTCCAAAATTCACACGTGGAGAAAAACATCACATATCACAAGAGTTGGCAACAATAGACCTCGCTATCCATTCTTCAGAAGTACAGGAACATGAGACAGCTACCAAGGCAGAAGCATAAGACATAGCTGAAACTCCTTGATATGATTTGCAAGGTTGCTTTGGCTCTGACCTGTTCATGCAGAACTCAGTTGGGCTCCTTTGGTTACGAGGGGACTTGAGTCAGGCTTTCTGTGAAAGCCCTCAAATCCTTCTTCCTATGTAGAAGAGAACAATTGGTCACATCCCTCCTGCCCTCTTTATGTGTCTCTGTGTGGATATTTTCTCTTTACTGCAGTGAAAAGGGAATCATTTTATCCTGAAAAATCCAAGAAGGCGCTCTGAGAATCTGAAGCAGCAGTGGAAGAAAAAGCTCTGCGAACAAGATTTTTTTCCTGCTGCTCTTTATCCTACCACCTAAAGACATATTGCCACCTCACAGAATCACAGAATCATAGAATGGTAGGGGTTGGGAGGGACGTCTGGAGATCATCTAATATAACTCCCCCTTGCTATTGCAGGATCACCTAGCACAGGTGGCAAAGGATTGAGACCAGGTGGGTTTTGAATGTCTTCAGAGGAGACTCTACAAACTCCCTGGGCAGCCTGTTTCAGTGCTAGGTCACCCTCAAAGTAAAGTAGAATTTCTTTATGTTTTGATCAAACTTCCTGTGTTCCAGTTTGTGCCTGTTGCCCTTTGTCCTGTCGCTATACACCAGTGAGAAGAGACTGGCTCCATCCTCCTAACACCTGCCTGGTAGATATATAAAACCACCGATAAGATTCCCTCTCAGTCTTCCCCAGCCTAAATAGACCCAGATCTCTCAGTCTTTCCTCTTGAGAGAGGTGCTCCAGTCCCCTGATCATCTTTATAACCCTTCACTGAACTCTCCCCAGTGAAAGAGACAGACTTTCTTGAACTGGGGAGCCCAAAACTAGACAGAGTGCTCCAAGTGTGGCCCCAGGATACCACTGGCCATCTTGGACACTAAGACTCATTATTGGCTCATGGTAAACTTGTAGTCCACTAGGATTCCCAGGTCCTTGTCTGCAGAACTGCTTTCCAGCAGGTGAACCTCTAGCTTGTATGGGTGCCTGGGGCTATTTCTCCCCAGGTGCTGGACCCTACAACACTTGCCCTTGTTCAATTTCATGAGGTTCCTCTTCACCCAACGTTCCAGCCTGTCCAAGTCCCATTGAATGGCAACACAGCCTTCCAGTGTTACAGCCACTTCTCCCAGGTTGGTATCATCATCAAACTCGCTGAGGGCATGCTCTGTCCCTTCATCCAGGCCACTGATGAATATGTTGACTGGGATGGGACCCCTGGAGGAAATCACTAGCTGCAGGCCTCCAACTGGTCTCCATGCCACAGCTCACAACTTTCTGACCTCTGCTGCCTGTATTTCTTGGCATCATTTCCTTGCTAAGGTCTTCCACCGAAACCTGTAATGCAGCACTAGGGAATAAAGCCAACATCACAGAGGACAAGCCGCAGCAGTGCTGTGTGTTACAGAGTGAGCAATGCAGCAGCAATCAGCTGTAACTCACACTCAAAAAGCTACCACTATCCTAACCCTTCCTTTGCTGTGAAAAAAGTGGCAAGAAAACTTCAAAACAGCCCTGAGAAGATCCCGCCTTTTGCCTTGAAAGCCTTCTGTGGGACTTCCCATATGAGGTTTCAGCCTGACCTAGTAAGTTTACCTGGAAAATTAATGAGTTCAATAATAGTGCCTGTTGCAAACTCCTGTGAGTGCGTGTTGCTTGATTTGAAAGTCCATGACTCGAGGTGGTGAGTGAGGAAGTGTTGCAGACAGGATTCCTGCAGTTAGTACAACTTTAAAGGAACATACTCACTTTACAGTAAACAGCGTAGCCACAGACAGGTCTTAAAGCCTGCTACTAAATATGTTCTGGCAACAGAAAGCACCTATTAAAAATATTTTCAATCAGAGGAACTGAAACGTGCTCTCTGTTGAAATGAGGCAAGTATACAAATCACTGGTTTTAGGAGTTATGTTTTTTTTCTACCCTGTCATAACATTCAGAACCATCTACTTCCCTTTTATTCATGTTGTGTTTATTTAAAAGGTTCAATCTGCCTTAATTCAAAGCAATTTTGATTGCAAAATGGTTTTTTTATCATCTTTTATGTGCTATTCTTTTTCTTTTCTTTCCCCTGCCACCCTACCCACACTGAAGCCAGGCTACAGCAGCTCATCAAAAGGAAGCAAGGCGGCCTGAATTTTATTTTACTGTTACTGTGATATAGCTGCAGTGGGCAATCTGATCTCATCAAGAAACAATTGCAGTAAAGATATCTAAGTGGATGTCACAGCTCTGCTGAAAGATAGTAAAGTGAAATGAACCAAAAAAACAATTTTTTCCAATACAAATCACATAGTTCAGTTGTAGTGATTTGCAAGCAGAATATGTGTGTGGGAGGAGGGAGATATAGTCAGAACTGCCCAACATACACTTCAAAATTATTTTTAACATATTTGGTGAGTGCATAATTAAGGGATTTACAACACTAAAACCTGGAGCTCTTGTGCAGTACTACACTAAATGAGACAGTTGGTAACAAGGGAAAGGGTGAATTACACCACCTTCCACTGCAGTTTGAACTACTGTCTCCTAAGATAAACAATATCGATTGCTTTTAAGCCTCCTCTCTATTAGAGACTTCTAATTTTGGGGAATCAATAATAAAAGATAGCAGAAAAACCCAGATTCTCTCCACATAAGCCTGCAAACAGGAAAGGGCAGAACCTCACATTAAATTGGGAGATTACCCCTGATGTGCAGGGTGGAATATTTGCCCCTTGGGCTGTGTTATTCTTCAATGCTGAATCTGCATCAGCATCCACAAACTATTGTTTTTATTTCCTGAAAGAACAACAATGCCCTGACACACGTTTTAACTTTTTTTTTTTTTCTTTTTTAAATGTCAGCTCTGCCTTCAGTGGCTGAAAATTAACTCCTTAAGTAGTTTAACAAATATCTCTTTTATTCCAAAGGACTTTGGTTAGAGACCAAAATAGCATCAGCTTTCAAGCTGTGGGGTCCTTTCTACTCCTTTTGTCTATGTAACACCAAAGGAATGGCATAGTGGTATTGAATTACCAATGCTGATGTGTTGAGATGCTGTTTGGGTCTCTGCTTGCTGTTGAGTTTTTTTCAGGGGAGGTACTGTTTTTAAAGGCACATACTATATAAGCCCAACAGACAATGCCAAATCTCTAACAACAGATAAACACAGAACACTTCATAAACCACATTTTGGCAGACACTGTGCATTATATACCATTCAAGATGCCCAACGCACCTTCCAAGAAAAACACCGACATGGACTGAACACAGGCCAAGGATTTTCTCATTAGCATGAACAGAGGTTAGGCAGGCACACAGTGCTTCACCCTTCTGTTTTCCATTTACAGAGGTGATGACTCCTGGGCATATTATACCTAACACACAGTTGGATCTTCTACAAAGAAATAGTTGTGGTTTTTCCCTGACTTTTGCTGCTAAAGCTCCTGTCTGCTTGGTATTCATATGATTTCCTCTGAAACTGGTGGGGTTTACCATAATGTGACACTGTTTTTCTTACATTCTAACAGGCAATGGTCATCCCAGGCTGGTATTAAACCAGGCATTTCACTGGTGACTCTCTTGTTAGAACAATTACTTGTGGCCATTACCTACCTGCATCACTTAGTATTAGATTGCAAATTGTTTAAAATAAATAAGAGGGAACAAAAAAACTCACAAATACCAGGAGATAATTGTATGGTTAACCCTATAAATGACAGTTATACAAGAACAGCAGAGGAATTCTTAATAAAGTAATCACAAACAGAGTAATAGCTTGGAAAGCAACAGGAGATTTTACTTTCCAGAGCAATGGGAATTTCAGCAGACCCAAACCAGTTCTTGACTAAGTAGAAATGTGCTTATCTATATCCATCTCCCCTGATCGCCTCACTTCTCACCATAAAGGGAAATCAATACAAGGACTTGTTATTCAGAAGAGTCTCAAGAGTCAGGCACTGTGATTGCACCTCTAATCCTGCAGGAATCTATTTCCAACAACTACATCATATCAAATGCAACAGGCACATTGTTTACAGCTGCTTTGCAAAGCCTGCAATAAAGGGAAGCAAATAAAACCAGATATGGGATATTCAAGTTGACCTCCTACCTCTGGGTCTCACTCTTATTACCAAGAGTATTTGCACTAAAACAATCCTCTCGATTGCATGCACAGCGAGGGCTGAGAGCTTGGTTATTGGAGAAAATAGTTTGATTCCCTGCACAGTTGCCTACGTGAGGATTTCTCTTGCACTCATTTGGCTGACCAACTAGGAAAACAAGGGCAGTGTAAGGGTTAAGCATCGATTTCTGAGTTCCCTTGGTATGCTTGGGGAGCTGCTGCTAATAACACTGGTGGCAGTTTCCTGAGCTGTAACTCACAGCATGATGAGAACAACTTCTGATCTGATGAAAATTCCTCCCTCACTGCAGAAAAACACCCTATCGTTTAAAAGTTTTGAATGTGCTAACAGCTAATTTATTAAAGGAACTCCTGCAGTGTCCATGTTTACAAGGCTCAGACTGCATACAAAAGAAAGGCCTATTCAATGCATGTAAGGGGAGCAGAATTGAGCTGTATTTTTGGAAAAGCAGCACAGTGTGCCAGGAGAAGGGCTGGACTGATGAAAGGAACAGCTATGATGTTGTGCTGAGACTTATTTCAGCCTTCACTAAAAAAAGCACAATTACCAGTTGGAAATTAAGGACAAATAAAAATAAACTGTGTTTTACAAAATTCTAAATAAAGTGAAAAAGGCCAGAGTAGAATTATGGAAATAAAAAACTTGCTAGATGCTCAAATATAGTAATGAAGGAAAACATACACGAATGTAACCAGACATTTCAATTAATTTCTTGTTGTGGAATGTCTTCTATTCCTAGGAAGATACACACCTTTCCCTAGAAATCCAGAGTTAAAATTTCTCAGCCCATCAACTACTGTCTTCCCCCAAAACAGGGGCATAGAAGGGATTGGGAAGGAGGGGGACAGAAGAGAGGCTGCATTTGTCAGAGACTTTGCTTTTAGCCAAGAAAATAAGATACCTTCCACAAATTTTAAGTGAGAAAAATCCCCCTATCTTCTCCACAAAAACCACTATAACAAGACATTTTCAGCTATCTCCAATAACAATCACGTTCCAGATGTGCCTCTCTGACAGGCTGTTAGATTGCCAAAGTCTGAAAATGGAAGAAGTCCAAGAAGGAATTAGGTGTCCTCTACATCTAACAACATTACCTCATTACCTGCAAGTAAATATTAGGCATAACCTGAGTTTAGAAAATAAGGCTAAGTGCAAGGAGCACCTGGTTAACAAGCTAATGGGCTAAATAATTCTTGTTAATTTTCAGACACTAACACTTATGTATTAGTTTTCCTTCTCCCAGCTGTGTCACTTTGCTGAGAAGTGTTCATAAAATAATCTTAACAACTTTGCAGTATTCATTTAATTTAAATATATACACTTCAGCTTTAGCTAAAATGCCATTGTTGGAAGCCAACCACTTGATGTGTTCTCGAGTGACACACTAATGAGTATGATTTTTAATGCGGTTGAAGTAGCTGAGGAGAAAGAAGTAAAAGCACGGATTTAACACCATGCTGAAGGTTTGTGGGCCCAAGGTACTGCACTGTTGCTGAACCTCTGACGTACGTTGTATAAAAAGGCATTTCCATGATGAGTATGAAGAGATAAATATGTTGACATTAGCTTTTCCTTATTTCGTTAAGCCTATTTTTTAAGTATCATCTTAAAATGATTTGGCTCTGTGAATAAAGTTACATATTAGATTGCACTAATTGTAAGAAGCACTTACAAGAAGTTCTGTTACTTGTTGCACAGAGTCCTCATGATCCAGATATGTCTACATTAACAACTTCTTTGCCTTGATGGGGCCTCAAAATAAATGGCACGTGGCACTTACAGCACACCACAGTCATACATATGATGGGCTGGCCTGGGAACAATGTCTTCTTTATTCTTTGCCTTTTACCTATCCTCCTCAAGTCTCCTCAAAAGCAAAAAAACCCAACCATGTTCCCAAATCCTTTAGTGTTTCATAGAATCACAGAATGGTTTGGGTTGGAAAGGACCTTAAAAATTATCTAGTTTCAACCACCCTGCATGGCCAGGGACGCCTCCCAATAGACCAGGTTGCTCAAGGACCCATCCAGCCTGACAGAGAACACATCCAGGGATAGAGCATCCACAGCTTTCCTGGGGCAACCTGTGCTAGTGTCTCACCACCCTCGTAGGAAATAATTTCGTCTTAATGTTCAACCTAAATCTACCCACTTTCATTTATCAGCCACGTTGGAAAGAACCTCTGAGATCATCAAGTCCAACCCTTGATCCACTACCACTGTGGTTACCAGACCATGGCACTGAGTGCCACACCCAGCCCCCTCTTAAAAACCTCCAGGGATAGAAAATGCACCATCTCTCGGGGCAGCCCACTCCAATGCCTGATCACCCTCTCTTTAAATAATTTTTTCCTACTATCTAATCTAAACCTCCCCTGGCAGAGCTTAAGTCCATGCCCTCTTGTCTTGCTGAGAGTTGCCTGGGAGAAGAAACCAAACCCCACCTGGCTACAACCTCCTTTCAGGGAGTTGTAGAGAGTGATGAGGTCTCCCCTGAGCCTCCTCTTCTCCAGGCTGAACACCCCCAGCTCCCTCAGCCCTTCCTCACAGGACTTGTGCTGGATCCCTTCACAGTCCCTTCACTCCTTGCTCTCCTCTGGACCTGCTCCAGCACCTCAATCTCCTTCCTGAACTGAGGGGCCCAGAACTGGACACAGTACTCAAGGTGTGGCCTCACCAGGGCTGAGTACAGGGGAAAGTTATTTAGAACTATTCCCCCTGGTCCTATTACTCCATACCCTTTAAAAAGTCCCTCCCCAGCTTTCCTGTAGCCCCTTCAGGTACTGAAAGGCCACTATAAATTCTCCCTGGAGACTTCTGTTTTCCAGGCTGAACAATCCCAGCTCCCTCAGCCTGTCTGCATAGGAGAGGTGCCCCAGCCCTCTGATCATCTTCATAGCTCCTCTCTTGACTCACATCAACAGCTTGAACAGCTTACTGAGTTTAATCCTTTCTAAATTCCAACAAAGCAGCAGGCTGTTAATCACCTTCCCTCCTGGGCAGCACAGCTCCATCCGCTGAAGTCTTATTAAATCCCTTCTTGCCTGAGTTGCTATTCTACCTCTGCCTTGTGGTTCCCCCCACCTTGCAAAACAATCATGTGACAGTGTGTTGGCTAGTTGTATCATCTGAATTACTGTTAATATCTCATTTTACCTCAGAAAGCTTAACAGTCATCTTCTATATGTAATATTCCTATTTCTGTGCCTCTGCCCCAGCCCGTTTCTGTGAGCGGCTGGCTGGTTCCACCTCACTTGCACTATAAAACAGGTTTATATCCAAGTTCTACACCAAGGACTCATAAATCTCGTGAAGCTGGTCAGGAGCCTTTTTAGTGCTTTTGCTTTTCTGCCACCTTTTTTCTCAGGGAGGCACAGTGTGGGTTTTAGATGACTGTAATGTCCCGATTTGCATGTCCTGCTTGCTGAGCTTCATTGGTGCCTGGCATTATCAGCCACAGACAGATATGGCTTCATGTTGGTGTCAGGAAAGCTGGGTGATGATGCCTGATAGTGGGGATGTTGAAAAAACAAGCATGAGGTACAAGAAAAAGGGACACCAAAAAAACAGTCTGGGAGAATACACAGAATCCCACAGAAGAGGATTAAACCTTGAGGTTTAATCAAGAGGGGACAAGTAGTGCCAGGGCTGTGAAGTATCCTGGGGAGTTATTTTGATGCCAGAGGCTGCTCAGCCTGTGGATCAATGTACTCTTGAAGCTATGGATGCATAGATGTCTCTCACGTTGTCTCCATATCATTCACTGTGGTATTGGCTGACAGTGCTATTTGGTTTATCATCTCCTTTTGTCATCACGCTACTGTCCCTATGCCACCCTTTTGAGGTTTCTTACGTTGCTCAAAATATTTTGCTTACAAATAAGGCTGACATTTCTGGCATTTGACATGAAGTCATCTATAACTATAAGGGTCTGAAAACACATTAAAAATAACTCAATGAATTTTTTTTTTAAATGTGTATTTTCTTACAGTGGTGATAATATGCATGAACTGCATATTATGTGTTAATATATGCAGATAATATGAACTGCATATTATGCCCTGAGAGGGCAAAAATAGTTTCATATTAATTTGAAAAGGTCAAGAAAACATATCTTCTGAAGATTTGGTATTAAATTAAATCAAGGTAAATTCCTAATTTATGAATGACAGTTCTGTAAAAGTCATTAAGAGACTAGAGGAAGAGAAAAAAAATGTCTTATACATTCCCTTCTAGACTGTAACAAGGCAGAAAGTCTTGGTGACAGAAAGGACAATTTCATTGCAGAGGTAATGGTACTGTTGAAACACACATGTCCACGTGTGTGATCCAGTCTGAGGTCTCTCGAGCGCAGCAGAGTATCAGCATATGTTAAAAAGACCCAAGCTGTGATGGACAGAAGGGACATGAATCTGTCCCAGCCCAAAAAGCATGCTGGCAGGAGTGAGGAGGCCCAAAGCCAGCTGTGGCTGTGGGTCTGGTTACAGGATCTGTATGGACTATGGGAAACTGGTGAGGTTTTTTAGGGAGCACTAAAGAAATTCTGCTGCCCTCTCCTGATGCATCATCTCTCAGGTCTATCATAGTTTTACCTGGTAATACATGCATCAATCTGAGACATTCAAAAGAATCTGAGATTACTTTGAAGTGACAGTCTGATACACTTTCAGAAGCTCAGATACTAACAAGCTGCTTCCTTCAATGCTTTTGATTATTTTTTTGAAACTGCTGGATGTTTTGATGGCAGTCATGAACCAGATTCCACAAACGATTTTAGTCCATAAAACAAAATTAGGCAGAGAAAAGTTCTCTCGACTTCTTTGTACTTGATTTCCCTGTTTGTCCCATATATTCCAGGAAATCCTAGCCATCATATGGATAATAAAGTCTGAGCCAGTCACTGCATGAGGATATAGCCATCAGCATCCAGTGCCAGCAAGGAGCCACAACACCAAAGCCAAATTGGTTAAAGGGTGCTGGTGGGGGTTGGGGCTGTCAGGGTGTTTGGTTGGTTTTTTTTTTTGTTTTGGTTTGGTTTGGTTTGGTTTTTTTTGTGGGGGGTGGGGGAAGGGAGTTTAAGTTCTACCTATTGTTGACCCAAAAAACCCAAAACCACAAAAAAACCGCAAACAAACAAACAAACAAACCCTCCAGCAGAGACCAGTAATTTCTAAACATATATTTAAGTTCAAAAGTCAAAGCACTGATTTCTGACAGTCTCAAAAAAATGATAACGCTGCAGGATCTGCAAACAGAAACAGCAGAACCAATATCCAGGGCAGTGTCTCTGAAGAGGCATGTCAAATTTGTTCACTGGCTCAGTCCAGCAAATTCTGTCATCATTTGGTACCACAGAAATGTCTGCTGGAAAACAAAGAAAAGCCTTTTCCCAACAGTTAAAGAATATTTAAAGATTCGTTACATATACTCTCTCTAATCATCTGCTCCAAGCCTGTGGCTGGGGACTAATTACAGTAACTACTGAAAAAAACAAAACATATATTATGCCGGGTATTTTACTGAAAATATACTATAATGAATTTCAGTGGGAGAAGAAAAACAGTGTATTTAAATCTCCTGGCAGACTTGTGTATTTATGAAAATCAGCCCCTAGGATGAAGCAATGAGAGGAAAGCATTTTTACCTATATGCTAACAAGATTTCTAACATATGGATCCCTGTAGGTCAAATAACAGACATTAAAACCCCATCCTTGGGACTAAACTTGCTCTTTAACTTTCAATGAATTGTACACTAATTCTAACCTGACAAGTACAAACTGGACAGGACAATTTTTCTTAGTGAACAACCAGTAATTATTAAACTTAACACTGTACCCACATGCAGATGAGACAAGGATTTCTAACATTTTTTTATTATTATTAAATCTCCTTTTCAGTTAAATAAAAGGAGGACCTATTCCTCCTCATTCCTCTGTTTTCAGACAGCCATAACTTTGTTTTGGATGTGACGGGAGGAAAAGAACTTTTAAGTCATAACATATTGTTGTCAAAATCTTTATGCTGTACCTGGCAGATGGCTCGATAAATAAACTAGGAACATCGATGAACACAGCCAAAAGCTGTTCTTCAAAGTGGAAAGTATGGTCCCAACCCTTGCTAAAATACACAGTGCAGCTCTGGCATATGCAGAGGAAACCTGTGAGGTGCTCGTTTGCCCCAGCAAGGAACTTGGCTTGTTCATGGTCTCCTTGGCTTAGACCAGCTGAGCTGTTTCCAGTGCAGGTGAGGAGAAACCTGCCATGAGAGCAGGAGTCCTGGGGTGCTCTGAACCTCTCTTCATGCACAGTGATGTGCTTGTGAAGGACTGGGTCATGTGTGGATCCCTGAAACTGTGTTCCAGAAGCTGGGGATTCACTGATGTGACCCGCTCTGCCTTTATTTCCCCATTTCAGAGGGCAGCTTCTTTGAACAGCCATGGTTTCTTTGCTTCCCTTCAAGAACCAAAACGGCCCCAACTTGTGATGCCTTTTTGCTGTGCAAACTGGGGAAAAGCTTTCCCTCAGCCTCTGTGCCAAGCTGCAGTAAAAGTAAGGACAATCTGCTTCAGTGTCAGCCAGAGGTGAATGTGAAAAAAACAGGTGATTCTGAAGAGAGGACTTATGATCAGAAAAGCCCCTCCTTTCATCTTACACATTAGAGAAAAAGGGAAAAAAAAAATAAATCACAAACCCAAAAAGCCCTCACAGAATAAAGAAGGAAACATTTCAGCTTTCCTGCATAGAACGGCAAAAAAAAGCAGCATCAGCTACCAACTTCATTATTTTTGCAGTCTTATAACTTACAGCTGAGAGCTCAAACAAACTGCTCTCAGTTCTAACATTTGTTTCTGGTTTCAGACTAGTAGAAATCTAATTTCCTTCTCCCCAAGAGCAAATGTCAGCACAAGCGGGATCTGAAATTTGTTGCTTGACACCTGCAGCAAAGAGCTAAATTGAGAGTAATATTTCAAAGAGGTACTTGGGAGGTATGTGCTTAAATTTGGTTACCAGACAAACAGGCTTGTGTATGTTCCTCCTGCATACTCCCTTAAATGTATCCCCCACCATGTGGACTGATGTAAGGCAAAGGAATGGAAACTGCTAGAACCACTCTAATCAGAACCATGCTGGCCAAATCCAGCATTTCAGGAAAATTTGCAAGTCTGGCTTCAGAAATTACTATTATTATTTTAAACACAGGCGAAAAGAGCCTGCCTAGATTTTATATAATTTGTTAACAGTAAAAAATGTCCACAGGTAAAAAGAATATCTGATGGTCACGATTCAGGATAACTGCAGATTAAAATCCTGATGCTATGCGCAGTCAGCATCCTCTCTTCCCCTACCATTGGTTTGATGTCTAGGTTTTTTTACATCATTGCAAGCAATCTGCCTGTCAGCTTTGCAAGAAGAAATCAGCAACCAGTACTGGCTGTGAGCTACTAACTGCAACCCAAGGATTGCTGAAGAATCCTCTGAAGAGGCATTCAGAAATTCAGAATTCAAACGTAGCAAATCAGCGCATTCTGTAATGGTATTTATTAATATTTATTCTAATTAATGTGTGAAACAAACTACTCCAGTGCAACAGCTGGGTAGTGCAGCACATCAGGAACCTCTAGTTTAGTAACTCACTCCAGGCTGAGAAACAAGTTAACTTCCATCCTGTTCTGGTCAGTCCAGGTCTGACTCGGTGTAGCTCACAAATTCACTACATTTTACTGCTTAACTGGTGTGTCTTACATTAGCCTTTCTGTACAATTTCTTGTCACGATTCCAAAATTTGCAGATTTCTCATTTTGGAAAAAGGTCCCTGAGCTGAAACCTGATAATACTCTAAACTATACTGGCAACTTCTGTCTGAAGATGTCAAAGTACATTTTCAATTGTCACATCATCCTGAGTAGACACGTATCTTAAGTATATATAAATGCACAGAGCAGGAAAACCGAGCCACAGAAATGTAATCAGGGAACCAGTTAAGTTTAAAAATCAAATTGCCTGTCTTTTTGTTCTCACTACAAACACAGGGGTACAAGAATGTATATGGCATTTCAACTTAATAGAGCATAAATGATGTAAATTAACAGTGCTTCCACAATACAAAAGAACAAAGCAAAACTAAAAGGATGCGACAGATCTTAAATTGATCTAAACTGGCATTGTTCCATTAAAGTCATAGGGACCAGCGTTGTAATCCATTTGTCTTGAATACAGAAATAGTAATATTTGGATAGGCTAAGAGTTATTAGAAGTTCTACTGGCATGGAGTTTCTTTAATCTCAGAATCAAGCAATGTCTCAAAGGTGCTTATAGGAAGATGGCCATTACTTATAGCACCCTCTTCTAAAGCTTCTACAGAACTAATACTTAATGCAAAGGACAGATGATGCACGTGCAGTAGTACACACATATTAAAAGTTCTGATTTAAGTGAGAAAAAAAGATTGCCTGTAGCCTCCCATCCACAGGGACCATTGTACTATTTTTAAGTCAATTAGTTCAACTTCTCTCAAAAGTGAGCCCCCTCTATCCTTGTTAGTGGTGACAAACACAGTTTACTGCACTTATTATTCCTTTAGCAGCTCATTAGAACTGGAATATATTACTGCCAAAGGATCTAAAGGTCATTCATCACCAATTTCTTCAAATACAAAACAAAAGACAAAAGCCATCTAAAAATCTCCAAAAGAAAAGCAATTCCTGTAAATAGGAAAACATAGAAAACTGAAACAAAACCATAGCAACATCTGTATTTGTTGTTCATTACTTAAAAATTAAAAGGGAGGGGGCAACACTCTTTCATAGCTCCTATTGTGAAAAAAAAAAAAAAAGAAAAAGAAAATATTACTACTTCTGCTCAGCTTCCAAAAGTGGAAACAAATTTAAAAACCAATAGGATGATTGTAGGTCACTGCATTGCTGAGGAGCACTGATGTACCAAGAACAGAAAATGTCTGACCAACCTGTACTATGAAATGCAGTATCTTCTTACAAGAAGCATCATTCATAAAGTGCCATATTCACCATTAAATCTGGTTGCTTCCAGGATAGCAACTGCACAAATCTAGTAAACGTCCACAGAAACCATGTATTTCATTATTTCTCACTTGTATTGGGCTTTTCCAGAAGTGTTGTATTATGATAAAAATCATCAGATGCATTGTAGGAAAAATGTTAAGATTTCTGCATGAAAAATCAATCATTATGTATAATTACAACATAATAATAGGAATTACCGGATAAATAGTGTCATAAATTCCTATAAGAAAAATGCCTCAAGATACCTTTAGCTGAAACTAATTGAGTTGAACAGGAAAATAATCTGAAAAGCTGAAGAATTTATCAAAGAATGACAAGCTTTTTATATATTTTTGAACCATCTTGTGATTTCTATCCCACAGGCATAACTTTATGCTTAATTTAAAAAAAAAATGTTGGCAGAAATATTATTATCATCAAAATCTTTGGTACTTAAAAAAGACCTAAATGTGTATGGGCAAAGAACGAAACCTGTATTTAAAAACAGTAGAATCAAACCAAAGGGAAGTTCTTAAAGCCACAGTGCAACAAAAATCCTTCCCAAAATGGATCAAAGACAATAATTTATAGCCTATACCTGACAAATAAAAATTTAGATATAAATAAAGGCTAGATAAAGACTCTAAGATATCTGTGCAGACTAGCCCTAGCATGGCTTTGCATCTTGAATCCTGTCAGAATGGAAAACTAAGAGGAATCCCAAATGCCAGCCCTAACAAGCATGGAGTGTCCTCTTGCCTTGGCTGGTAGGAGCACAGGAAAGCTCAACATTCACAACCAGCATGCAAAAAGCTTGCAGACTGCTGAAGGGAAGCAGAGAGATACCCTCTGAGAATTTGGGAATCTCAGAGAGCATCACTATGTCCTGCTGAAAGTATCCTCCACAGGTGGAGGGAGGCTGACAGGCAAGAGGTGATTTAATACCAAGTTCCTTTCAGTCATAAAACACAATGCTTTTTGCAGAGGCTGTGATTTTACATTTACATTTGAAAAGTGGAAAAAGGCCACTTTTCACGACAAATTCAGGTTAGAAGCAAATAACGTGATCAAGTTAATGCAAGCTAAGAATTTACAGCTCCTCACCCAAGCCCAGTAACCCATCACTCCCAGTGTAAGTGAAACACTTGCAGCACAATACTTTAAACCCATAACTTTATTTCATGCAGACTTTAAAGGCAGCATCATAAGCCATTTTAAATGGAGCATTAGGAAACCACAACTTTTTTCTATATGGCTAAATTTGTGCCATTGAAAGTAGCTTCTAATTTTACACAAAACTATTCAGGTCAAATAAACAGTTTTATAAAAGCATTAAGGCTTTAATGGTCTGAATTAATGTAAAGAAGGATCAATTAGTCAAGTTATTTCCTTAGGGAGAATATTTCCTCTCTCTGTTTATTTTAATTAAATACCAAACAATGTCACTAAAACTCATGCCCAGCACTGTGCAGGAAACAAGATAGTTAATCCAGCTGTTTTTTCTTTTTGAGAATATAAAGATGAACGCATTCAGAGAAAGGGAAGACTGCTTTTAAAATGCAGAACTGATATTCCCTACCTAACATAAAAACCTGGAAAACACAAATATATCTAATGCATGTTTATGCAAGGAAGCATTAAACTGCTGTATGATATCCAGAACAAAACTCTGCAGAAGGTCTGTGCAGCTGATTCCAATGATGGTCTTGCACATATGCAAGAGGAAAGGTGCACACATGGCAGGTCAGGTGCCAGGCACAAACCAACAAACCTCTTTGCTTGCTATGGAGTAATAATGAAGGATGGTGAAGGTCTCTGCATGGGCACCTGCTCCTGCAGCCACATGAACACACAGCTTCTCAGTGCCTGGCTATGTTCTACCATTCTTATCTCAAATGTTCCTCTTATTTTCATTTAAAAATGAGAGGGTTGTTCCTGAAAACAGTTTGAAAAGTCCACTTTTCAAGACAAGCAGTCTGAGACATTTTACAGGATGCAAGTGTTCAGCATTAGTAATGTTCAGTAAGCTTCCTCATCATGTCATTACTGCATAAAACATCAGCTGAACCCTGCTGAATTTCTACATACATACATACATAAATACAGTTGCTAACTGTATTTTTATGGCATGTTTCTGCCTTCCTGCTATAAACAATTCTTACTGCAGTAGATTCTAACTCAGCACTTCCCTTTTGGGTGTTAAATTCATGCAAAAAGGAAAAGAAATCCTCATTTGTTCATTTCCTATTGAAACATTAAGGAATGTCATGCTTAACTAACTTGAGTGCAAACACATCCATACCTGATAAATGGCTGTAAGTATACCAGTCAATATAAAGAAAATAAAACCCTCTGTTTTCAAAATCAGTGTAATTAGTAATAAGGGGTCCCCTGTAGTTAAGTCTAAAGCTCTGTAAGTGCTGCAAAGACAGGTACTGTTTTTCCTGTGCTTAGCTGGACACTGAATTTATGAAATGAAGGCGATGCCTCCATACCATTCATACTCTGCAGCTTTTGATGGAGGAGATGGATCTATGGAGCTGGTGTCTGGGGCTAGGATGCAGCTCCCATCCAGGCTGAACCTTCTGTTCAAAGGTATTCAGAAGGGATTTCCTCCCCCTTATGCTTCCATTCCCCAAAAGTATCGCCCACAGGAGGACATAGATGAGAGTGCATCAAAATGAAATGCTTCCCACCCATTTCAAAGGTGTAAGAGGGCAAAAAGGAAAATAGGTAGAGATCAAAAGAGAGATGAAAAAGAAAATGCAGCAGCTAAAAGAACAAAAAAGATAAACTAGGATGGTGAGGAGAAATATTATTAATATATACTAATGACCATTTTCAATAGCAAATAAAGAAAGCCATCCTGGGTTATAATCCCCTTCAAATACATGAGAGCCCAAGGGGCTTCACATGCCATATTATGATCTGGTCAGCCAGCCACCGGACTCCCCACTACCACCTCCTCCACTCTGCCAGATTGTCAAGGAATAGAGGAGGGAATTTTTTTCCTCTTATGGACTGCAGGTTTGGAGAAGAGATGGAAGAAAAAGGGTAACATTGGTAAATGCAAGGGGGAAGGTGAAGTGTCATAACCTAACACATTCAGAATTATGGCTTTTGCTTGCTTCAGGTCAGATTTGCAGAGCTTTGTGCAGCAGGAAATCTCTCGAGACACACCTAAATGTGGCTTTACAATTAGACACATGTAGCAGTGAGCAGTAGTGAAACCCCAAACTCTGAACTCTTAAATGCCCTGACTTCAGGTCTAAACCAACTGAACTACACCACTTTTGCACTTATGATCAATCTTGCTAATAGATGGCCATTGACTGTGGGCTCACATCTGAAGTATCTTCACTTCAGTTCTGAAACACAGGAACTGCTGTTGTAGAACAGATTGAGGGTCCAGTCCCCTTGTCTGTGCCAGATGCTTCAAAAACAAGCTAGCTTAAATTTTTCTGCTAGCAACATTCATCCACATACTAAATAACTCAACTGAAACCAAGATAGTGCTGAGCCCTAGACCAGATTTTGACCCTTACTGTATGATTTACAGCATGGGAAAATAAGAGATTTCTTCTGACCACAACAGATGATGCCCTCGAGCAAAGTGACTGATAAAAGATTGGCATGCAGTGGTAATTTCATTTAAGCTGGTGTATCCAATTTGGTGTTTTTGATCTTTGAGGATAATGTTACAGGATAACATTTTCAGAAGTGCCCGAGCAACCTTAGCCCTTCGGCTCCACTCACTTTCAGTGGGGTTTATACACTAAATTACTCAGGGACATTTGAAAACTTTGCCAAGACACTTGAAGCTATAGATATAAACCAACAGACGTACCCAAGCTTTGCACTGTAAGCACTATGGGGTTTTTTTCAATGGAGCAGAAGTGGCTTTTCTTTCTATCCCTATTTCTATCCTATTTTTTTTGCACTCAGTAGAGCAGCAGTTGTCATGCCTCTGTGGCTTCACCCCACTGCATCAGCAGAAACCCAGGAATTGGCAGCCCTTTTGCTGGCAGGCTCCCAAGTCCCCAGTTTGTGCTCATCTGATCAGTTCCAGAATGGAGCAAACATGCTCCCACTTCCCAAGTTAGTGGGAAATTTCCCACTAACAAAAGCCTGGCTTTTTTTTTTTTTTTCTGTCTCCTCTTCTGGCATGAAAAGCTTTTAAAAGGCTCATTGCAAAGAGGCAGAATATTCCATGTTTCATGCAAGGGAAAGAGATGCATCAGAAACGCAGCTCAGTTAATTTTGAACACTATTTTTAATTACAGACCCTTTATAATTTGTTTTGTGCTCTGATCTGCTTATCAGGATGATCCATTCATTGTATCGTTAATTAAATGTTGGCTGAGCGAAACATCTCAAACAGCTCTTTCTGCTCATTGTATGGCCATATATATCACTTCATCTCTTTGAATCTTCATTTCCTTGGAATTATGGCCTGTTTGTTTTCTTTATTTCTCCCAGATTCTGTTCTCTGATTTTTCTTTTTACACTGCATTCATCCTAGGATGTTAGAATGACATACTCAGAACACCACCGCAATGCATGTCACTTTCAATCCTGGTTTGGAAAGTATGCTTCCAGTTTGATGGATGGTGGAAAGCTCTCTTTTTCAGGTGGAAATGTACTGCTAAGTCTATGCAGATGGACTATTTTTTCCTGTGGTAAAGCAACATGAATATGGATAACCAGCTGTAGTGCTTAGGTGTAATCAGGGAAGGAGATGCAAAAACACAGTGACAAGAAGGTCAATATGTTTTGGTCTAATGGCAAATCCTACTTTTGGTGCAGCTGAAAGAGGTGAAGGGAAAGGCAGGCATTAAGAGAAAAATATTTCAGAAGTTACTTCATTCCAGTAAATGTGATAATTGTGTATGCACAGAGTAGCCACTGGAGACCAACTGCAGAAGATACGTTGATTGGAAAGTCATTAAAACAATAGATTGGTACACAGTAAACATTGAAAAGATGTATTAAATGATGCATCAATTAGAAAAAAAAAATCATTTATATGCATCTGAGTATTTTTAAAATAAGGGAAAGCCTCTCATCCTCTGCACACATACACACACCTCTGGTTCCAAGTATACAGCCATCCAGTGTATGTAGACTTATTAAAGATAAATCAAGGTAGGAGAGGAGGCCCTGCACAGGAAGACACAGCTGCCAACAGCCAAGTCTTAGGATTGCGTAGCCAATGCCATGATGTGGATATTGCTGTGAATAGCAGCAGTCCTGGAAACAGCCCCACCTTCCTGATGCATTCACCAAGACACTGACAGCCAACTCTGGTCCATAGTGGACATGAGGGAGGTCACACCTACGTCATTCTCTCTGAGGTATTTTATCTAACCCCACAGTTTCCTAAAATAGCAGAACTGGGTAGATGGGGCTGGAATCCCCTGCTACAACCTCCTGCACATCTGCCTCCCATGGAGCTGGAGGGCATCTAAGTTGAACTGCTCTTTGCATTAGTGTTGAAGAGCCCTGCGACTGCAAGGAAATAATGAGAGGTTTGAAAACAAGCAAACCTCTCCTGCCTGTTCCCATGCCTTCTGCCACAACAGAAGTGAAAACTGAGGCACTTCAAAGTACAAAAAAGCCTGTATTGCGTGCAATACCTCTTCTCTGGGCCTGCAGGGACAATGAGAATGATACTGCATTACAGAAAACACCAGATTTTGCATGTTACCAGGTTCTGTGCTGCATCTGAATCCTGATATGCAACAAATACCAAAAAAAAAAAAAAAAAAAAAAAAAAAAAATTAAAAAAAAAGGACTAAAAGCAGAATCTTTTTTAAAAAACTGAAAGAATTAGAAGCATAACTAGCCTATATGAATCTCTAGTGCTCATTCATGGACCACTACACATAAACTCTGCCTGCTAAGTGCTGCAAAAGGCTAAATTGTTGACAGCGATTTACAACAAATCAATTCATTGATCACTCCACTGTTGAACCAATATATATTCCCATACAGCTTCAATTAGCCCTGTGAACAAACTGACACCTGGCAAACAGAACCATAAATTACCCTTTGATGTTATCACATCCTAAGGCAATGTACACAGGGGTTGTTTATTTTACTAGCTGGTCCACATTCCTGAGTACACTTTACAAGAAAAAAGGAACAAAATGCACTATTAAAACCTTTGTCTAAGGGACTCTTCTGTAGATGTTAAAAAGTCCTTAGTCCTTTCCTCTGTGGAAAGGAGGAGAGCAATAAGGAGGTGACTGAAAAGGCGTCCACTGGAAAAGATGTGACATTTTTTAATAACATCATAAAGTAACAGAAAATAGAAAATGCTGAGGTATTTTCCCAGAACTCCTTCTAGTATGTAATGACATTCAAAAGTGAAAAAAAATCAAATCAAAATGCTGAAGGGGGAGTGTCTGAAATTATGGTAGGCAACAAAGCACACAATTCAGAGCCCAGAGCCAGGAGAGTCACGGATTCTGCCACTAAATCATTCTTGGGGAAAACAGTCCTTAAGTGTCCATCTCTTTATTTGCAAAGCCTCATAACAGCAATTCGATTGAGTTTGGAGTAAATCGCTTAATATTCAAGAGATATAAAGTCCTTTAATAGTGTGAAGTAATACTATAAAATATCATGGTTGCAGAAACAAATCAATACCCTGGATAAGGATGAACAGCCAAGGACTGAATCAGGGAGATGAGAGGTGGCAGTCCAATGCAATGAAACAATCAAAATGTGCTATGGGTATTTCTAAAGCTCTTATGTGCTGACAAACAAAGGTCCAGAAGGTCTAAAAGTTTGGAGTTGACATTTGAGTCTTTCACACTGAATGCTAAGTGAGTAAGTAAGTCATTAAGTCATGACACAGCTTTTACAACTTAAGTTTCATCTATGCTGAGCACTCTCAAAGCTGCTTCCTAAATCATCCATGGTGATTGCTCCCAAAGCAACATTTTGAACAAGCGCTGTTTAAAAAAAAGACATTAGGATCAGGTTGTAAAAAGCATTAAGGTGCTAGAAATTCACGACCGATATCCAGAACTTTGTCTCTTCTTTGTTTTCTCAAGTTCACTATCAAGGAGCTTGAGTCATCAAGGATCCCCATCAGAGGCTGAGATGCCCTGAGTAGATTTTGCAGATTTTCCCTCTCAGTCGAATCAGCTTTTGGCATAGTTTAGCACGAGATTAAGTGTATCTTGTAAGATAAATGTAATGCTCTCAATAATTGATAGCATGTTATGCTAAATTTGTTAGAAGAAAAGGAAGCAACTAAAGCATTAAACCCCACAATATATACAGAAGATGAACAGAGAGTAATTAGCAGCATACTCTGCTAGATACATTTCAAATCTAATCGACCTAGAGGGCAAAATGACAGACAGACACCTTCAGCAGCCCTTCACAATCAGAATTTCCCCTTCAGGACAGCATATTCTGCAAAACTTAGCACCAGTAAAGCGTTCCACCTTTCTGACTTTAAAGACTTAGCTCAACTATACTATATCCTTGCTTTTTAAAAGCCCAACTCCCTTTTAGCTTCCAGCTGAAACTGTGCAGGCCAGACCCTCATCTGCAGTTAATCAGCATGGCTCCACCAAAATCAACAAATCTGTGCTATTTAACACAAGTCCAAGAGCTGACCCTGGGTTATTTCCCAGCATACTGTCTTCAGCAGAGACTGAAGATGTAATTATTTTGATTCCAGCATCTGAAATAGTTGATCAAGAGTGAGTTAATTAGGTTACTGCCAGTAGAGTGTCTTAAACTCCCATCATTGTTGATGTTCACTAAAACAATACATATTCTGCAGCTGAATAAATATTTCTTATGGGAACGTAATGTATGAATTGGTTCTCATTCCAGATGTAGATTGCATTTATACAAATTTGCACTGTGGCTTTGATGTGAATCCTATCCTCCTCTGGTCTGCAATAACTGAATGCCTGTAGACTCACAGATATATCGATAGTGATATTCTAAACATCTGCAAGTGCCTTGTTCTACTTACTGCTTTATATACACTAATGAACTAAGCCACAATGTTCCCTGTGGGATAAGAATTATTCTGCTTGTTTTATAGATAGGAAACTTATGACGGAGAAGGATAAAGCCACTTGCCAAGGTCGTGTGAGAAGTCTGAAGTAAAGCTGAAGAGAACTGCAATCAACACATGAGAAAAGTTCCAGCCTATTTCAATACTGAGAAATATTGGCAGAATTCAAGCAGTAGTTCAAAATGTTGTTAGGTAGAGACATGCCATCCCATATAAGAGCAAGCAAGAAAAAAACCTTACAATCTTATTTTGCTGAATGAGAATTAAATGCAGTGCATATTTATTGAATTTGAGAAGGTTTTTTTGTTTGTTTGTTTTTTGTTTGTTTTTTGTTTTTTTTCCCCCCAGCAATTCGTTTTCCCAAAGGAATCCAACTTCTATGTATCGGAATTTCCTTTACTGGGAAAAAAAAGTCTCCCTTCGTGTATCCAGTAATAGAACAGCACAAGGAATACCTATTCTGGGTGGAACTTGCTGGCATTCATTAACAGTATTGACTCAGATGTGGGACATTTCTGGAAGTGCTGGGAAAAAAAGGGAACATTTCATCACTGACAGCAAAGGTAAACCAATCCTGAGCTATTTTAAAAATCCTGCCACAATGTGCTGAAATACAACAAAAGCATGATTCACTGATCACCCCATAAGAAATCCTATTTTGATACTTGGACTGCATTTTCAAGTTAAATATTGCAAAGGGATTGTAGGAAGATATTTAGAAAATACTACAGATCATGCAGGTCAAGTGAGACAATGTTTTCAAAAAATGATGGTTAACTTGACAGCCCATAAGACAAATAACCGTCCGTGGCATTAATGGCTGTGACAGCACTATGAAACACTTGGGGACCAAACAAGCCTTGACTCCAGAAGGGCTCTGAATTCAGAGATGAGCATTATAGTACATCTGAGAACTCCTTTAGGAAGGCCTACCATATCATCAGCCATATAGGTTCAGGCTCAGCAGTCACAAGGACAGAGGTGCAGATGCTGATTCAGGAAAGGTTCCCCTTTCAGCAAGAAAAACCAAGTCAGACCTAGATGAAGTCCATGAACTTAGTTATGTAGCTTTGAAGAGCTGCTGATGGGGGATGTACTGAATACCTATGTCAGCGCTCTATCAATACAGAAGAAAATGACATTGTTTATTTAAGGAGTAAGAAGATTAAGCAAAATAGATTAAGAAATATCTTGCTCCACCATGTATAAAACACCCCAGCCTGTGTATCAGGTTGAAGTAAAAAACAACTGAATGCTGTAAGTACTAGAAAATAGTTTCTCTTTAGCATGGACTGGTTTTTTTTCTGGACAATACGCTGCATTTCCAGTGGAAACATGACAATTTGTTGAAAATGAGACTTGTCTATTTCTGTATTTCAGAGGTCAATTTGCATACTAATCATACACCTCTTCTGAATTCCACAATATTAACAAGTTCATTTGCAAAATCTGGTAGAAATTGACAGGGCATAATAGCCACTATTAAATATATAAACACATGATCACTGTTGAGTTGCAGTTTACAGCAGATCTTTCTTTTTGGCAATGTTAATTTGCAATTAAGGTAGTTACAGAACTGCTAGAATTCATGTTAGAGACAGGTTTCAGAAGAGGAAAAACTTTAAAAGTGGAGAAATAAAGATACCACACAACACTAGAAAGTAGATTATACCACAGAGAGAAAAAGATTGATAAAGAAAAAGTGAGGATTCTCAGAAACAAAAGCTACCACTGACTGCTAAATTTTGCTGTTAGATAGAACCGAATAATTCACAGATACTGCCTGCTCCATAAAAAACTACTTCTAAATATGTGCTTTCAGTTCAGGTTTTTTTTTTACTAGCTCTTCTACTTGTGATAAACATTGGAAAGACCTGGCTTTTCTAATGCTCTTTTCTGACAAAAAAACATAGAAAAATAAAATTTGGAGCTTTTTCTTTACTCTTTCTTCAGTGGCACACAAAACCACTAACTGCTCATAAAACACTAAAAAGAAATCATTGCAGAAGAGTTCTTGCATGGCTGAAAATAAAACCTAAAATCACATCAAAAGTGTTGGCCCAAAGTCATTTTCAGTGAACCACAACTGTTATTTCTCATGCCAGCTGGGAACATAAAAAGATTTTATTAATGCACGATTTCTACGTTTACCTCATATTTCTAAGTTGAAATAAATTAGAAACAGACTTAAAGGCCCCATTCCACAGCATGAAGTAAACAAATGTATTTTACTATATATGCTTTTCAGAATGAATTAAATTCATGCAGTATTTGTTCTACTTGCTCACAGCAGACAGCTTTCATTTGGCACAAAAGTCTCTAAGAAAAACAGAAAAATCAGTGAAGGCTGGCACTTAACCTTCAAACATGGGACAACAGCCCCATCCACTTCTGCCTTGTTCCCACCACTGCTGGGTCACTGTGCTGAACAGCAACGGAGCTAATACATTTTTCAAACAGTAAATCTCAGAATAATGATAGGGGCTGAAAGGGATCTCTGGAGCTCATCAACTCCTCCCTGCAGGTTCACCTAGAGCAAATTGCACAGGATTTGCATCCAGGAGGTTTTTGAATATGTCCAGAGAAGGAGACTCCATAACGGTCCCAGACACCTTGTTCACATGCCCTCCATTTAAAGAATTTTTTTCCTAACATTCATATGGAACTTCCTGTATTCCAGCTTGTGCCCATTGCCCCTTGTCCTGTCAGTGGGTACCACTGAAGAGAGTCTGGCCCCATCTTCTTGACACCCAGCCTTTAGGTGTTCATAAACATTGATATTATCCCATCTCAGTCTTCTCTTCTGTAGGCTAAATGGATCCAGGTGTTCAAGTCTTTCCTCATTCCACAGATGCTCCAAAACATGACTTCCAACTGAATATATAACTTTTATTCAGTATTGTGTTATCTGCAAGAACACTGGTATCCCAAAATTTAACAATAATTTAATGCAGAAAGAAACATGGGCATCAAACTCCATGCTCATCCCTACCAGGAATGAAGCAGTAAACAGAAGCAGTACACGACTGAGGTTGTGGGGATTCTGGAAGGCTACCTGCTGGCCAGAGCTGGTTACATCTAATCTTTAAGACTATAATCTCAACTTGTTCAGAGAAGGACTGTCCCACAGGTCAACACATGATCTGTTAAAAAATACCTGAGCAGAAGACCTTCCACCTTCATAAGCAAGCAGAAACAGGTCTTTACCTTTTTTTTGGGGGGGGGAGGGGGGAAGTCTTTTGTAAACTGAAGAAAAAAGCACTACTGTTTCTAAACTCAAACCCATCAGATTCTTTTTTTCTTTCAAAGAAAGAAAAAGGGGAGCACTAAATTAACTCCAAATTAAACCTCACAAACAGATCTGAACAAAAGGTGGGTCAGGATTAAGCTGAAACTTTTTGCCTTCTTGCCAAAAAAGCCTCTGCACATGGGCCTTGGAGTACTCTCAGCACCCTTTAGATCCAGCACTGGGACAAGTGCTGCATGAAAACATAACTCAGAAATTCAATAACTACCTCGTAATATCTGAATGGCTTCTGTGAATGATAAAAGCAGGTTTTCCCAATCTGGATTTTCAAAACATATTTCTTTCAAAGAGATTACCTGATTATGCCAACCTCTCACTGTAATCAAAAGCAACCATAGTAGTTCATATGCACAGGACGTGTAGCTATCAATCAAGTAAACAACTTTAAAAAAATTTCATCACTGGAATGGAGTTTGGATTAAATCTTTAGAAGAGAGCTAGCAAGTAATTACTATGCACATGATTTTGATATTTCTGCTGAGCAGTACTTAACTCTTCCAAAAGACCCCAAAAAGTCAATAAAGTTGAACTTAACAGGTTTTAAAAATATAGTCATAATCTTACACCTGGGCCAAAACCTAAGTAACATCCCTAGAACAAAGTTTACTTGGAAAGAGAAGCTAAAAGCATCACAAATGCACGTTTCTTTTCTCATTTGGTATGGTGAATACCGAAAATATCTTGGTGTCTATCCAATGGAAATCAAAGCGAACGCTTACTTAAGCTAAGCATAAGAATTAACTTCAATTCAGAATGTCCCCACTAATTATGGTTTACAATAAGACCTTACGAATATACACAATTAAGAGTATCTTGTTTATATGACAATTACCATTAAGGAAAAAAAAATGTATGGAAGAATTAATGATGAGAATCAGAAGTTTGAAGTTAAATACATAAGCAGCCCATACAAAATAAACCTTCCAAACTCTTTTTATGACATTTTTTGCAGATATATGGGAGTTTTAGCGGCATACGCACAGATTGCCATAACAAAAATTTTATTCAGAGTTGCCCTGCTTTCATCTCTCTTCATATCTGTTTTTACCATCAATGAAAGCAATCTGGCTGTATTAGTGAAAGACTGGATTCATACACTTTGGTGCCCCAGTGCAAGTTATTAATTTACTGGCAATAATTTATGTTCCCAAGGAGATGCACACCATATAATAAACATAATGACGTCAAATAAAATAACACAAAATATTAAAATGTTGAGTTAGTCCCTCTGAGATAAATATATTTAGACATTCTGAATGATTAATGAATCAGGTCATCCATATAAATTTCTAAACTAAATTTCTAAACAGACACTCTAAAGTAGAGTGTCTGTTTAGGTGCCATGTGTGCTGAACATATGAATTACAGAGAGGATTATATATCTTGTCCCTTCATACTGTGTCGGACCTAGTGTTTTCACTGTCAAGGATTCTGGCTGTAGTGCAGTTAAGACACATCACAAATGCAAAAGGAACACATAGTAAGACTCCCATCTATAAGCACAAACTGGAAGAGAAGATACCTTTTTAGCAGGCACATCTTAAGGTCACTGACTTCAGGTGTTGAGCAAGTGTTCCAAATAAACTCTCATTACAGTGTGAAACATATCCCTCCTAATCATCACCGGCACCAGAAAGCTGCTAAGAAGGTTCACTAATCCATTCATCACTATTAGAAGTATTGTGAAAGTCTACCACCACTCATTCAAATCAATATCAGCTAACAGTACATTTTGAAGGCAGCAATATTTTTCTTGGAGGACAGGAGATGGCATCTTTCAGGTGTACACAACCTTTTAACTGCTGTGTATGTTCAAGCGACATGCTCAGCAATAGAATTAAATTAGGGAAATGCTGTTAATCAGAGAACATTTCTATATATGATCTGGGGGCAAGAGGAACAAGGAATTTTGGGCACAAATTCTGGCTTCAGTCCAGGAGTGCACTTTAGTATACTCCTGAGCTAAGCACTGAGGGTCTTTAAAGCCACTGGACTGTAAGCAAGTGCTTAATTATAGAATTAACTGTTTTCAGAATTCAGTCCAAACAGCTTGATCTTGCAGTAGATAAACACTCTCAGCTGACATTATATTGAGCTGTTAATGCTGTGAGCTGAAGTCACTGAAAAGTTTGGGGGTGCCTGTGCCAAATGGAAACCAGGTCTCTGGCATTATGGAAGAGAGGTAGAGCTTTTGCTAAAGCAGAATATTGGCTGCTTTTCTTCCCTCAAAACAAATTCAGTGGTCCACTCCCTTTTATCCTGCCAAGCTCAGATACACGAATAACTTCCAGCGTAAGCCTACAAAATTATGAAAAACTCAGAAATCCAAAAAGACAGAGAGAAAAAAAAACAAAGGTTAAGATTATAAAGTAGGCTGGAAAACATCACCCTCTGTGGCCAGAATAGTTTGCCTAGGATGACTTCTGAGAACAGAAGGAGATTTTAAGTGTTTTAAGTGAATTATAATGAAAGATCCCTTTTTTCAGCCCTATCTTGCTTTTAGCAGCATTATTTCATTTTTATTAGTATTCAGGTTTATTAATTGTCCATTGCATGCCTAAAAGTACTTTTGGGGAGCTGTAATCACAGCACATTCTGAGATGGAGGGAAGACTTTGTTAGCACTTAGACACTTGAAATGTGTTAAGTGGTTTGAGAGTGGTGCAACTTGAGCCTTGAGTGAAAGTGTAAGTAGATTCCAGAATATCTGACAAGCAGGATTTAGATACAAATTTAACAAGTGTACACTAATGCAGATGAATGTCAAAACAGAAAGGAGATATGCCACCCTAAAAATGGCAGGTTATTTTTGACTGCTTGAGACTTTCAGAGTGCATATTTGATTGTTCATTAAAGTGATTACTGTTACAGACTTTAAGTGCATTATATTGCCTCTTCGCAAGATTTCCTATCCAAATCATTCAACTATCTTTGTTTTCTATTCACATAATATTTAAATTGTTTAACAGAAAACTGGTGCAGACTGGTGACCAAAAGTTAAAAAAACCCAAGCAGAACTGCTAACGAATAAATTGCAGATGCATTTTGAAAATTGCTAGGCTTAAGGAAGATTACAAGTCCTGTTTGAGGGAAGAAATCTCATCAAATAATACTATTTATCATTTCAAACACATTTACTTGTCTGTTGAGGAAGGAAGGAAGGAACAAGTCTGAGATGCTTAAGACTGAGCAAGTGGATGAGAGAACAATTGCACTAGTCCCAGCTTCAACCTTCGAAGCTCAAGCGTTTCCTGTTGACAATTTATTTACATCAGAGAAGCAAAAAATAGGACCATAAATTTTTTTAAGATTATGTATACACCTTTCTCTCCTTCTTCATACGCTTGCATTGAGCCATAAATGCATTAACCTGTAAGAAGATAGTCTCAACCCTAACTAAAATATAATCAAGCAGATTGCCTACAGAAATAATGGCTGTTACAATACAAACACATCAACCTCAAAATTAAAATTTCATCTTCCACAGCTTGCCTGAATAGGAATACTTCTAAAAGAAATGAATTTTAACTATGGAAACCAATAGTTTGAGAATCTGTTAAACCATAAGCAATATGACAAGTCAAGGTAAAGGTAAGGAACAACTGAAAACAGTATGAGGATACTAGTTTGCAGAAGTTCAATTCACTATCTTTTCTCTCATGGATTTCTTGCTAGTGATTTATAGGAATTACAGCTGAAGTTCAGTCTGCAGCATATTACATGCAAGCATACAGCATTACAAAATCTGCTTCCATTCTAGCAAACTACTATGAATCCAGAAAGGATCACTCATTTTAATTGTAAAGTTTAGTTTTCAAATTTCTTGAAAAGTTCAAAATAGAGGAAACTTTTTCAATATGCTTACATCTTCATCCAAAAATGTGGAATTACTTTTCCACAACAGTATACTATCTTGACTATCCCTGTGAAATTCAGCCGTGGTGCTGAGATAGCTTTTCCTAGTCAAGTAAAGGTTATAATTTTTCAAAAACTGGCATTCACACAGATGGCAAGAAATAGAAGATCTACTTCTAGATTCCTACTTTTTCAGTTATTTTGAGTATTGCAGACTTGGATTCACAAAGAGCAAGACACTTGGCTCTTCCTAATATTTCCCAAGTATGTACAAAACATGTGGTAATATTATTACACTACCTGTCATGTTCCTTGCAATGCTAAAATTTCCTGTTTCCTCTATTTGTAAAAACTAGTATCACTCTGAAAACCAAAAAAACCCCAAAACTCAAAACATTTATGCTCTTCATGAGTATACGTTTTTTATTTTTGTAATGATAATAGTTTTTAACTTAGGTTGTGCTGAAACTAGAGAACAATTTATAAATGGTATCTATAGTCCCATAAGTTGATTAACAGCCTCACAATGAGCACGAATTCAGTGGACCATAACATTTAGTTATTATTCCCAGTAGCCCTTTATGGACACAGATTTAGGAAGACTTGTAGCAACTAAGGATTTGTTGCTTACAACTAATATCTACATTAAGTGTCTTAAATTTTTACTTCTAATCAGAAATTATAGGTTGGAAAAAAAATCATAATCTAATTAAATTTAGGGACCAAAGTCACCATTCTAGTAGTGTCACTACTGCACGTAGAATGACATCACCACATTGTTACTAAAAGTACAGTCTGAAAATACCAGTGGAATTATTTTAAAATATTCATGACCAGAAAGAAATACGAATAAAACTTTTCTATGAGCATGAAACACCCAGGGTGTTTCTCAGTTTGCTGCTGACAAGCCAGGACACCAACCAGCCAGGCCCCTGACTTTCAGCGTGTGTATAATGACACCTGGTCCCCTTCATTAGCCACAAGACAGTCAGGACATTAGCATCAGTCTTCCAGGAAGCTGTCAACTTTTTGACTTTGGGTCTCATGGGAGTTATAATTGAGCTAGTCACGGTGTTGGTCATGTACTGGAGTTACTGAAGCACTCCAGAGGACAAGGCCTCGCTTGTACAGAGAATTTTGCACAGCCACACTCCATGACTTTAGCACTTTGACCAGGTTACGTTGCAAGACAGGCCTAACACGAAGTATAATAAAGCAGGATAAATGTATATGAAATAAGACCATAAAAAAAAAAAAAAAAAAAATCTTTTACTTTAAGGAGTTTTCATGAGGAAAATGAATGGATATACTTCCCCCCAGTCTGGGAAACAAGAGCCTGAACATCACCATAGGCAGCCGATGGTGGCAGTAACAGACAGTGCTTCAGTGCCTCCTCTCCTTGGCCACCACGGTGGCCTCCAGGCTGCAGGGCTCAGAGTCAGCTCTGGTTTACTCCAAAGAGGGCTGCAGCTCCGGGCCCTCTGCACATGAAGCTCAGAGGGACACTATTAAAGCTCACTCCCACATCCCAGCCCTGCAAAAAGTCCATTTTTCACATGTGGTGGCAGTGTTTCCCAAGTCTGTCACCATCTGCCTCCCAGCCCTGCTTAGCACCACCCTCCACAGCAAGCCCAGACCCTAATCGCAGTGAATGGCATCAGGGAACTGATCCATCTCAAGACAGACACAGAGAAAAAAACCGATGCTTTTTCAGCTGTCAGGCATGCAAAACGTCTGTCACAAGAGGCTGTGCTGGCCAAATGGGTTTTTCCTTTGGTTTGAAAGGTGAGATCCCCATCCAAAGAGGAGACCTTCTGCAGGGTATTCCCTACAGAGTGCTGGCTACAGACCCAGCTGCAAACGGCATGGCAGCTGCAGGCAGCCTGCTCTTTCTTTCCCTTGGTAATACATGCAATCTGGGTAGCTGGCTTTGAAGGAATAACAAAAAATTTGCCTAGCTACAATCTGGCCTTTTATTTCTTTCTACCGTACACGGTACAATAATAGTGGTTTTCACTATCTGCTGCCCTCAGTCAAGGCTTGAATCTTTGCAAGTGCCAGCAACTCTTCCATTTCACTTCCTCATGAACTGCAAAAGCCAGCAATCCTACCATGGCTTGTTACACATTTCCTAATGTTAACCTATTCAGTTTTGAACGCCAGCAGAAATTGTACGTTTGTATTTTAAAGGAGGCTGCAACCCATGGCCAGCTCCCCATTCAGCTGCAAACATGAGGAGATGGAGCTCTGCAGACACACAGGTAAAGACCTTGCACACAGAGGGCAGTGGGTCAGAAATACCACCCAGGCACCAGCTGTCTTGCTTTTTCTTCTCATAGCAGTAAAACTCAAGCAAGGAACAGACTTTCTGAAACATCAGGTGTCTCTGTCATATCAAACATTTGAAGACTTGTTACTATATGGCAAGAAATCCATTCAGTAATGTTCCCTCCACTTCTACAGCTTACCTAGTTTGGGTTAATGAGACAGACTACCCATAGCTTCCCAACACAAAATCCACACTCTTTTAAAGCCCAGTGTTGTTATGATAAAACACACATGATGCAGGGACTGTTTGATAAGCAGGAAGGCCCCATGTCTCCCATTGCTTGGGGGAATGTCTATTTTGGAACCAGCCTACAACCAGCAGTTATCTGAAGTGATGGTACCTTGCTCTTCCCTTTTTTGCAGGCACGTGGGTTTACCTTTTATATGATACCAACAGCTGTAGAGGAATTCACAGCAGTTACAGGCATCTTTAGTCTCCCTGGACAAGAATACATCCTAGTAGGTTAAAAACTCTCAAATCTTAGATAAACCTGAGTCCTTAGAGTGCTCTTATCTATAGCCTATCACAGGACTAAAACCTGCTACAAGGCAAGCACAACACTTCTCTGTAACAACACATTCCTGTTGCTTTTAAAAGTGGTTTAAGTGAATTTGGGGACATGCTGAAGCCCACGTCATAAGCCCCCGAATCAGGGGGCGGGTTGGGGAGGGGATATTCTGGGCTTTCAGTGGAGCACAGAGGGCCATGGTAGCTGAACTCCTGCTCCCCCCTGCCAGAGATGGGCTGAGCTGGGCTGTGCAGTGGCTGCCAGGCTGCACCAGCCCTAAGGCTGGGCTTGCATGAGGGAAATCAGTTCTGGTGTAACTGCACATCAAGAAATGCAAAATAACAAAAGTATATTGGGAAATGAAGGAAAAAAAATCAACATCTGCATCCATTCAGGTTTTCCTTAATGCCTCAGTTAATAGCCCCAGGATATTCAGAGACATAGGACTCCTTGGCACAGTCTTCATTCTGTCTGTTTCAGGGTTTGATGCTCTGCTGTTCTCCCAAGACAATGAATAGTTACTTTTATCTCGTCCAGGAGAGCTGTGGCTGAATTACCAAACTACGGCCATGTGCTTGCGTGAAAAGAGAGCTTGCCAGCCTACAAAGCAAGTTTAAAATGGTTGGGGATCCCTGAAATCAGGCATTCAAACCCCGGTAAGGCTGCCTTAAGCCTTCAGCTTTCTGTAAAGTAAATTGCATAGGATGGGCTTTAGGGTATGGGGTGTCCCTCATGGAGATGGAAGGTAGGAGACAGTGAGGGGACTGCCATCAGCTTAGGACAGAGTCATGTCAGACCAGCTGCATCCTCCCTCCCAGCCCTGCACTCTCCAACCAGGAGCAAAGTCGATTCTTTCTTTCTGGGTAATTCAAATGGAGATAGAGAAATCATTAAAAGGTGAGAGGGACTGGATGGAAGGATGGGGATTAAATATGTGTTATGACCAAAATCTATTTAGTGGTAAAGAAAAAAGATAAGTAAATCTGAAGGTTTTATGCATCTTTAAAGCCAACGCTGGTGTCCTCCAGACTCCCATAAGCCAGCCCTGGTGTTTTAACCACAGTCATAATATACCTATACATTACCTCTGTGTCACTTCATCTGAATCATTAATGTCACGATGAAGAAAACAGTCTTACTTCCTAGGTAATTACTGTATATCTATTAAAATGAATTAAGTCTCTATTGAAAATGCTTCTTTGTTCCATATCCATCCTGTTAATGTGCATCTTTTCCTTTGTTATATCTGGTAAAATGTCAAGCCTGCTATGTTGGGGAAATCAATAATTAAATAGCTTTACAGTAATTACTCCAATAACACACATTCTTGCCACTTAACAACACAAATTAAATCCACTAAATTAAAATTTACACTAACAGACACAGAGAGGCATGTCAAGCAGTAGGCCTCATGGAGTGTCTATACTGGTCAGAAAGTCATTACACCGACCAACAAGTCTCCAGCAGCATATTTTGCAGAGTACTTTATTTGCTCATTTGTCTTTATCATCTGTGTGGTTCCAAGGTATGAGAGGCAAGTCAATACAAAAGCACAATGAGCAGCAGCTGTAAGGAAAACAACATGTAGCTTTCCTCATGTGGCATGAACAAACTGAAATAATTTGCAGATAATTTTAGTCTAGCTGACCTCTTTGCATCTGAACCAGTATTTAGAGTAAATACCTATATAGAGACATACAGAATATGAATATGTTTAAATATACAGGTTTTTATATAATGTTTAATATATAATATTTAAAAACAAAAATAAATATTTTCCTATATTTATTTATAAGCATACAGCCACTGCTTTGATAACACATATAATCAGACACATGAGATTTTTCAGGAGGTTTTTGGGCTTTTTTAATTAACTGAACACTGTTTAATTATTTGAGAACTAATATTTTTGTGTATTCCAGCTGAACTAGTATATATAAACCTGTGTGGCTGCGAACATGTAGGCATGTTCATCCTGGATTATACTAAATACTTAACTGCAACATCCCAGTATCCCAAGAATTAATCCCATCCTACAGGGGAGGTTGATGGCAAATATTTAATACCATGGGTTCACGGACACAAGCAATTACAGTATGGCACAGATAAAATAAGGAAGCATGTGCTCTTCCCACCCACCCTGACTGCTTCCTCCTGTATTTCCAGCCCAACACAGTCTCACAGTCAAATTGATTCAGTATCAGAAAGGCTAATTTTCATCTCCATCTTTGCCATTCTCTGCTTCCCAGGGACTGGAGTTAGAAGGGTGGGTAGGAGCCAGGAGTGTCAACCTGCTCCTTTGCTGGGTGGCAGAGACAGAAATTACAATTTGGCAAGCCAAAAGATGAGGTATTTGGAATCTTGTGGAAGGACCAGCTACAGACATCGAGTTTTCCTTTAGGCCAAATTCTTTATCCAAGTAGCAATTTTAATGGCTTAGTCATATTTGCTGAGATATGAACATTTTCAGATTTTCATTTTAGAATAACCAATATTTTGGCCTTGCCTATCTCAGGTAAAATGCTGCTTTTTTCTACAAGAGGAAAAAAAAGCAAACAGAAACCCCAGCTGAAATCATGGCACTGACAAGATTCTTACAATTTCTTCAAAAAAAGAGAAGAACCTGACACAGGTCTCACTGTAACTATCACTTCTTGATAGAATGTGATAGGTATTGGTGCCTCACACATAGACTTAATCAGCAAACCCAAATTTTCCAGTTGCACTGCAGTACCTATTAATGTTATCTTGATTTGAATATTATCATAGATATGGAACAATTTCATTTATTGAACATCATTATCCAGGCTTGAGCACTGGGCACAGATGGATGCAGATGGACTTCAAGCTCTCTGTTCTGTTCAGAACTGAATAGAGACTGTTCAATTCAGTCCCTGCTCACAGGGAAGCTTGGCAGTTGTGCTTCTACAGTGAATTAGAGATCAGGGCCCACAGAGTTATTTGGTTTTTTTTCTAGTTTATGGAAAATATTATATTCTCTCTTTTTTTTTTTTAAGTTCGGTTAAGCCACCAATATTCCATTTTTTGCTAAGAAGTTTACAAAATAATCACTTGACATTTCACAAAATATCACAGTGTTCCTACTTATAGGAAAAGCCTTGCTCAAGCCCTAGGTAGAGTAAAAGGATGTAGTAGACCAGCGCTGCCTAAAGACAAAAATCTTCAGCCTTTGGGGAGCAAACCACAATTTCTTCTAATCTTATTGACAGAACCTTCACCAGTGATGCCCAAGTTAAATTTCAAGGTTGCTTGTTCATGCAAGCATATACAAGATTGTTTTAGATGTTGACATGAGAAAATCTTTAGATTAGATCAAGTGGGACAAAGAGGGAGCAGGTATCTTTTCTCTACCACCAGCCTCCTTACCCTGGATTTTTCTTGTTTCATTCCATGCAGGACCATTGCTCAAACTCACAAAGCCTGTTTTCACAGGGGGAACCAATTCCCTGGAAGAGACTGAGAGTCACCTCTGATATTGCTGAACCTGAAGAAAGTGCTCTGCATTTAGGGTGACTGATCCTTGAGACGAGGGCATTTCAGATGCTAAGCATACTTTCAATATCACACGGGTCAGGAAAGACTAAGAGGTGCGGAAGAGACTGGAGAGGGAGTAAAGTGTAATCACAGGGAGAAAGATGGGGGGGTAAGGGAGGGGTCGAGGAGGAGAAGCAAGAAGATCAGATATCTACTGTGAAAAGTGCTGTGTTATCTACTGATGCTTAACATAGCTATCACACAGAAAGCTACTCATATCTTTTCTACTAGATACTTTTTTCTTTGTGTGCTCCGATTTATCATTAACAAGACCTTGCCTTCACCCTCTCTGCACCCAAATAATAAAAATCAGAAATCAGAAAGCAAGCCCCACTGGGACTCAAATAAGCTAACACTTAGACACTTATGATGTTAGGGTAAAGAGACTAACAAAATCATGGTCTCTTGACCTACATGGGAAGCATTGCTTTTATGCTGAGGCAGCATAGGGGAAAAAAAAAAAGATAAAATGCTTTCCCTTGAAACAGCTATGAAATAATGCAAACTGTGCTGTGTGCTACATGTGCCGCTACTGCTGCCCTGGCAAATGCTGGCATGTTTTTTTTTTTCCCACATATTGCTTCCTGAGATAAAAACTAAAGAATCCAAGAGAACACTTGAAATGAAGTTGAATTTTTTCTGCCTTTTGAGTTTCATTGCTAGATAGATGTTTGACGTCTCCCTTGACTAAATCTGTGTTCATCTAATCCATTATTCTCACACAGATTTTAAATTGTACATTAATTAAGAGGATATGGCAGTAGCTTCTGAACTCATGCCCTGATTGTATTACAACTGGGAAATGGGACTGGATCAGCCTTCAAAAAATATAAACAGTGAGAGATTTGTGAGTTTTGAATTACCCGTGGATAATTCAAACAACAGATAACGAATGTTATCTTTCCATCAGATTCATGCAAAACAGAAAAAGAGTGACAAAGTGCCATCAGTTGCATGATTTTCAAAACAAAAACATATTTTCTGGCTGTCTGATATTTACGTCATATCATGCTATTTGTAAGCTGTTGTTTTGGGCCATGCTCTCCCCAGACTGCAATCTTCTCTGCCTTCTCTGGATAAAGCAGCCCTCCCTGCACATACACATTGTCAATAGAATGGGCATTGCAGAAGACTGAGAGCACCTTGTTGAATGTTGTTTTAGCCCAAATAACAAAGGTATCAGTGGACAAACAGCTATGGTAACAGAGAGGTGACAGTAAAGACTGCCATGCCTTTAAATGAATGTATAGAACAGAGCTGGTAGGGTTTTTTTCCCTTTCAGGATTATTGAGACTCCTGCAATCATTATTTAGCCAACTTGAGAACAGCTTACTCAGTCACAGAAGAACAATTTAATATCTATGGAAGTAATGGACAAAGACAACGATTCCATCTCATTAGCTCTTCAGATAATATTTATCCCAAAGCTGGGAATAACCATTCATTACTGTCCCACAAATAAGTGATGCAAGCCCAAAGAGCTAAGCAAGAATTCCTTCCTCTGAGAGCTCTCTTGACATGTGGCTGACAGGCCCACATCCTCAGCTGTAGATAGATGGGCTGGAGAACACGGCAAGTGGCAGGGACCTGGCTCAGCCTTCCCCAGGATTTGGTGTAGTTGTGCTGCTACCTAAAGTAAGGATCTCTTCCTCACAACCCCGTGCTGGCACCTGGTCTAGCACATGCATGTAAACGTGTGTCTGTCAAGTCAACCCATTTCCCAGCTTTCTGACCCAAATCTCAAACCTAATCATTGAACGCCAGGAGTCTACAGAGCAGCTCCTTACTTTGGCTGGAAATTTTCTAGCTCTCTTTTGAAATATGGTTAAAGTTATTAAAAAATGAAAATTATGAGAAATAAGAAGCAAATTAACGAATGTGAAACAAACAAACAAAAAAGCAATTTTCCAGATTAAGATATTAAGCATAAATAATTGTATCTTGTGATAGTCCTATAAGAAGTGACAAAGATCTACAATGGCATGCTTTAATTTTTTAGATTTGTAAAGATTGTTCATTTTTTAACTACACCATGTGACTTATTTCAGATGCAAAAGAATAAGAGAATAATATGTGCTTACAAAAGCACATCTATACATTTTCAGTCCCTGAATTGGTGGTTATGGCACGTTCCCAATAAAGGGGATCCGTGGGGTGGTAGCTTCCCTAGCCACAATGTAGACCTATGAAGACCGATGAAAGAAATTCTTTGTTCAAGGCAGTTCTTAAAAGTAATGATTACAGAAAAATGCAATTACACTTTTTTATATTAATAAGTGGTCCCTTCAAGCAGTGGGATAGAGCTGTAATTTTTCTAATTAAGATACCATTATTACCCGATGCTTACTGTTTAAATGAGCTTGAAATTTTTCAGGTTTCTGAAGAGAATTCCTTATCCTTCCAGACTGCTTGCAAGCTACACATACCTTTTGTATCTCCTTTGAAGACCTAGGATTCATTCAGTCCTAGTGAGCAGCAGACTTATAGTAACTGTCCAGTTTTTATAGTTAGATGAATATTTGGGTAATAGAGTTTGTATGAAGCCAAATTAGAAATCAGATAAATGATAATATGATATATAATAATTTTCTGTGGCTGATAGCTTAATAATAAGGACCCAATTTAATTCTACGCCAACTTCATAATCCCACCAAATCAAATATATTGAAATGCATACCTCCTCTATTATAGTTAAAGAGCGACTTGCTAATATTGTAGATTTGTTCCAATATTTTCCAAAAAACCTCTGCTTGGAACAGGGCATTATTTCATTATTTTATGATTAAAAATCCATCAAAAATAAAAGTAGATGTTAACCTCAGCAATCAAAGATCAGATATAACTATAAATGTATAAAGCACTGATTTAAAAAAAATTACTCTTTTTCATTGCTCACTGTTTGCTGAAATGTAAGTTTAGACACACCAAGATGTTGCCAATTAATTTAACACACCCAGCAGAATGGCCACTTAGCTCTAAGCAAATTATTCATACTGCACATTACATTCCCATTCATATTTACTCTACAGCTTTACATTTGGACATAGCCAATAACTGCCTCAGTAGCATTAACTTCTCCTATATTTATAAATCCAGATTAAAGAGGATAGGCTGCAGTGGGAATCCACTGCACCATAAAAACACACCCGGGCTTCACACATCTACTTTGCTCATTGCTTTTATCAAATCTCTGCCAAGAACATCACTTCCAAATGTTGATTACTGAAGAATGCTTATCCAGTGTCAGAGTCACTGGCACAGAAGTCATTCTAAAATAACTACTCACATCTCATTTTAAATGGTGTACAAAACAATGCTGCTGAGAAACTACAATAGCACGTGGAAGATAAATTTGTGAAAGATGTGGGGTGAGGTGGATTTGCCAGGGCAGCAGCTCTGAGGAGGAGGCTGACCGTGCTCCACATGAAAAGGTAAACACTCCATGGTTAAATATTAGCTGGGAGAGGAGAAAAAAACCAGGTGAGGACACCAAAAAAGTCCAGGTGAGGGGACAAATCAGTTTCTCCTGCAGGATGTCTGAGGAGAAGTCACCATGGCAACTCTTGATGCTTGTCTACCATCCTGATATCCTGATATCCCTGAGATGCTCTTGGGTGCTTCTCTAGTGCCTTTATGCCAATGCTAACAATGACTTCTGCCACCAGCTTTTCTACTAGTGAAGTACAGAGGGCCCTGGTGAACTAAAAAAGGCATCAAGTGGATGCCTCATCAGTTTCCTCTTTAAAACCCTTGGCAGCTGCATTTCAAGACTTACAGAAGAGAATGTAAGACAGGTGTTCGCTAAAAAGTTTAGAAATGCATGAAATAAATGGCTCATGCAACCTTCCTTCAGCTGCATTCTGTACTGTGCATGTTATGGCAATCCAGAGCAGGAGAGACACTAGGCAGCTGGACTTGTACTGGAGAAATTCTCATAACACTGGTATTTCTTAATTTTTGACTGCTTTGGAACCATAATAAAGCTTGCTTCTTTTGAAGACTGAGCGCCATTTCTATGTTCATTAGCAGGAGGGCTTCTGAATGCTACAATTACAGTGTGGCACATGAAATATCTCATTTGTTGTACCTGCTCTCTGAGGCTTGGTACTGAAAATGAAGTCTCTTGAGGTCTTCAGCTTTTTTGTTCATTGTATGTAATCTTTTCTAATATGAACTTATATGTGGGTTTTGTACATAAAATTCCTTCAGGCACAGACTAATGCTTTTTCCTCCTGGACTAAAATGTTGGAATGAGCTGCTTTGAAAGCTGCCACGATGACACAAAACATTTATTCTGTCTGCCTCTTCCTTCACCGCCAGTGGGCAATATTATTTCATAAACAGTCTACTTCCTGGCTGTTGCTGCCCGCAGAAAAAAAAAGCCACAAAGCCAAGAGACAGTCTTTTCAAAATGTACATTTTAAGGTCTAGCCACATGTACAATGTCACACAAAAATAAATGGGAATATTTTTTCACTATGAATTAAGTAGCTGGCGGAAGTGGAGGAGAAACAGGCAGAACAGTTATGGCATCTGACAATGAGATACTGATGATTTTTCCAGACTCGTGGCAAAAATACAACCCTTAGTGAGAGAGACGTGATGGGAACACATGTCCATAGCCACACAGAAACAGTAGTTTAACCAAGTGAGATTGCCTACTGCCACCTCAAGAGGCTTTGACCTTCTGAGCACGAATGCAGTCAGGGAGTAATTATATTTCAGGCTGGACCCATCCTCGGACATGAAAAGTAGCTTTCTGCTAAGTCAATGCTTCTCCAAAAGTAACCACTTTGTAGCAATGATCCACTTTGTGTGGAAAAGACTCTCTTCTGAGAGTGAAAAGCATCAACCCAAACCATCCATGGAGAATCCCACCACTCAAGCACCTGAGGGGAGGAGTCACTCAACATCTGCTTTCATTCTGTCTGCTCTAGACTCCCAAAGGAGACTACAACAGCCCTGGCACTTCAGATGATTCCATTTTTTCTAGCTCACTATGAAAATCATGGGGATGTGGAGTAAAGAGGCATCTGAAGGAAACTTATTATGAAGAGTATCAGTGACTTCTCTGACAGCAAACTTTTTTCCTTGAGACACTGCCTTTTTCCTCATAAAAAATGAACACAAAAAGAAAAGAACAGAAACAAAACCAAGTAATACATATTTTCTCAGTAACTCCTACAGATGGATCTTTAACCAGATCATCTGAAATGGTAAATCATAACTGAACTTTGAAAATATTATTCCTTTACAATACTATGCTACCCTCTTGCTCATGAATGTACCTGCCTGCAACTGCACAGAAACAAATTTAAAAGCCAGCAATATCTGATCCTGCTTTACTCAAATGACTGCTGCAATCAAAGGAAAGCCAGAAGAAGATGAAAACCTATTTTCACTAATGCAATAACAGTAATTCTATAAACATATTAACAATTTCCTGCCTCACTCTTAATTTTATTTTCTCTCCCTTATATTCATTTAGAAGGATAATGGTATCATTTGTTATTCTGTCTAATCTATGTTGAGCATATAGACTAGGAAAAAGACGAATGAGATTGTTGGCATTTAGACAAAAAAGCAGATACTGTGGGAAATAATTTGGTACAGCAAATTATTAGGCAGGTACATACTTGTAATTGGTACTTAGTTCTGCAAGTTTATTACAAATGTGGTTGCATTTTTAATGGGTCCACAATGTGCTCCCAGCTATTATTTGAGAAAGTAAATCTTACCGAGGCAAGTTCAACAGAATTTGAGGCAAACTATCCCACGATGAAAGACTGCAGAAGCCAGTGTTGCTTGAGCTGGGATTGATCGATATGTGTGGTGTCATTTAATTTTTTTTGTTTTGGTTTGGGTTTGATTGGTGTTTATTTTGTTTTGGGCTTTGTTTTTACTTTATTACTTCAAATTAAATTTATTTGCAATTTCATTTGTGGAAAGTGGAGACAACACATTAAAACAGCATGCTTTCAAATAAATCCTAATTACTTACAAAGGCAAATGCATCAACTAGGCTTGGACATGCAATTAGATAGCTGATTATTATTAAAAAAGACAATTGCAGATTGTAATTCATGCTGTCAGGTCCTGTGTTCAAAATATCATCTTTGAGCAGCCAGGGAAGAAGCTTTTGCTATTTTGCACAGGATATAAATGATGGATGGAGTCACTGGGGGGATCGATAAGTGCCTGTCACAGTGGGAGGTGGTGATGTGTCACCTCACGATTTCTCTGGCAGGAGCTTACAAGAGAAATGGCAGGACTGTGGTACTGGTTAGAAACATTTCTAAGTTTTGGACTCTTCCTGGGCACTTTCAGCTGCACCTGGGCTCCCATGTGAGCAATAGAAAGGTTGTAAGAACTGGGCAAGAAGCATATTTCAATCTCCCTATTCTCTTCGCTCGGGGATTTCAAAAGAGGAGTTCCAATGAAATGAATATATTTTTACAATTCTGCTCATCCACAAAGAAATTTATCCATGAAATCTTTCTGGTGTAACAGGTTTATTCAGATCACAGGCCTACTCCCTAATCCTTTGAAGGCCTCAGGTCTCTTCTTACAGACACATAGCTCGACTCAGCAACACCACTCCAACACAACAACCAACCACTGCAAGCAAAGCTGGGAGAAAAGGAATGGAAAGCCCTCCCGGGTAAATTTCCATTCCCTAGGCTGCTAAAAGAGCAGAGAGCTGACACAAAATTAATAAAGAAACCTTCTCAACATGAGTCACCAATCAGCAGCATATGATAAGTCTGCGATCAAAATAAAACCAGATTTGCCCCAAAAAAGATTCTACAGGAGCAAAAACTTGCTAACAATACTCTTCACGAGCTGCTCACTTGCTGATGTAAGAGAGATCTTAATCCTCCTAGAAAAATCACAGGAGATGAAGAAAAAGCTGTGTTTATTTTATATGCTATTTTTAAGAATTTTCCTGTTGATAAAGTTTCCACATTTCCAGATGCTTTTCAGACTATATATCATGGTTCTGATAGCAATTAAGAGATTGCTACACAAATCCTGACATAAGTTATCTTTTTGTGCCAGGATTTTGCCATGTCGTATTTTCAGCTGCATCGTTTTTGAAATTCTATTACCACTTACAGAAATGTAAAACAAATCTGTCATTTACCTTTTTTCCACTGTACCACCAAACACACACAAAAGTATGGAAACACTGAAAGCATTCCTAATTCGCTTTGCCTGCTGCAATCTAAAACATGTTTCCAGATCAAGCCATGAACTGAGCATCAATATAAAATGCAGATGGCAATGGTACTCTGTGTGCACCCACATCCACCAAATTCCCCATGGGACCCCTCCTTTTGCAGAGTGTTTTGTAGCCTGTGGCATTGGTGAGAGATTGCTTCAGCTGATTGCTTCAGCTCATTCCTAGAGTTATGCATTAGAAATGGCAACAACACTACAAGCATGAGCAAGGACAGGGGCAGAAGACAGGAGCCAGATGATGAGCCTTGATACAAGAGCAAGTTTAGCCCAGTGATCTCAGCAGAGGTGATCGTGGTAAGATGGGATTTCTTATAAATCCCTTTAGATCCTGTTCAGCCGGTATGGACGTTTGTAGGAGAGAAAAGCACTAACACCATTTGCACAATGTTGGTGGCATTCCATGTACCTGACTGTGCTTCTGCCATCTGGGATTTTTTAAAAAGCGCTCTCAGTGATTTCTCTGCAGATAAACTCCTCACAACTCAACTACCACCTTTAAGGCTGTGCTTTGAAGCAGCTACACAAAACATACAATATCCTTCTGTGTGAGTAGTCCTGTTATAAGTGAGGAAACCATACATAAGTAGATCACTCTGATTAAAGAACTGCAGCACCGTTTTCCTAAATCAGCAATTCACAGGCCTTTTTCTCTTCAAGTATACAGTACCATGGCTCCTCTAACTACAGTATAACACACACTCAAAAGCTCCTTTACTTTACTGGTTTCCCTTTTTTCTCAATCACACACTTTCATATTATTTCTTTTTTCAAAATGTTCAACTTGCCTATGTGACTAACTTCTGTTCTTGTTCCAGTATTCTGGGGTGTCATATAATTTTTCTTTGTTCTGCAAAATAGGGACGAAGTCATTTCATACCAGTTCTAGCCACCACAAACAGCAGCCAGAGGAAAGAACTTCTCAAGGTGCTTGAAATCCCATACAGACAGAATATAGACACTTGTGCCTTATCCCTGCTAAAATGGTTGCTGTATAGGCAGCAGTCTATATGAAAATCCATTGCAATACCACCCTGACTCAGCACCTTCTCATATTTGGTAGACTCAATCATTTCTTGCTGATGGAAGACAGAAATCACAACTAAAAGATGGCATTTACACTACATTTCTCTCATGACTGCAATATTTTATCACTTACAATCTTTTGGACACGATTCCATCTCTTGCTCAATGTGTCATCAAAAGGGAAAACAAACATGAGGCAGCAGCAGTGGAAGCTTTGTCACATCTTTACTGATCTCATTAATCAATGTTTGTACCGCTCGTGAACAAAAAAACAGGCGGGACAGCAAAGGCCCAGAATATCGTCTGCAGCCTTGAGGTTTTTTCCTCCCCAATAAAACTAATTTGCCTGTATTTCATACTGCTAGACTCCACATCTATTATTCAATTATTCAAAAGACTTCATCATAATTCATATTTTATGAGCCCAGAGTAAAACCAGGTTAATTGGCTTGTGTCAGATTATGGGTCTAATCCAGTAACTTCAAGCAGTCAGGTCATATTACCAGTACTTCATGCCTTTCTCAGAAAAATCCATTACACTGTAATGTCCTGATCCGGTACAGTTGAATAGTGTGGGAAAACTGTCATTAAACCAAAAGAGAACACTTTCAAACAATAAAAACAATTTGATCTTTGTTGCAGTAGGAAAGAAATATCTAAAATGTTTCACATTTCTTTTGCTAAAAACCCTCAACAATTGCAAAACAAACAAACAAACAAAAAACCAGCAAAACAATACCCCCCCACCAAAAAGGATTAATAAAATTGGGAAACATGCGTTTATGAGAGAAATACATTTCTGGTTGGATAAGCAGATTATTTGAACTCTTTTTTTCCCCTGCACATTCTGTATGATAAATTGAGGGGGAGAAAGATCTGGTGGGTTTTTGAAGTAAGAAGCATTTATTCAAGGAACACCCTCTGATCTGTTTATGGCAACATCAGCTAATGACTATTCATTACACCAAGTGAACATCTTTACAACTTGCTCCCCACATCTACTGAAAAGAGACACAACAAAGCCCTTAGGAAGAGTCTAAACATTATGCTCGTATTACTCTCTCTGGAAAGCCCTGAATGATATAGTCTTCCCAGATGGTCTTCTCTTCTCTCGTGGGGTAAGGCCCTTGTTAAAAGAACTGTTGAGCATCTATAATCCAGTTAAAAAAATTACTTCTGCAGGCTTGAAACTGAGAACTGATTTTGTAAAACTATTAAACCCCCATAATATTAACTTGCCAAGACTGATTTTCTTGTTACCATGTTGTATCTTCGATTTCCATGAAAAAAAAAAAAAATAGAAGACATAAAGGACACAAAGGATTTGAACCAATCTTCCAAGGACACTACCTCACAATAAAAAACAGAGCTGCCTATGTCTTATTATTCATTGAGTGTACACACTGGCTTGAGTTGCCTGCCTTCGATATCCCCTTTCCAACTTCACCTCAGATCTGTTTTGTCCTTGCAGCCAGTTTCTCTCTTAGCTATTACACAGCCCATGTCCTCTGCATGAGGGTTATAGAAGCCAAAAAGGGGATGTTTTAAAGGAGCCATCTTCAGCTTTTTTATTGCAAGAAAGATATAAGACTCCCTTATTCATGCTGCATAAAGACTGTACTTTGTGAGGGATTGGAAAGACATTGAAAACTCACCAGAAATTATCAGATTCCCATTACTGCTAAGAACATTATTCAAACTCAGATTTAGATAATTAAACTAGGAATAGCAATTATGGTCATCAATTCTTCTAATCACACCTAAGGCAAAACCCACTGGATCATGATGATCCTCTGTATCCCCAGTTCTTAGCCTGACCCTTTCAATGACTATTTGTTCACATCATCCAAAGTCTCAGGGAACATCATTTACTTCTATTTTGTCAAGTGCACCTGAATTCTTATGATCTTCATAGTTCAGGTAAATCAAATTGCAAGTAATCAAAAGTCATCAAAGGCTGATAGTCATGAAAGGACAGCCACTTTTGAATAGAATCTGCCAGCATCGTTTAGACTGCTAATTGGCGTAAATAAAAACAGGACCAACTGCTTGTGACATAGGAAACCGTTTCAGAAGGGAAACAAAATGAGGTCTCCTCATCCTAACATTTTGGTGATGCCAGATGAAAGGGGACATCCACCCAGTAATAACCAACTGCACACCTTGTATTTGCCATAAGTGAATGATTGACCTTCAAATGTGACACACTACAATCAATAAGGGCACCTGTAGGGAGGGATTCTGCAATTTATCTTGCTGCAAGATGGGGAGTACAGGGCAACTAGTTATCCACAGAGGGTATGATTACCCGGCATGAAAAGGAATTTAATGACCTTGCAATGCCCTCTCTTTGATAGCCACTTGCTCTGTGTGATCAAAAGTATGAGGCTACATATCACACCATAGAGTTAATAAACAGTTTCTCCAGGAAATCTTTTTCCAAGCACCAAGAGACTACAGATTTCTACAAATACAGTTGACCTTTACATAACACTTAATTCCCAGGTGGTATCCAAAAATGACGGACCCATCTGCAAAGTCATTCTTTCATCAAATTAAATGTTTGACAGCATCCTGCAGATTTAACTTCCATCTAAGCAGAGATATAGTACCTTGCCCTGTTGTCAACAGCCTGAAATTTGAAGGTGAACACACTGATTAATTATATATTTTCTTAAACCATTGACATTTTTAAGATAGAGCTTCAGCTATCTGGTGGGAAATATGCCTGTAAAGTAAGGATTAAAAAACCCTCAGAACTAAGTAGATTCTTTATTCAAGATCAAAAGATAGGCAGGTGTCAAAATTCATCTTTGATAACACACCATCTATCAGCTTTGTCTCTTCCTAAAGTTTTCATTTTTCTTTCCACTGCTACAGTAATGACATTTTGCATGACACATCATGTTACACTTTATATTCCTATATAAAAGTGTTTTTCATTCCAGTTTCTAAGTCAGTACCAAACTTAACTTGAGTTTTGCATTTTTGATAAAATAAATCAAATAAAAGGTACACAACTGGCACAGATGCATTCTTTTCTATTTTAAACTCCCTGGTGTTCACTAGCAAAAGGCAGTGCATAGCCCATTAAGAAATGTTATGCTTCTGTATATAAAAACTTTATTCCTAATGGCTTGTTCTTTCAGAATAAGATTACTTCATTAGCATGGTGGAATGAGCTTGGGTAAATGAATGGTACCTACATAGTCAGTAAAGCTAAAAAACTATTACATACATACTCCTCTGGGGAGATTGAAGTAAAATTTAAATCAATTCACAGCACATTTTTTATGTTATAAAAAGGGGGAAGAAAACTGGTACATCTGGTGTGAGCTGACCTTCCCTTGGGACACAAAACTATCGATCCCATTTTCTCCCAGCATCTGTTAGATGTCATAGTAAATGCAATTAAATACGTGGTATGCTGTAATTCTCATTTGTCATGCTTTCCTGAAGCAGAAAACATCTTTCCAAATCGTAATATTTGCCCCTTATAATATTTGTCCCCACTGTCAAGTAGTAACAGGTGGACTTCACTAATCAAGAGGAAAGTTCACTTTACATTCCCTTCTGAACTCAGACCTCTGATGTTTCTCTAATGAAGAGATGACAAACTCCTCTCTTCTTCATCATCTGATTTATTTATCATCTGTAGGGCACTGAGCTGCTCAATACTCAGATTCACAGGTGCTAAATGAGTGAGATGTAATTAAAACATTTACTATATACGTAACATCACAACAGAGTAAGTAAAATAAACAGAATTTTAACAAAGTGAAAAAGCTGCTGTCAATATAGTGGAAGGATATGTACATTCCCTTCCATTAGTATGATACCAGAGTTTTAAAATAGACTTGGTATCACAAACCCAGAGGGTTTTAAATGCAAACTTTATTTCACTATCCAATTTAATCATGTACACACTATACATATAATACTCAGTCTTTTATCATAACAGAGATCATGCTCCAGGTAACTTCATTATTAGCCAACAATATTCACACCAAGCTTTCTATTTTCTGTACACAGATGAAAGACCGAGACCAGTGCTACACACCAGAGAGGGAGATTATAACATTCTTTTAATCATGCAAAACCCCACACACTTCCTAACAGTTGGTAGCCATCCAGTCCTAAATGGACAGGAAGTGGAACCCACTGCGCAGGGAAGTGGTAATGTCACTATCCCTGGAAGTGTTAAAAAAAATGTGTACACAGCATTTGAGGACATGGTTTTAGTTGACTGAGGGTGTTGGGTTGATAGTTGGACTTGATGATCTAAGAGGTCTTTTCCAACCTTATTTATCTGTGAGATTCAACTTAGAGCTTTCCTGTATCAGCAACTTCATCACCAATGATCAGGTGTTTTATAAAAATTTCAGATTTTTTTTTAGGTACAATATTGAAGGCATTTTCATAACTGAAGAAGATCAAGTCAATAGGAGGAAGATTCAAAATTATCAGAATTTGGTCAGGTTTTGAGAGTTGTTAGTCATTATGAAGACCCAGACCTTAAAAAAACTTTGATCATTTTCAAATTAAAAAATAACAAGACATTTTTTTGGTCCATGTAACACATCACTTGTGCAAGGGTTTTAACCAAAAATTAAAAAGCAATTGCTTTTACAGGTGACTTGCTTAAGATTAATGACTAAAACCCTCCAAATGACCCCTCCCACAAGTCCAGAGCCTTGAAAACTTCTTAAGAAAAGGTCTATCGTTTGGTGCTACCATGTACCATAGTGTTACAAGCTTAAATGCAAACTCCACACCATTAAACCAGACCACTCTATCTGTAACTTCCATCAGAAATCCCAGTTTGCATTTCTACGAGCACTAGAAAACAAAGGTGAGAAAGACTGGTCACATAAGTGGCATAAAAAATCATCCAAAATACGCTGACCTAACATGGGGCAACCTCCGAGTGAAACACTGTAATTCTCTCTTAGAAAGAGCTGTTATTCACAGCAGTTTTGTTCAAACTCAGAATGAACTTTCAGAGAGATTTACCTGCAGAGAAAGTCTGAAGGTTGAAAGAAGCCAGACTTCAGCATAAAAACTCTGGCTTCCAAACATGCTAAATTTTAGATGAACTCTTCCTTCGAATTTTAGTAAGACCTTAGATAATACATTTCGGATAGATTTCTGCACGAGTGTTCGTGAAACAGAGCACCCCACAGCAAGAATAAGGCTCTGACAATGGGTGACCTGTAATGTAAAACTGTCAGATTTTGCAGGTTTTTACTAAATCTTCATCCTAAATTACTTTATGAGTCAGAGCTACAGAGAGAGTAATACGACCTCAAAGCGCTAGAGCCATCTTAATTTGGTACTGCCGTCTGTACAGCCTAGTTAAATGCTTTTGTGTAGTTCTTTTTCCACCCCTTTCAGAGCATTATAGGAACCTGAGTAGATTACTACTTCTTTCAATCCAAACTGCAGAAGGCCTCTGTATTTCCTTTGGCAGCCATGGAAATTAGAATTCATCATTTGAGACGACAATGTTTTCTTCACCCCAATTAAGGCTTGCACCATTTTCCAGTCTTTTTGGAAGAAAGACGGAAAAGAACTGGGGTATAATTACTCAGTCTGATCAGGGTTTGGTAAGTAAACAACTGTGGTGTAGGAGGAGCTGATTTCATCCATCTAAGCAGTAACAATACAATGGCTGTACACTTAATATATGTGCTATAACTAATTTTCTCATATAAAGAATCATCCTTCCTTCCTTTGCCTTTGCAGGGAAAAGGTTTGGAACTTGGCACATTTGAAGAACATATTTGAGCAATGTCTTGGCAGTTACAAAGGTTTTGAGATCCAATTTGAACATGATGGAGTAGTCCCTGACCCAGGAAAGCATATAAATGTATGCCTTACTTTACAGTAGCAATCCTGTAGTGCAGTTTTAGTAAGTTAAAATACTTTTCTACTAAAATCCATCTAGTCTGAGTAAGCAAAAATAGAGAAGATGCCTTCATGAATCCAGGTCTTGCTTTGCAAGGATTTGGGGAGCTTTTCCATTTGCTGATTTCACATCTCAGAAGAAGCATCTCCCTGACTGAAGATGATTGTCAACATTGGAAAGAGAAACATACATTTGCTCAAAAGCAGAATTCAAAATACTAGAAAAACTTGGTTTGGTATAAAACATTAAGGCTTTATTCTCAACTACCAACTTGAGTTTTGGACAGGAGAAGGAAAAGGTAGATTAGCAGCACCAGAAGCTATCTGTGTGATAAACGAGTGGGAAACTCTTCAGGACAGATGACTTTCTGTTAAGTGGAAACACAGGCTTGACTGTAAACTCTGGGGATCCTGATCAAAGCAGGTCACCTGCCTTTGCAAAACAGACCATCTGATCTCTATTTTATATCAACAATAGATGAACTGATGAACTAGCCATTAAGTCTGACATAATGAAGGCAAAAAGCTTTCAGCCTATAATAAACTTACCTTAAGGCTACAAGAATGTCATCTTTGAATGTCTTCTGGCACTACTTGATCTATCTCACCCAATTAATACTAATACACTACCCAGCTAATAAGAGGCCTTCAAGGAATTGCTGCCCACCATCATGATGGTAATAAAGAATTCAGCACAACACAGTGATAGGATGGTTTTGTTCTGTTTCAAAAAACATATTCAGTGAAGTAAAATGCCAAAATTGCACTGAAATGTGCTTGTGTTATTTGGAGATTTATGATTTTATCTCCAGCATCCTTTGGCTCAAGGGTTCTTAAAACTATAGTTTAAAAATCCTGAAATTCGCCTGCCATTCATTCTCAATGTCTCCTCTTTTTAAAGAAACTCAGTTTTAGATTCATACACACAAGTACATATACAAATACCTATACATATACATTCAAAAGCATGGTTTATAATTCCCAGTATATCTATCAGCATTATCACAAGTTAAATCATTCTGAACAGTTTCATCCTTGAAATAAAAAGATCCATATTTCTGCTACCTGAGAGAATGTGATATTTTCAAATTTCTTCCAGAAATACGCATGAGCTAGCAGTCCTAACTACACTGGCATGAAGGTTCATTTACCTTGACGAAAACCAGGGTAGAGGAATCTAAGCAGAGCTTCCATACACTTCCAGGGCTAAATAGCTCCTCTAAAGCTTTTATCTACGCTGAACTCCCACTGGGAGTGTCAACATACCTTGATCTCTTTGTACTCTATTCCCCATCTATAAAATAGGGATATTAGTCAATGCCAAAAAGGAGCTCTGTAATATATTAAAGAGTGTCAGGTTCTTCAATCACATGAACCACAAATTCCTAAGTACCACTGCACAAATAAGCCCACTTCTCAGTCCAGTGTAAAAAATTTGGGACTTAAATTTTCTATTATACTTTAACAGCTCTTTTAAGAACACAAAACCTATCTCTTTGTCAGAATCTGAACAAAAATATGCTGGTGAGATAGCAGCAATCTCAGCACAGTAATTACTGTGTCTTTTAATATCCTGATTTTAAAAGGAACTGTTACTGAGAGAGAAACTATGTGATCTCTGTGTTTGGCAATACTATAAACTAAAAAATAGTGATAAGCAGTCTATCAGTGCATTTTGTGGATGGATAGCAACGTATTCCCTAAAAATTGATCTTACTTTGCAAATCTCTAGACATTGGTTCCTCTCTGTCACAAATGCTCTTACTGCCGATTAACCTTCGATTTTAACAAGCAGCCCATGCCTGACATTTAATTAGTGACCCAATTAAATCTTTTGCTGTTCTCAGCTTATTTTATCATTTAGAAGCAAAAGAAAGAAATCAAGACAGGCTTCCATGAGGAAGAAATTACCACTGCCTTTATTAGCTCTTAGAATAGTCATTCTGGCTGTACAATGAGGTAAGGACTTTGACCATTTCCTTAAAACTTGTGATGTTTGTCTTAGATCCTTAAAACCATTGCCAGGGATTCTTTCAGTAGCATTATGTTAATGAGGCAACTGTAAAAAACTGAAGTACCACCATTTTATGTACTGGCAATACTGACATTAAAAATACTAACACAAGGTTTACCTGCCAAAGTATGATAGAAAGATTACCATGGGAACAACAGGCTGTCATAAATGGTTGAGTATCTACATGCTGATCTGTAGAGTTGTGTGTCCTCTCTTCAGCTGAATTTTACTTACCCCACAAAATTTCACCATTGGCTATCTATATATTACAAAGTTGTTATGGCATGTGCTCATGGTAGTTTCATTATGTTTATAAAGCACAGTTAACTACTAATCCTGCATACTTCCAACAGTATTAAGCTCCTTTCCCTTTTCCCAGCACAAGTGAGAAAGGATTTTGTCCAATTGTTCCTTTTCTAGCTGCCCTTTCCCCAGTGTTTTGTCTGAAAAGATGCTCCCATAGAGGAGCAGTTTTCTGAAAGTTACAGCTTTTAGCAAGATGTCATTAGGAAAGCGCTGGTGCAATGTTTGTGCTAACAGCAGCATCCCTAGCTGGTTGATTGCTGCCTGCCTTAATGTGCTTCTGTGACAGGGGTCTTAATCTGCCTTGGGGATTACTCCATGAAAATGAATGAATCCCATGAAATCTCTCCAATTGTTACTGGGTTTGTATCTTCCTTGCATACTGTCCTTCATCTGGATCCCATCATCTATGCCTGACACTCGAGTGGTACTACAGGGTAGTATCACCCAAACTGCAGAGGACATCAAGGATCCCCATAAGCTGAATCCTTCTGCATCATCATGCTAATGCAAGCAAACTGAAGTCCCCCAAGTTAATTTTACAGAATCCAGCAGGCCACACTGCACAATGGCACTCTTAGTGCTTATCACGTATGTTCACATGAGAGTTAAAGCAGAGAAGCTAATACTCTGTTGAATCCCACCTTGAATTACTGCACACAACCATCCCACACCGATGAACCCAATTAAGGGCAACCAAAATCAGTCATTTGTCTCTTGCTGGCAGGGGTTTGGGATCTGAGACTTATGTTCATCTCTAGCGGGTAGGGAATCCAGGCAGGAAATCTTTGTACCCAAGCTCACTAACTTCAGGTTTTATTTATGCTACTGCATTTATTCAAAAATCAAAGAGAACTTTCTTTTTAAAAATAATTAACTACGGAACTGTTGAGGCAAAAGCCAGAAATGTCATCAGTAAAAGTCTGTGCTACAGGGGTCTTATTAGAAGATCTGTTTATAGAATTTTTTAAAATTTATTTATCTTTCTTTAAATCCATTGGAAAGTGACTAGTGACACATACATTTCTATTTTTACTAATTACAACTAAAGAGCAATATTAGTATGAGACAGTTATAAATAAAGCTTGTTGAGCAGCATGTTGTTATTATTTTACAAAGCTCAAGTTGTGCCAAGATAATAGAGGAAACATTGAGCACATGTGGAAAAAACAGATTTTGTTAACCCTTGCTGTTCTAGTAGTAGACTATTGCTACTTCACAAAAAAAATGCTGGGCTACCTTAGCATTTACATCATTCTTTTGGTGGTAGCGAAGCAGTTAATGCACATCTGGAATGTGCCTTTTTAAAGAACATGACCACATTCAAACTACTTTTATCTTGGAAGTGGGTTGGTGCATCTGATCTACTGTGGTATAAAACTGAAGGAGCTGCCACATACAGTTAACTGAAAGGTTTGAAGGGAAAAACTTTTCCAGCTGTAACATACAACAGTTTCCATATAACTCAGAATACATTTAATAAATTATCTTTTTCATGAGAAAAAGGCTAAGCTGTATCACAGAACTGAAGGACAGCCAATGAACATGCACTAAAACTAGGATTTCAAATTTATTATTGAGGATTTGAAAACTGGATTTTCTGAATTATGAGCTCTGCCTTCCAATTACTGAACTAACCCTTTTTCCTTTCTGTATCATGAACAGTAATAAAGTTTTGGTTTTGAATGGAAGAATTTTGCTTGATTAAATTTTCTGTTGCTAACACCACCTATACTTATGCTTTGGGCAGGTTCCAACAGGCGACTGGCTAAATGATGGTAAATTCACAGACCTACACAAGTTAATAAGATCTGACAGGAGAACCAGGAGTTCAGCATTGAAATGAGCAGTATGATGCAGAAATACATCTGTAGACTCACAGCACTGGAGAATCCCTGAATCACACCCGGGTAAAGTTCTGGCTGTGAGACCTCTGTGTGGTTAAACATTGCAGTCTTTGACAAGAGGGTCAAGGAATTTTGACTATGTATTAGTCTGTGCACATGCTCTCCTTTGCCTACCAGGCAGATTTACAGTCTGCGGTCGAGCTGCAAAACCATTAAATGATGTTGGAGTAGAAGATGGTCCTGTCATATAGGGTTGGACTAGTAAAACAAGATGACCACCAGGAAAATGTGGAATCTTTCCCAGTATGCAGCTGTGGGCTAAAGCAGCTAGTCATAGTGAATGCCTTGCTGTGGAAACACTGGAGGCTTCCAGCTATGCACTTGATGTGGCTCTCTTACAGTAGGATATCACTGCATCTGCTGTTCAGTTAGTTTACAAATAATTAGTATTTGTGACATTGTACAATGCAGTAAAGAAATACTTAATCTGCTGAATTTGGTAATTTTCCCTATTCTGTATTTTTGGATTGCACACTGCAATGAAATTAAACTGTAAATAACCTGGCGCGTGGCTCCTAAATGAATGCCCAGATAACACATACACAGAAAGAAAAGCTCTGTCCACTTTACCTTCTTAATACTGAGGAATGCAACCTCTGCAACAAGATTTTCTTACCTAACCCTAATCTACTTTATCCTCATGGATAGCAATTGCATATTATTTCATCCCAAATATTTTGGAACTGCTTAGTGCTGGTCATGCAGGCTTCTGTCTTACCTGAAACCAGCAGGTTGGATAGCCCTTTTGCACTCAGTTTTTAAGGTTTGAAATTAGAGGGTTTTGAAAAGAGTTTCACCACATTGATCCAATATTAGGCAACCGATGCATTTCAGTCCTCAATAGATCCTCAATAGATAAAGAATTGTCCTCAATAGATAAAGAATATTAACCGGTGCAGTTTTCAGTAAGAAAACTTTGCATCACTTATTAAGATGTTTTTGCAATATGGCTTTTTTTGTAAACCACCTACCTCTCCTCCATAATTATTAAGAAAGAAGCAGCATCATTTTCTGGTTCACAGGTTGCAAGATGCACGCAGAGGAAATAGTAGCTCCAGCTTATCTCAAAGCAGCATTTTTCCTCTTTATTCCTGACTATAGGAGTAGCCTATTCTTTTCAAACAGAAGCTCTTCATGCTCTGCACACAGAGAATTGACACAGAAATGAGGCTGCAATGCACTCGAGGTTGGCACAGCAAAGAGGTGGCCTCTGTCCCCACCAGTGTGCGAACGCTGCAAAGAGCAGTGTATCTGACTACATCATTCAGAGGCTTCAGTGTTTTAATTTTAAATGAAAGCTTAAGATGGTCCCCAGTCTTGTTCCAAATTTCTTCCAGAGAAGCCAGAATTCCATTTTTTAAAGGTTGTTGTCATGGCATATTATAATAACAACAATAAAAACTAATTTTTAATCTATGCATGAAATTAAATCTTCCTGACGAAAGAAAAATAAACAGCCTTTTCTTTCAAAATGTTCCCATTTCTGTTTGCCCTGCTTTCTAAATGGAGCTTGTATCACAAATGGACTTCAATATTTGAATTCAGGCATGAAAAGCACTCTTGATCTTCCCAGGAATCAGCAGGCTAACAGGACCTGTAGTGCTCACCAGGTTGTTCCCTTCCCTTCATACTTATCACAAAGAGACCAGTGGTAAGCTGGAGTCCTTCTAAAGCTATGGATCCACTTGCCACTGTGTATGCTTCTTTCTCCTAAAATTATTGTCTGCTATGATAAGAAAACAGTTGTTGAGGAATCAATAATACTCTCACAAATGGACAACTTATACTTACTTATATTACATTTAGAACAATTTACACATATGGAGGAACTTACAATATATAGACAGCCTAAAAATAAGAAGAGAAATTAACAGCCAACAAGATTTACCCAGCACATGCCTAACCTGCCAGTTTTGTCAGCGTTAGTCACTGAGTACTTAACTGAGTTAAGTCAGCTTTGCACCTTATATATTTATTAGTCACACCATTAAATTGGAAAACTAGGTAAGAAAAAATGTGAATAATAATTTGGATTTTAAAAATAAAAAATGAATGGAAGGATTTGCATTAAAATAGCCATTTTAAGCACTTGCTTAAGGATTGATTGCAAAAATATACCACTTTAAGGCAGACAGTACCAACAATACTGACTATTAGTCCCTCCTGGGAAATAGTTGATATGATATATAACTTGTCAGATGTCACAATCAATAAGATGTCATTTATTTTAACATGTTACACACTAATGGAATCTTTTGCTGCCTCTTTGGAAAAAAAAAACCTGATATAAGCTAGGTTTTCTAATCCAGTTGGAATGAAAACATTGACAAAATATACTTAAAAAATAGCAATTTGGAAGTCCACCCATAAAGTAAATACTGTAATTCCTTATTGTCGTTAAAAAGAACAGAGAGCTGCATATATAAAGCTAATGAAAGGATTACTCAATTTATCCAAGCAGAAGTGCTTTTAAAACCTTGATAGAAAGTGCATAAACTCAGTAAACATTGTGAGTAGCTCACAGGCAAATGGGCATAACTTTCTCCCATGGGAATATGCAGCAGATGATCAAAGACAAGCAATGAAGAATAAAACTGGGTAATATGACAGTCAAGGCTGGAAGGATTTGCTGAGATAAGAGATGGTTCTCAGAACTCTGGCAAGTTTATTGTTGTCAGAAGTTCAGGGCTTTCCATTTATAGAGAGTTTCATTGCTCTTTTTTATTTTGCGAATTAGCATATCAGAAGATGAAGCCTGGAGCTTTGTGGGTTTTTTTGCTTATTAGCTAATCAAAAGCATGTGCTTATATACCTTTTGATTTAGAGTACAAACTAAAAAATAATTCTATCCATCTTTCAAATTTCTTGCTTCCCTGAAAATACTTAAAGTCTATCTTGGCTGGGGAAACGACGTAAACCCCACTCAGGTAAACAGAGAATGCACAATGGTGAACACTGGGTGAATGTAATTTCACCAATATTACATATTTAATTTGCAATATTTTTTTTTCAATACAGCCATAAATTGTAGGCACTATTTCCTCAGAATTTCCAAAACCTGTTTGTCAAAATTCTGAAAGTCTATAACAATGTAAAGTCAGCATTGGATATCATCTTGAAAGATAAAAATAGACTGACCACATTAAAAAGTCATGTGTGCCTTCATGGAAATGATCAAGACATGATTATTTTTACTATACAAAGAAAATAATCTATAATACTTTGAGGCTTTTTTTAGGAGAGTGATTTCACCCAAACTAAAAATGTTTATGTACCAAAAAGGAAAAATAAGGAGTCTGAGTAAGAAATGTGTCAGATAATTAAAAACTGTCAACAACAGCCTCATAACTCACAATCAAGAAAGAAGGCTACGTAGATGCAGAAAAAAAATGGTACAAGGAAGAGAGAAAACAGCCTTCCATGGAAAAACAGGTACACATACTCAGAATGGCTTAAGCAGAGAAAAAAGATGCAACCATTAATAACACTGAGGGGAAAAAAATATCAGCCTATGGATATACACATGGACAGATCAGGCCTTGCAATGTAAATGGAATGGGAATGTGTAGAAATATGTATATAAATGAATTCTATTACTTTTGTTACATGATATATCAGTAAGACACTTAACAGAGGTGATGATGCACTGCAAGTAGGAATTAAAGGAAAACTAAGAGGAGACAGAAGAAACTGGCAATTATTTGAGATGGGAATAAAAGTTTTTTTTGGTTTTTTTTTTTTAAAAAAACTGTTAGGAAGAAAGGGAGTCACAGAAATTTTCCTTTTGATTAGCAAATGAAAATGATGAGTTGCCAACACTGATGTAAAAGGGTACAAGCATCCAATAAATTTCTCTCTCCTGTATCTTGAAAATAAGGCAGAAGATAAAGTCATACCATTTAATGATGATGATGACATTTGTTTTTCATTCTAAATGTAACCAAGGGTGATGTTAAAGAGAAGTTCCTAAAGTCTGCTTTAGGAACTTTAGGAACTGCTTTAGTCTGCTTTAGACCTTTTTAAAGCAGCCACCCTGCATAAGCTTCAGGCCAACACCTTCAGAGAATATTTGTCAAGAAGCAATTTCTACCATCAACATAAATGTTGAATAACTCTTTGAACACTTACTCTAGAGGTTAGAAAGAAAATAAACATGATGTAAGTAGGTAGAGACCTGTCACCTGAAATCAGTCCTGGGCAAAATTACAGAACAAGGAACACAGCTATTTTGAGTGAATAATTAAAGAAGGACTCTATCAATGAAAAGTGCCTATGGTCTTGCCATTCTAACTTGAGATATGTACTTATGACATTATGCACTACAGGGTTAACAAAGGTGCAGAGATGATAAAGTGCCTGGAAGTATGCAATTTGATGCTGCGTAATATTTTGTTTAGAAACAAGAACACTCCATATTTAATGTAATACATTAAGTATATGAAAGATCAGCTAACTGATAGGTTTTTAAATTGAATTGGATGTTTTCCAAGCAGAGTCCAAAAAAGACCAAACCTCTGCCCTGCTGCTACTGAACATAAATACGGAAACAAAGAATAAAGACCATATTTAGAGAGTAAAGACTTCATCCTGGAAAGCAGAATGTGAAAAGGACATGCTGTTTATGCTGACTAAGGGTGCTGGGCAGCCACCTGATGCCACTGCAAGCTCATCTTTAAAAACTTATGACAATTATGCCCATGTCCAAGAAAGAAGGGGAGGAGGCTATGAGAAACGTCAGGCTAATCAGCCTCACAATTTCCGGGGCAAATCAGGGAGCAAATCCTCCCAAATTCATTTCCAAACATACGAAGGACAAGAATATTACTGGAGAAACCTCTAGGGATGCACCAAGGGCTTTGGATAGGGAACATGGACAAGATGTCTGCAGAGTTCTTTTCCATTCTGGATTAATCTTTGATTCTGACTCTATAATCAATGAAACATGAGCTCTTAATACAACACTGGAGTATTAAACCTTGCAGATTAAAGAAAATGGACACAAAAATAAGCTAGATAAATTCAGGCTAGAATTATGGGGCAAAAGTTAACAGCAATGTTACTGGAACTTCAGTTACCTTATGAAAAAGAGGTGGATTTTCTAAAATGCATTCTAGTTCAAAACTAAGAAACTGAAGTCAAGAGGACTTTCCATATCTCACCTCTGCCAGAAAGCCTATGAGCTCATCACAATCCTTTTCTCCAGTCTTATAATGTATGCATGTCTGAGAAAAGCTTTTCCCCATTCTAATTCCTAGAAGAATTATACTTTATTATTCCAGTGATGTAAGGAATAATGCAGGGAGGTGAAACAACTACAGCACAAATAAACCAAGAGTCATGTTCCAGCATTCAAGAATCCAAGCACTGAAAGTAGTCCCGGCAGAACATTAAATCACTGCTCCAGGTTGCCATCAGAAGTATAAAGATGAGTAAACTATTAGGAACTCTACAATTGCAAGTATCACTTGGGGACATATTCTGACAAAGAGGAGTGATAGACACATCATGTTGTGAATATACAACATTACTTCTTTAATGCTTATGTGCCCACAGTGTTTCAAAACCAAATGCTTCAGGCATAAAGAGACATAATAAAAATTCTTACTACTCCACAAGATCTCATTTTTTGTGAAAATATTTTTCCCTATAACCATCTGATGTATACATCTGCTAAAAATAAAAAAGTTAGAAACATTTTAAAAAATAATGAAAAAAATCACTACTACTAAAACCTGCAAAACACACTCAAGCAAGTCAGGAAGTAAAACTCTGCGTGTTACATTTCCATACACCTGAAACTATGAGATTTACAGGATTCTCTTTGCAGCTTTCTCTGCTGAAAACAGTATTTTGAAATTTCTGGGTTTTATTCTATAACATCCATTATGTTCTCCAATGCACTGAAGTCCACAGGTGCAATTTTCAAAATAAAATTATGATTGGTCATAGTTTCACATACAATTTGAAGAGGTTAATTACATATTCAAAGTGCTTCTTTCTCTTTTAGAATTAAAACCAGAAACAACACCAGCATTACTTAACAGCTTATATAACACAATTACATTCTTTTTTTCATGCATAGGCTAAAGTTCCGTATAATGGATTTTGTCCAGTGTGTAGTTTCTGTGGCCAAGACCGTTCCACCCTAAGATTCTGTTTTGGTTTTCTTTTCCAAACAATGAAAGCAAAGCTCAATGGATTTGAAGTATAAAACTCCAAGATTTTGAAAGATCTTCAGCAAAGAGTGCCATGAAAGCTGATGCCATGAAGCTTCACCAGTTCATCTCTATTTGGATCTTTCCTCTCCTACACTTGACACACAGTTTCCACTTTAAATATAGTTAAAGACTCAACTGTCATTTACACTTACCTTTTTATCCTCTCTCTGCTACCCGATCATCCTTTTCATCTCTGACCACCCACACAGCCTGACAGTTTGGATTTCAATGGAACAGACATTCTGGGATGTCCACAATCTCTCTAGGTTTTGCTATATGCACTGCTCTTACTGCTTCCTTTCAAAGGACTTTTCTAATGTCACTTTCCGAGAACAGGCCAAATGTTTCCCCTTCCAAGGAGAAAAACAAAGAGGAGAAGGGAAAACACCAAAGCTGAAATCCCCTTCCTAAATAAAACTGGGATGATTTCCCTGTAACAAGTAGCAGACTGGCAAACTGAAGAGGTGATGAACCCAAAGCAAGGGTGGAAATGGTGGCCCAGAGATGTGAATGTCTCAAACACTACAGAAAAAAAGCAATCACAATTATGCAACAGGTCCTTATGGGAGTGTGTGTACAGCTGATGACCACCCTTAAAATATGCAGAGCTCAATCCAAGCAAAGTTTACCAGAGTAACAGTGCCAAAACTGCAACTTTTGAAACCTTTCCCTCCTTTTTCATGCATTTGCTTTGTGTTTGTTTTTAAGCATACTTGGTAAAGCCCAAAAAACCCCACAAAGCCACCAATAACAGAGAGTTAGACAGTATTTTCTGTGTCTCTCTCAGATTTTCCTATCATGCAGAATAAACAACAGTTATTGTTTGGTTAAAGTTACTGAACTAATGGGTTATTAGCCTGACAGTGATTTTACAATTATTCTGGTGTGAGGATACAAAATGCTGCAAGAAAAGATGCAGTAAGAAAAGACCCTGTAAATACATTGAGAGCAATAAAAATGAAGGGGAAAAAAAAAAGGTTCTTTACTTAGAAATACTAAAATAATGGACACTGATGGAGACTACTGATGCATTTGATGTCTTTTTGCTTCACTATTCACAAATACGTTCCGTTGTGATCAAACACTTAACAAGACTAACTTCAACAACAAAGGGAAAGGATGAAAAAACTAAGAGTACATTTGAACATATTTAGGTAAAAGAATTGTCAGTGGTGCCTGCTGAACTCACTCCAGAGGGTCCGAAGAAATATTGACCATTCTCTTGAAGAATTCATGGATTACAAGAGAAACCCCAAAGGATGGGTAGAAAGCAAGGAAGGGAAAACAATCAGGAGAATGAGGATTCAGAAAATTGCAGAGCAATAAAATAAATAGAAAGGTAATAATAATAATAATAACAATAACAACAACAACTATGCCTAAACAAACATTTAAAAGCTAATTAAATGCCTGAGGATGACCAGCATGGAGCTGCTGAAAACAAACACTGTCAAACCAACCTAATTTCCTACAGTCATCTACAGAGGTGTAAAGAGAAACCATTGGATGGGATTTACTTTGATTTCAGTCAAACTCTTCACATATTCTACATGATGCGCTCCTGAGCAAACCACAAAAATCAAGGTTAGCAGGAAACCACAACAGAACAGGTGCAGAGCTATCTGAAAAACTGCTGTCTGGGACAATTACCAGTGATTTCCTGGCAAAACCAGAAAATACATCAATAGAGCCATCAGTGGCTCTGTTCTGGGTTCTGATGCTTGATTGTTGATATAATCCATGATGGAATGAATATACATATAAAATTGGCCAACTAAAAACCTTAGGGGAAGGGCAATTACTTTGGAGAATAAAATTAGAAAACAAAACTTCCTGAATTTGAGAAGTAGTCTGAAATCAAAGTCAAGTGAGAAGCACTTCCCCTATGATATACAGGTGCCAGACTGAGAAAATAGGATTTGAGGAATTCAATGTGCATCGTAGGGTAAGTGAATAAACAACGTGATGCAAAATTTGCCACAAAGGATGAAAAATGTTATTACAGGAATGTGCGAACAGGAGTGAATTTTGTCTATTGTTATCACTAGTCAAACAATTATGAGGTCTCAAAGGTTATATAAAAAAGATAACATCAGACAAAGTGGTGAGAGTCCAGAGGAGAACACAGAAAAAAGGCTTAAAACCACACTTCTAGAAAGATTTAGAGTAATGTGCGTGTCTGTGTTCAGTCGACAAAAAGGTGACTGAAGAACATATTCCAGCAAAATAATTAAAGAAGCATTTGGAGTATGGGGTCTGTGGAAATGAGATCCCATCAGCTGAACTTGCAGCAACATTCATTTAAGTTACTTCACCAAATTACCTTGCTGTACATTCATTGGAAAAGAACAACCTGAAGAAAAAAGCAGAATCTACATTACTGGAGGCTTGTTTCAAGATACAGGTCAGACACAGCTCATGAAGACCTAAGAATACTCACTAGTGACTCAGATCAAAAAGATTCACTAGACAACTTGATGAGCATCTTCACAGGACTGTCTCCATGGTCTGCATTTATGTTGCCCAGGCACAGGCTTCTGAATTGTGAGCTCCTTCATTCTGCACATCACTCAGCAGCAACTGTATCATTCAGATGAACTTGACTCTAGTTTTAAGAACAGTTCAAACTGAGCCACTAAGAACTGCAATTCTTCCTTTTTTTCTTTTCATCTAAGATATAGTTTTTTTGCACGCATATGTCTTCAACAAATACGCAAAAACGTTTGCACACCCACCTACCATTTCCTTTGACAAGACTACAGTGAAGATACAACCCCACAACACACGAAGGTGCTTGCTTTAGTGAGGCTCCTTTTCCTTGCCCCTTCAGACCAGAGAGAAACTTAGTCTCATGATTAAATGCCATTTCTGAATACCAGCTAAGACTCATATGGCCTCTTTTGCTTGAAGCAGTGTTAGAGATATAGTTGGTATTGTTGGAGTTTATTCCCCAGTTCCCTGTTCAACAGGACAAACACATTAATCAAAAACACACCAGGAGCTCATCATCAACAAGGCTGATACAAAGCAAAAGTCTGAAAAAGAGATGTGGGACTGTCAATGTGAATGTGTGACCCTTTCAGTAACAATTAGATGCCTGAATTCTTTTCAGATCAAGTCACAAGTTCAGACAACAAAACTTTTATACAGATCTCAGCATGTCTCCTAGGGGCAAAAGGTGTTACCTATGTCTTCTTGGGCTAAAGATAATAATAAAAAGTAATGGTCAGTTCTGCTCAAAATTTTCTAAGGCTTCTTGCTTTTTTCTTTTTTCTTTTTCTTTTTTAAGATTCCAGAGCTAGGAAGTTAAAATAAGCACGTTTCTAAAGCAAATACAGAAATAGGATCTCTCAACCAGTAATTTATATCATACCAGTCTTCTGTGAGGGATGTAAACAAAACATAAAGTGCTGTTTTAGCATACATACAGCCTCTAGGGTTTGTTTGTAAAACGTTCTGGATCAAATTTTCAGTATCAGATGTGTAAGTTATGCCAGTAAAAAAAAAAAAAAAAAAAAAAAATAGAGTGCAAAGCAGACTTCACTGCATGTAGCTGTCCCTTCCAGGCACATGGCAGATTCTGCCTCACACAGCAACCTGTTTTCAGTGTGTCATTCTCTGCTTCTCACATGTGATTAGCAGGGCACCAGGCCAGAGAAACACACACATGTGCTTTATCCCATTGTCTTTGTATTTTTGTATATTTGTCCGGTGAATTTGAAAATATACATGCTTAATTCTAAATATATGCTGCCACAGATAAATTAGCTGAAGAATAAAATCCAAAATTAAAAATCACAGACCCCAGAAATGACAGAAAATATGCATGCTTAGTTTATCTTTAAAAAAACAAACCAAACCCCCCGCCCCAAAAAGAAACCCAAAACAAGACCAATTGTAATTAGCCTTTTCCTTTGTTCTTCCTCCATGAAAAGTTGTGTCTTAACAGATTTTAAACATCAAACAGCCGATCCTCACAATAATTTGTGAGACAGGTAAGTATCCCATTTCTTTTTATAGAAACAAGCAGAGACAGATCAAGGCCCAGGCTGTAAGCATTTACTCACCTGAGTCATCACATTGTTTCAGTACTAATTCTGTGAAATAGCTGCTCCAAGATGGAAGTAAATGTTCACAGGTGGGCTTTAAATGATTCTCTGAAGTTCACAGTGCAAATCATTATCACAAATTCAATTTAATCACAGGAGTTCCCGGGGGTGTTTTATATGCTCACTCCATTACAGTAAGCTACCACTAGGAACAATGATAAGGTAATAAAGCGGCTCCTGAAAAAATTATTAAATGTATTTTTTGTATTACCAATACCCACGGAGATGACTGAGTTTTTCAAAATCATCATGCAATTCTACAGATTGCTTTACATAGAAAGGGTCACAAATCCACTTCAGCTCTTTAGCTTTTGTGTCTATAAAAATTTTAAATTTTTTTGCTTGTATTGGTATTATGGTCATGAGAGACAGGGCTATATAGAATGAATATCAGGTCTGCAGAATGCAAACACTGAAGAAAACGCCATGCATGAGAGGCACAAGCTGAAAATACAAGAGGAAAAGGCTTGTTCATGTTCACGTAGACCACATTATATATGTGCCCCATATGTAATACATTTAGAATACAAAGCAGGCTAAAGTAAGGCCAAATTGCACTAGATGTGCAAAGACACAAGAAAATACTACTCGTCCAAAGAAAGTTCAGACATAATTCTGGTGAATTTAGATGAGGTGTAATGGTTCCTTCTAAGCCAGAAAGCCCCAAAGATGTTGTATGTGCAAAACAGAAAGATCTGCTACCTATAGAAGTGTTTGCTCCACATTTTCATGGCTTTCAGAGATGCATGTGCCTTATCCTCAAGCATCACTGTTTCCACTGGGGAGGGGCAGCCTCCCTTCTCTTTCTTCAGCTGCTTTCCTCATTCCTAACACCATCCTCACATTAATTTCAGCTAATTACACTTTGGCCTGTGTTCAAAACCAAGAACTTGGGTAACCAGGCAAGGTAATGGTTCCTGAGAGCCACCTGAATTCCTAAGCATATATGTACCTTTTTCACATAGGAAACCTGATGTTTTTTGGATGTTGCTCTTGGAAATCCTCTTTACAACAGTGCTGCGCCTGAGAAAGGGGCTTTCATCAGGCTGTGTTACACTACACAAAAGAAGAGAACCTGCCAACAATTTACTCAATCTGTGCACCTAGCAAAAATATTTCTTACAATAATTAGTTACAAAGTTATTAAAAAAAATAATTACAACTCACACATACTCTCATTGCAGCAGAAAGTATAGCATGTCAGTGTCAGGTTTCTAGATATTTTAAATTAAACCTCTCTCTACAGAAAAGCTAGCAGAAAATGAGTTAGGGCAGTAGTTTACAACATGCTACTTCACACTGATCTCAGTATGGCTATTTTCTGTCTCCACAGTGAGCACCTCCCACAGGTGAAGCTTAATGTGTTTGAGAACAGGTCAAGCATTGGAAGTACCTGAATCTACACAGGTAATAGGATTTCAGGAGCTGAGTATTCACAATGGCTGATTTTAGGTGCTTGAAGTATCTTTCAGCAACCTGTACCCAGATGGAATATTCTTCTGCAGAGAAGGCATCTCCTGGAGAGCTCAGGGCAGGCCCTTGCTCTGGGCCACCACAAAAGCCTCCCCCATCTGCTAAAATAAGGCAAGCAGGTCCACACCACAAGGCAGTAGAGAGCTGCTAGCAATCTATCAGTTCACATTCCCAATCCTACCCTCTTTACACCCTTGAGCAGAAAAGTCTATTAGAATAAAAGAGCTTTCTGGCAAATAAAAGTGCCTCACAGGGGGACTATCCGTATAAAGAATTTTCCCAGTGACTGATGTCTTTACTTATTTGATGCTGTCTTATGTGTGCTGTGTATACCCTATCTAAAAGCACACATAATATTACATCTTGCAATGAATGCTGTGAAACAAGCATTCCAGATGTTATTTCTTCTTCAGTGCTCAGTGGCATACTCGTCCAAACCATCTGAGCAATTCATGTAGGCACTAAACCAACTTAAGTCTGTTGTCAACAACTAAAATTAAAAATTACTCTTTAAGAAGCTCTTCCCTTTATGACAGATGCTAAAAGGAGATTAAGTATCTGTGCTGCAGCACCACTTCTGCCTGAAAGATAATGGACAAAATCATTCATTTATTCTTGGTGTTTTACGTAACATTTATCCATGGTGTTCAATTAAATTCAATACTAGTTTTCAAGGCAAGAAAAGCCACTGAATTCTAAATATTATACAAGCTATCACTTAAAATATTTGGGATACACTCTTCATTAGTGGCAAGCTCTATTATTACACTCCAAAACCCACTAACTATTGTATCTGCTGGTCATTTTTAGAAGGAAAGATGCATCAAGTTCCTAGTAGGGCATCAAGATGATAACAAGAAAGCTCTGACAAATGGATTTTAAAAAGATGAATAATGTGCATTAGTACCACGATTTAGAACAGATGGCAATGGCAGAGCTTGCAAAATTTAATACCTTTCATTTTAGATGTGCTTATTATAAAATAATGAACTCTTCTGAAAACTTAGCTTGACATGAGTGCCAGTAAGCCCTCCACACTGTAACACCAACAGGAAAGGCTACAGAAGAAAGGTTGCTGACAGTAAAACACGATGAGCAAATTTTTCAGCATATTGTTTACAGTAACTCAAAACTGTCATGGACAGCGAAGTCCCAGGAGGAATTAATGAGGCATCAGTCCTTGGAGTGAAAACAGTAAATGTCAGATAGGCACTTGCAGTTTCTTACAAATTTGTTACAGGTAAAGCAGACATCTTATGGACAGGTGGTGGAGTTTAGCAACCCCTTTTACTGTGTTGCTACTAGCAACACAATATATCTATATGTTCTTGAATTTTTCCCCTATGAATACAGAAGATTTAGTCAATAAATTTTTATGAATTCAAAAGTGTTATGCTGTACGTGGCACAACTAAATCTTATCTTCCTCCCCAAACCAGACTATGAGATACTGTAGTAACTGTTGGGAGTGTCAGGCTGGCAAAATAACTCATTTTTTTGTTGCTAAAAACACAACAGGCACAAAACAGGCAACATTCCCCTCTTCCATTAATTTAATCAGTTTGCAAAAATTATGCAGAATGAGCTTTTATTACTTTTCCCTATTTCTGTCCCATCCCCACCCCCTCTCCCGAAGCTAAACTCCTACATTTAAATGTCTGCAAAAAATTCATTGCTTGTATCAATTCCAGATGATTTTCTGATGATTTTTTATTTCTCAGTATTCCCCCATCTTTATTTAAAATAAAGGAGGCATTTCCAGTCATTACAACCTGGAAACCTCACGGTGGGAAACATTGGTTGGAAACATTATTTTTGTGATACAAATCACTGCTGTGAACTATTGCCAGTTATTTTCCCTCCCCTCCCTTTCTTCAAACTGCAGTTAATCCTCCATACCATTTCCTACATCCATCCATTCCCTTTTCCTGCCCTAAGGATAAATATCTCAATCTGCTTCTAATCATCTGTCATCAAACTCCTTTGCTTGGCTATTTTGTACCACACCATTCTATATCCAAAATGATTTTATGAAAATTTTCTCTGTTACTCAACACTTCATCAACATCAGTCTCTACTGCTCTACCTGTATTTTATAGGTGCAAGCAAAGTAATGGACATACAAAAATTGAATTTTGCTTTGTTCTCTCAATTTACTACCCACAAAATGGTAAGCATAACTTAGAAGTAAGTAAACTCAGGGATTTGGGTAATTTTTCTCCATCTCTAATATCTCTGCTGGTGTCAGATGTGGTGGCAGACACCCATGCATGGGGAAATCAGGGGAAAACATAAATAACGAAGTTCTGAGAGAATGATAAGTGATGGTGAAATGAGATCAAAAGGACTTTGGCTGAGATCCTGAAATTGCACCAAGGTCCCACTGACCTTTTGTGCACTGAAGTTAACTCTGGGTTGCTGAGGGTAAAGGGTGAACTCTTCACCCATTTCACAAATGCAATCCTGTCAGCTAAGAGGCAGCAGTGGCAAAGCCATTTCACTTCTCTCAGTCTGCCATATCTATCAACAAGCACTTCAGTAAATTCACCTCCAGTTACTATTTTTTCTCTCAGATACTCAAAAATTATGAATCAGCAATAGAAAGCAGAGTGTTTTCCATTTAAACAGTATCCATGACCACTTCACAGAATTAACACAACCCAAGGACCAATCCACAGCCCTGAAAAAAATGGAGGAAACAGTAGGCAGACACATGGCCATATCATGCTATTGATTTTTAAAGTGAGCTCCCAATTGGAGTCAATAACGAAATATGCTTAAAAATCAATGACATGCCTACGATGTGGTGGTTAAATCTGTAAAATGAAGAAAATCCATTAAAACTTTGATACTTAAACATTCCCAAGTCACTAATGTCCCTGTTTCTGAAATTCATCTTGACTCCATGTCAGGATCACATATTTGACTCAACTGCAGCAATAGGAATTAATATTACAGCTCTCAAAATATCCCAAAAAGCAATTTTCTCCAAAAGCTGCAACACAGAAAGGTAGCATATAAGTGGCCTCAAAGTGCCTCAAGGCCACTATTTGTACTTATAAACAAAACTCTTGTTGCAATGTTGAAATGCAAGAGCAGACGATGTCTGCAAGGATTTCTCAGTGTGAAGCTGTTGACCAAGTAATAATAGCTGCAGCTCTCTATCTGATCATCCACCTCTTATTTCATCATGACAAAATTTCACAGCGATCTTCAGCCCCCCTTCGGAGATTGTTAGCACAAATTGTTGATGTTATGCTGAAATGACACACAAAAATCTTGTCATTGCCACTGAGATTAAACCAGGTCCTGGCTATACCATCTGGAGGAAAGCAGCATTGAGAAACACTGAATATTAGATGAAATCAGGGATGGAGTTTGCATTGATGCCCCCATGCACAAAAACAGAAACAATTTTAAATTTGAGTTTCTGCAGCAGAGGGCAACCTCTCTTCCCATAGTTTTTGGAATTTCATTGTAAACAATACTTATTGTTTCCTTTTAACAGAAATGAAAGTGAAAAGCATGAAATAATAGTGATTTACTGTACATAAATGTACAGCAACCATTAATTAACATTACCTCTGGTTGCTCCAGGTGCAGTTAGTACCAAAAAGACCTATTTTCTATTATCTAAGGATTCCTTGTTACAAGTTAAATACCACCACCCAAGTCCCCACCCAGAAATGTGGGAGAAGTTAATCACTTCCCTAGAGCAATCCTTATAGGTAATAGTACTTTTCCAAATTGTAGGGTTGCTTTACTGAATTGCAGGGTTTAAAATATAGAGAATTCTGCTGGTAGGTATAAAAGGAAGAAACATCAGGGAAAAATGGAAAATTAGTAAGTAATAAATCAGCATGAGCCTTTCAAGTGAGATTCCAATCCCTGAGGACATCTGGCAATTGTCCTAGCTACAGCTCTCCTCTCAAGATTTTGGAAGGTTGATTATGCAAAACTTGTCAGTGTTTGTTGCTTTTCACCACTCTTTCCATGCCCAGGTGCATTTACAGGTTGGCAGAGGCTGAGACTGTTGGAGGAGCCCAGAATTTCAGCAGACAACTCTGGCCCTAAGGGATGTGCAGCTTGGGCAGCTCCTTTACCATCTCATCTAGGGAAGGAGCAACAGGAACAAGCAGCCCATACCAGAACAATTCAGATATACATCTATTTGTTGCTCTAGTCTTCTACTTCAGAGACCATGCTAAATATTTTACTGTACTTCACCATGAGCTCAAAGCCACCTGACCACTTTACCCTCCCCAGCCAGGGCTGAAAATGCAGTTTCTCAAAAAAAATGCAACAGGTGAGAGCACTGACAGTGGGAGCCTTTGCCACCAGGGAAACCATGTGTCAAAAAAACCAACTTAAACGAAACAAACAAGAAAAAAACCCGGTATGTGCTCTTTTAGTAATTAATTTTCTTGCCATCTTTCTGCCTTGCAATAGTATAGCTATCCAATGGCTGTCTCTGATCTTCACACTACCTACTCTCTAAGATTTGGTATCTCCAAGTGATCTTGTGCACACTCAGTCAAGAACACCAGAAACTGATTCTTCACTTACAAAGCCAACAGGCACATTGAATCCTTTCCAGGTCATACACAACTGAAGACAGAAAATTAAGCCCTAGGTTCATTTTCATTCAAAAGTATTGGAATAGGCATCACACTCCTAACAAACAGACATCAGAGCCCAATCACTGAAAATACTGCCACACAGAGAACGATTTTGGCTTGGTTACAATGATTTCTTCACGTGTTGCTTAATAAAAAAAGAGAGCCTGTATTTTATGGAGTATTTCTATGTCTTCACAGTTATCTGTTGGCTGATCTTTCTTTCACAGCTTTGAAGTCATAGAAAAGTTTGCCTCAAGTTTGCCACGAAGCAATGTAGCAGGAAATGAAAGTTTGCCTCTTTAAATTACAATATTCCATGGCTTACATCTATGCATCATAATCATCTAAAAGCATGAATAAAACCTGCAACAACAATTCAAAAGCTGTTTCAAGAAACACTAGAGAATGTGCTTAAATCCAGGCCCTGTGACAACAGCATGCATAAAGCTAAGCAATGTTGAAGTGTTTGTGAAAGAGCACCGTGTGCAGGTACAGACAAAAGACTCACCCTCCTCTTCCTGCCAGCAGACACATCTACTTACCCCTGCTGGCCCTGAAAAGAAATGAGCCTTTGCAATGTGCCCTGAAGGTTAACACAGAATATAACAGAAAGCATATTTTAAATTACAAACTTTACAGTGAGATATTAAAGCACCTGTTCGGCATCCACTTCTTCCAACTTAGTTGAAATGATTTGTGAAGCCTCTCATCTTTTAAGTATATGTATTAAAAACTCAGCTAACACCAGACTGTGGGGACGGTACTGATACTGTGCTTTTTCCCTTTGACCACCCTAAAAGCTTGGGATGAATTAATAGTACAATTACACAAATGCCATGTGGAGCTTTGGTATTTAAAGTGTTTCACCCCCAGTCTTTGTAAGAGAGACCTGTATTTGGGATGTATCAGATGACTTAGAAAACATCCGGAGTAAGGCAGCTTTGTTGGCATCAACCAAAAGATTGGGTAAATTATGGAACCAATATAATTGCCAGTATTTGTACTTCTCAAAACTAGTTGCTGCATTTGTGATTTATTAGCTAGAACTTCAAAGGTTTGTCATAAAGATAAATAAAAGAGCATGGATGAGAGCATAAATACACAGACTCGACAGCTCTAAAATACACTGTTTACAGTGAACTGGAAGAGAGCAGCATTTTAGGTCATATTTTATATCTAGCAAAGCCAAACATCGGAACTGATATAACTGATAACTGCTGTAAAGAGCACAAAACCATCTCCCCAAGGATGGAAAACCTTTAGACATAGCTGACCAATGTCCAGCTTTAAAAACTGAAAGTAGTTAAAGTGTTAGAAAAGGAGTCATATTTCCTGTGATCTCAGACCCTTCTCAACAACAATTGATAGCACTTTGGGTAGAAGAAAGCAGTGCATGTGATAAACAGAATGTAAAAATGCAAAAAGTAGCCCAGTAAATTGATGATGAAGATTCATGCATCAGCAAAAAAAATGTCCCTTGTCCATCAAACCCCTCTATATTTGATTCATTTTCTGTAACAGCTGGTAGTTACAGAGCCATGCGAGCAGGTAACAGATGCATATAACAAGAGAAGCAGTTTAACCAATTTTACTCCACAAAGAAAAGAATCAAGGCAGACAGTGACTTACAAAGGACATCATGGTACTCTGGTAAGGTCAGTGCCAATTCTGCCATTCAATTTGCTGAAGTCAGGCTTTCACAATGTCCCATCACATTGCTTCTTGGCCACACATGCCAAATACTTTTTCACTTTGAGGACCAAGCTGTCATTTTTCACTTTGTAACCCTGCCCTTTAACTGTCACTAAAGGGACACTGATGTATATCCCAGGAAACAGAAGGACAATTTTAAAAATTATTACATGCCAGGAAATCATTCCCTTTTAAATACTACAGTTGCTGAGCTGTTATTGCCTTGTACCTTCATAAGGCTAACATTTGAATGCTGGTGTGTACACAATACACTCATTAACTGGTTTTGCAATTACTGATTCTGAAGCTAGTATTTAATTACCTGGAAACACGGGTGTGTTTTCTTTTTTTAATTCAAGTCCTCTATTCATACCATACTTCTTAAAAATTTATATGTTCAGCATCTATATCTCATTTCACAAACATGAGGTTTTGGTTTGGTGTCTTTTTTTTTTTTTTACATAACTATAAGTAATTAGTTTGGAATTTATAAACCAATACTCAAATTTCAGATTACTGATTGAAAGTGAAGCTTTGCCAATCTTAAAAAAAATGAAAAGCCTCTTCAGAAACACATCTGTGATTTAAAAGAAAAACTATGGGTAAACATTGCTAAGCCTTGGTAGACCAGAGTTGATTTCTTGACAAAAAAAAACCCCAAAAAACAAAAAAGCAAACCTGAAAGTACAAAGACCATTGGCTGAAAAAAACACCTATCAATGAACTTAGTGATGGTTTGCCCTTTAAGGAATCAGACTCCAACCAGGAACAGTCTTATCTCAGGAGGTGAAAGAACCTCAAGGCTCTTTCCAGGGTCAGGGTTGTTGGAGGCAGCAGCTGTGTGGGTGGCTGCAGGGCACACTCCTCTGCAGCAGCCACACAGTGCTTCCGATTTGCATCCACACAAATCCAGACTTTGTCCAAGTCTTTAAGAACAATCCCCAGTAAGCCATTCCCTGCCAGGTGTGAGACACCAGTAATGAAGATTTTAATAAGGCAGCAAAGGTCAGTTCCCAGAATTCATGCTCTAGGGGATCCAACCTCTAAAGTCCTTGGCGCCACACTAGGTATTTTGTTTGAGAGAGGTGTGTCCTCCCTGTGCATCAGCAGTCTTCAATACCTTTCACAGAAGGATGAACAGATGTGAATTTGGTGGTGTTTCAGGCAAAATTTACATTTGCTCAACCGTCTTTCTGTGCACCTAGTTTGCAAATTGGTACTCGCTCTTTTTTCTTTATCTAAACACATCCTGTCAATACTTAAAGGCTACTAGTGTAGCTAGGCAGAGCTTATGATGCAAACAAAGCGAGCCAAAAAAAGCCAGTTCTCAAAAAGAAGTTATGTAACTGTTCAGAGACTAAAAAACATAATAAAACCACCTAAACTTCTTTTAGAGTAATGCCTCAAATTGAAAAATTTAACCATACAGTAAAAAATAAAACTCTTTCATGTCGCTGCTCAGAAAAGCCAAAGTAATGGCTGGAGATCCTGAAATCCTCTGCTCAGACTTTTTAACAATGCCACTACATTTCAGAACAAAGAGAGTTATCAGATTTTCTACCCTTTTCACCACTGGCCTCTGTCAAACCTGTGCAGAAGGGAAACACAGAAGAGCAGAAAAAAACATGTGTCTACTCTCCAACAGACTGTTCACTTCAGAAAATTGGACATCCAATAATATCACAATTTTCTATAATTACCTGACCGCATTCAAGTTTAAGTGGCCGAGTATAAAGCCTCTAAACCTTTAGAATTTTTCTTGCATGCCTGAGACTACGTATATAATATAAACTAAAATTCTAGTATTCAAAGCTGAAGTTAATCTTTGGCTGTGATTAACAAAACAAAAGAAATATTTTCTGAGGAACCCGATATAATAAGCGTAACAATCCCAAATGAAGTTTTAATAAAAAAGCTGAAAAATCATATTTTACTATTTTCTTTATATACTGGTGCAAATTTCAATGACCAGTTCTTTGCCACAAGAAAATGAATCCCCTCCAGAAACACAAAAATTTTGGTTAACCTCTGTCAGCATGTTCACCAGTCTGAAGTGTCCTGTGACACTTAAATAGCATGTTGCTCCCATCTGAATTCTGTACTGAGGACCAGAGGTATATTAGAAAAAGCAGAAAAGAAGCAAAGTATACAAGGCATACTCCAATTTGCAAATTTGTAATTTTGAGTCTGATAAAACAAATGGACAGAAGTAGGTAGTGAGAGGAAATCCCATTATGAGAAACCATAATAAGCAAAACCAAGTTTGCAGTCACATCTGAACTTCTAATATTTTTCTCTTGCTATATTCTGTTGTTTATACTTGACACAATTCCACTCAAAAAGACAAAAAAATCTGATAGTTGCATAGAAGCACTGTATACTTTTCTCCTGTAGCTTTGTGCTTAGGTGATGAAGTGGGATTAACATCACAGAGGTTTTCTGTCTGTCATTATTTCTGAGCAACGTGTTGTTTCTAATGGCTAATGTGCATGTGTCCTTAAAGAAAAGGAATGTACCAACACATTGCAGAGATATGTATTTTCTTGAAATTGAGACATTTTGCTCTCTCTCAACCTTACAAGCTATATCATTAGTTATTTTCAAAGCCCCAGGATTTAGGGATTTAGGTAACCTGGAGAAACTTGAACTCTAGATGATGCATATTTCTAGGGAATTGCATGCCCTGCGATTCTCCTCTCAGTAAGCAATACCCATAAAAGTTCTATTGCATGACATCTCAAACACATTCCCTCTAGTAGACTGGAAGATTGAAATCTTTCTAAATACTCAGTTCTCAGAAAAAAAATTATACCCTGCCTCAAAGTTAAATGTAGTAAAAAAACGATACGTAGAAGTTACAAACATTTATGAATATACTGTCAGTTCTATATGCCAAAGACACTTTGACTTCACATCAGCTACAACCATCTGACAAAGCAGTAAGGTTTTCTTGTTGCTTCCCTCAGACACCAATCCTACAGCAGTCCCTAACAATGCTAGACAATCAAGTTGCCTATGCAAATTAGCACATCCTAATTGGCAACAGCTGATCTTAACTTCTACCTAATTGGCAGCAGGTGATCTTAACTTCTAGTGAGCCCATCCCATTGTACGTGTAAATATCTCAATAGTTCTGAATTGTGAACCAAGTGCATATAGAATAGGAGAGCGAGGGGGTAGCACTTTACAATTGTATTTGTAAAATACAATTATGTGCTTCTCAAGGATCATTCACTCTTACACCCAAATTGACTTCTTGTCCTTGTTCATGACCTCATTTTTTCTGAAACAGATTAAAGACAGCTGCAGAATTTCTGTCTTCTATTCACATAGCTCGCAGTCTAGCCTGGCCCTCTGATGCTCACATAAAAGAGGATGAACCTGGCATGCAAATGGTGGTGCCTCCCCTGAACGTCATTTCATAGAATCATTGAATCATCATGGCTAGAAAGGACTTTCAAGATCATCAAGTCCAACCATCAACCATCATTATCAGGGAGAAAGCATTTCCAAGGGCTCAAAACTCTCAACATAAAAACACTCCACCTGGAGGTGACTTAGTAGCAGCATGAGCTGAATGTGCTGACAGTAAATGTGGTGACAACTCACCAGTGGAGAAGTTCTTCATCCATAATCACACCTTGTGGCCACCAAACCTTGACCACTTGGTTTTTAGGACACACTGCAAGCCACAATCTCCACTTGAATCTTTCCACTGAACAGCATTTCACTGCCTGCCCTGGACCCAAAATTAATCTGCTCCCATGGACTTCCACACAAGTGGGAAGGATGTTGTAATCTGCTGGGCAGCATTGCATCAATCCAAATAATGGCATTTACAGTTAAAATGAGCCATTCATTCTTTCAGGAAAGAATTTCACACTGTGTAAGTAAAAAGCTCTGTTTGTTATAAACATTTGCTTTCTGATGTTAAGAATTTGGATTTGTGGAAAATTCTTATTGACTGGTCTCTGGAAAAGAAAGATGTCTCATGTAATACTGGTAAATGGACCGTGGGTATGGGTAGAAGCATCTGTTACTTGAGCAACATGGGCTTTATTTTTCTTTCAACACATTAATATAAAGCACCAAAGAGAAACAACATCTGGCATGGAATATTTCATTGTCAGCTAGACCTTTTGTGACTTCTAATTGCACTTAAACTGAGGATGCAGAATACAAAACTAACAAATATTTTCTGGAGCAAAAGCACTGAGTGGAAAACAGATTTGGTTTTGAATAAATACAATTTTTTCCCCTCTATAAAGAAGAATGTCTTCTTTCAGCCTCAAAATGCAAACATGAAAATATTCTGGAAATCAAAACATTCCTACAAATTTGTTTGTGTAAGTAGGCAAATATCAAGTGGCAGCTGGCACCTGAAATTTTCTAGAAAATACCAGTACTATCACTCTTATGTATTGTTAGTGACCAGATGGTTATTTATGGGCCTTTTGACCTCAATTTCTTTTAAACGGGGAGTAGTAGAGTTGAGCAGACTATAAGATAAGGGTAATTATTTTCAAAGAACTGCAATGTAAAACAAGAGTATTATTTTTTTTCCAGACTGACATCAAATTCAAAACACACCAAAGGCAAATTGTCTAGCAGGAAATGAGAGTATTTCAGCTGCTGATTCCAACTGTTACTTCACATTTTTTATTTCCCTAGGTAGAATATATCAAGTATAGAAATCATCACCAAATTTTGCCAGAAATTGCCACAGAGAATACTCAGTCTATGAAGAGAAGTAAAAAAATTATCTTGGATTCAGTTTGAAACTTCATGAAAGTGTTATCTTAACTGCAGCTTCTGTTAAAGGTGGGTTTTAAATCACATTCATGCAGCAGAAGTTCAAATAACAGAGTGCGAGTAACCATGTTTTCTCTTTGAACAAAGGCAGCCTGGACATTATAAAATTTCTAAAATCACCTTTTCAGAACCACTGATCACATGATGCCTGCCTGGGCAGCTACTCCTTTTAGGCAAGAGGTAAAAGCTGGTCCTGAATACACACTGCCACTACAATTACAAATATGAACATCTACACAGCTACAGGTCCGCTAAACCCCACACACATTTTGACTAGGAGTAGATGTAGCTTATGATATTTCACCTTCTCTTTTGAAGAATTCCAGACTCCACTGTATCCCCTACAACCTTACCCTGGAGTCTGTTTAGTTTTGTCTACAGTGGTATTTTGCTATTTGCTCTGTGAACAGCACAGAAGACCTGTTAGTTTCCAGCTCCCTGTAGATGTTACTTCGGATGACTCTATTCTTAAAAAATTTACGTTCATTTATACTGAGACAAGTAGATTTTAAAGGAGGTTAAACTGTCATTTGTGGTTCATTCAGAGAGGGGGGGGGGCTGAAACTGTTTTAATTGTCTCTTAATCCAAAACTGAATTGTAGAGATTTGGTATTAAGCCCTTTAAAGAGTTTTATTTAAAAAAAAGATGGCTGGATGAAGGTATCAATTTTGTGCTCTCTGTGCACTCCAGAAGACAGAGATTCAGTGCACATTCTCATTTATGCATCTTTATAGGTCACACACATTTATGTTTTTTGTTTGAAAGTGACAGTGTACAACAGTATCTAATGAGTGTGTAACATGGTGTGGCACTGCCCTCCTACAGCTTACCTTGAGAGCAGAGATAGGCAGGTGTGGGAAAAGTTACCCAGTATTCCAGCCCCAGAAGTAACAGCAAAACAGCTAAGGAAAGGATAACACCAGATGTGCTCTGTGTTCCCCACGTCTACAGAGCAATTTGTTGTGAGAACTGGTGCACTGAAGCTGGAATGGCAATTACAACAAACACACATCCACCGAAAACAATCTGGGCCTGTTATTCTGCCTTATTGTGGCTCCATTCCCTATGTGCTTAGTGAGGGGAAAAGTAATCCATCTGACATGCCACAAAGAAAAAGAGGACACAATATGAGGAAATAATGCACTGTATGCCTTATAAATAGGTACCCCTCAAGATTTTGTCAGAATTGAAAAACCCTACTGAAAGCAAACATAAAATAAAATAAGTGGAGGATATGGAATCACAGAGAGGTATGGATAAAACAAGGGAAACTTGTTTGTATGACAAGTAATGAAGCCAACCTCAAGAGACAGAATGGATAGCCATGAAAGAAACACAGCAACAAAAAAATGTACAATGTAAGACCACAAATTCTTGCTCCCCCATAAAACTGCCATAGCTAACTTTATCATGTTTACATGGGATGTTGGCTTGAGTTTAAAGGAAACACTCACTTTACTATATATAGTTGGCAAGAAAAAAGGTTCTCTCCAAAGCTTCTGGGAGAATATGTTTTTCTGAATAAATGGAGTAAAAGTAGTGATTTGTGCCATTAGAATATACATTATTCTAAAATGTGTCTGCATGGCTCAATCAGATTTCTTAATTTTAAAATATAATGCAATGTAATTTTATTCAACTTTTTAGAAGTGAAATACAACCCATGAATAACCTCTTTCAAATCTCTGCCATGAGAGCAAGTTCTCTAAATGTTATTCTGAAGCACCAGATAATGACTCCCAGCATCTAAACCCCAAACCACTTGTGAAAATTCAGCCTTTCAAAGTGCTCTAACTCTACTACTTCCAGCTGCTTGCATCTACCCAAATGTACTGAATCTCACACACAAAGCCTGTAAATCAAAGGAGGAAAGTGGAAGAAAACGAGTAACAGAACTCTGAAAGACAGATACTGAAAAATAATTTGCTGCTATTAGGGTCTTCTGAACTCCACATATTTTCAGAAACACCACCAGCATTGAAGTTCCTAGATAGTTCTTTCCACAAAATAAGCCATTTAAATCTGAAATGTGCCTTATATTTCAAAGTAATCTTTCCTTTAAAATTTGCCCATTTCCACTGTCAAGAATGATTCTCAGAGAAATCTCACAGTAAAGATATACCCCTATGCATGATGTTTTAAGTATCTGCATATATATAACAAGAAGCATAAGACAGCTGAAACTGTCTTTCTTTTACACTACAAAGACAATGAATTTTATAGAGGAAACTTAAAATCATATATAGCCAGTTAAAGTAGCCTGTGCATCCCTCATGAATGGAAATGGGCTCAGTAAAATTAACAGATTTAAGTAACTTTCAAAATAAGCAGCTTAAAAAATGAATACAATTTCTGATGCTAAACGATTTTAAGTCTTATAAAATAAACTGGCAAATGCTCTTGATTCTATTAGAATACTTACCAAAGGTTGTTTGAAATGTTAGGGGTCTTTTGTTTTTTTAGTACTTTTCTAGACTTCTAGACTGGTTAGATGGAACAAAAGAGATTGTGATTGCAATACTGCTTCACCAGCTTTGGTTAGGTTCATTTTTAAAAAAATACATAACTGAGAGATAGCTCATAAGCAAATGTACTCACCGATGAAGTCATCAGAACTGGGCTCTTTACCCTTTATCTCTAAAACATTTGTCCTTCCACCTCAAGAGTTAAAGGACACTTGTTCCATTTGGTAATAATAGCAGTACACTCATCCTTCCCTTTTTTCCCCAACCACTGGAGAACAACCTCTCACACACTCATGTAAAAGGTCAACACTTGACATGCCTCCACCTACCATAAAATAGTAGGGGTCTTTTGGACCCTAAGTTTTTTAACTGAACTTCATCTTCAGTCAAAGGAGAACATCAAAGATAGCAAAATGCAAGGCTGGAAACATATTTTAAGATAAGTATTATCATAGGTCTAATTTTAAAAATCTTAATTGTGCTTTTTATCAGCCCAAATTAATGACATTTTGATTATATAATTGTCTTCAGGGGAGAGGCATGTATATACATTACCTAGATCAATTGTACAGATGTTATGGCATACAAAACATATTCCCTGTTTTGCCAAATCTGGCAAAATGCTTTTAAGTACAGCTAAACACAGGAAGTAAAATCACAGTTTCACTGAACGCAGAGAATTTGCTATAAAATGCAATGGCAATAAGATTTCAGTTTAAAGACAGGCCTTGAACTGTGAACACACTAAGACTAAACTATGTTGAGAATAAAACAGAATACTCATGTGGTGACCAGCCTGCTATGAACACGTAGCAGTTTGCAGACCTTGTTGCTAGCTTCTGTGCCTCTATATATAAAGATAAGTATGTGTATACATGTTCATGTATAACAGCCTATGAACAGTCATTCTTTCATATGCTCATCCCATTTAGAAATGGGATCATTTCACACAGAAGTTAGTTGGTGAGGAGCTAAGACCTAACATATTCCTCACCTCACTCTTTAAGTCTTACAGATTTTCCTGAATTAACTACTAATATGTCCAGGTAGAGGTACTCTATATAATCTATTATCTTGGAATCTAAATAGTAAGTAGCAACAAAACCACTGAGTCTCAGGACACAAAATAATTAAACAACTGTGCTGATTCTTTCCTTGTTAAAAATGAATATATCAGTGGAGTTGTTGTTCCAGAGTCCATTTCATCCTGAAGTGAGCTTGTAATCTGTGAGAACCTAACTCAAAAAATAAGTGACCTCAGTGTATCAAGTGTCCTAAATCTGGGTTCCTCTCCAAGCTGCTTGACTGTATCAGACACTGGCCCAACAGCAAATGATCCATCCTTGCCTTTGCTTCTGAATGGTCTTTCTAGACCATTCATGTTCTAGACCAGACATGTTTCTAGAAGAGGATAATTTAAAAAACCTGCGCACTCAAAGAAAGCAAAATATAGATATAACTTAACATTTTCCCTTTTTTCCCCCCAATGTTAATCTTTTACGCTGTTTTTCACATAAAGTAATTAATTCCTGTAGTTAAAGAAATCCCTTTCATCCCCCTTCCAAGCAGTAGATGTTTTGTTTTACAGCTTTGAATTGTGGTAGAAAGCAGTGCTTTATTGTATTACTAGTCCCATTTGTACGTGTCAGTGGTTACAAGAATTAGGAGACAAAAATCCTGAGCAAGAAACAACTTCATCCTGTTACACCAGCGAAATACAAAGAGATAAAGCACTTACACTTTCCTACCAACAGCTCTGTCAAAGACTGAGTATGTGGTTGAGCCTTAGAAGGAATTTTGAGTCAATAAAGTAGGCATGTCACATCCTTTCTCAAACCCACCCTCTGTGAAGAGCCACCCTTTCAAACTCATATTCGGGGCTCTGGTGGACTCTTGAGATAATATAGCCAAGCCCCACCAGCAAGGATGAAGATTTGTACCCAATATGGTGACTCACACTGACTGAACTGCAGAATGAACCAAATTCTCAGCACAGCTGAGCTGATGGGGTCTGGAGTGTGACCTGTTTCTGTGACAGCTTGATCTTGGTATTCAATTGCCATAACTTCTCCCATGTGCTTCTTGCCCAGGCAGGGGTAAGAACAGATACCACACAGATACATGTATAAGCTGTCAGTGAGAAGACTCCATGTTAGGTATGCTAACCATCAACTCTGCTTTGTTACTGACTCTTACCAACAAATATTCAAGTGGTGTAAAGCAAGGACTTAGAAAAGTGGAGGAATATAACATCTTTAGGAGCCAGCCCATATTGCATCCACTACAAACTGCCCAGCATTGAACATAAGACACACTAAAGTAACATTACCATAACAGTAAAGTAAAAGTAACCCACTACCAGGCCAGTGGGTTAAATTTGAAATTTTATGGTGGGATTTGTAATAGAAAAATAGATAAATTGTTTCACCTAGATAAACTAGACAGTAAAACCTAGAAGAACAACTAGAAGGTGAAAAATAAGTCCTAATGACACAGTTGAATGATGTAGCAAATACAGAAGATGAAGATTTTTACTGGACACTCTGAGCTAGAGTAACACGGATGCAAAACACAACCTTCAGAATCACTTTACAGAAATGGACATGGTCCATTTCAACACTGCTAAAAAAAATGGAAGCATAAGCATCTGTAGGGATCACTGTTGGACAGAAAAAAATGGACAAATCATTTTTCATATTGATACAAGTATTCAGAGGAGAGTATATGGAAATGTGAAATGAATGAAAAATGTAGTTTTCGCTAAAATGACTGAAAAAGTGAGACCTTCTTCAGGACTTCACTAAAATGCATGTGTTAGACTAAGAATTCTTGGGGGTATGAAGACAATGAGAGGATTTCCTCAGAGATATAACAGTCTAAATATTTTACCTAATTTGGAACTCAATTAATTACCATTGTACTCAAATAACTGCATCAGCACTCAATTGGTTTTGTAAAAAATTTGCGTACTTAAGCTTACATCTTTTATTTTTTTCTCTTCTTTTGCTTTCTGACCCTTATATTACTTGTACTGTTGCTACTCAGTTGATATTCATCCTTTCTTTTTCCACTCTTTTTTTTTTTTTTTCTTTAACATGCCAAATGAGATACAGAGAAAGTGCACCTCATGTCGCCAGGTTGCGACTTACCCTTCCTAACATTTAAAAAAACAGAGAAGTCCTGTCTAAAAGAAGAAACAAACAGTATCAAGTGAGGCCTAAAATGGGTTCACAGAACATGAAGGCAACTTTTTTTTCACTCAACTTTGACTGTAAGATATCAACACTTCCAATGCTTGGCTTTTCAAATAGAAAATGAAGGATTAGAGCCACAAGACAGCCAAGAGATGTCATTCACTTGCAATCTGCTCCAGTGCTCAGGAACTCAGGCTTTAAAAGGCTACGTGGGCAACATAAACAAGCTCCTACAGGGGAAAGCCCACATTGCACTGCAGAGTGTGATAAGAAGCTGCTCTTTATTTAGCTTCAAATATAAGGCAGATAAATATTTATAAGATTACCTTAGCACAGTTAACACAAGACTTCTGGAAATGTAAATTTAAAGTTACAGTTGTCACTCTGGACAAACAATTCCTCAAGTGGAGGCAAATTAAGAGAGTATTTTCTCTCTATCAGCAAATTTCATGGTGTACTCATGACACACTTGCTTGAATTTTCAGAGCTGTTCTTTAAGAGTTAAACTGTTATATTCAAACTTACACCCTTTCCAACCACATACATATGCTGACAAACATCTAATTATATTTTGCCATACAAAGTAGGATGAAATAAACATTCACTTTAAATATCATTATCTTAATTGTGGTAATGGCTTCAGGAGAAACCCACAGAATTATGGCTGAGGCTGATGATATTAGTCTGCTCACTCTTAGAATGTAATACACACCCAACAGCTACATAGACCCAATAATAATAAGAAAGAACAGAGCAGAAAGATAACTATAGCTGAAGCCATCCTGACAATTTCATGAATACTGCTATAAACAGTGGATAAAGATGGATAAAAATGTCTTGCTTTCAAAGTAATGAGACCTAAGCCTAGCTTTTTAAGTTTAGTCAAGAGAAGAATAGTTCTTATTTTTTTCCTGATAATATACATTCTGGTTTCCCAGCTAGTAACACACTCCCTGCTTGATTGGCATAGCTCGTTACAGAATAAGATAGATTCCCACAAACTAGAAGTCCAAAAATACCTCCAAAGAGTTTTCTAGCCTGTACCAAATAAGCTGCACTCCATCATGAAAGACAACGAAGGAGAAAACCAAAACAAGAGAGCGAGGAGATGGAAAAATTTGGCATATGGACAAACATAAAGGATTTATGACTAGAGTAAAGGTGGGGGGAAAGAGAATTAGGGATGCCTTTATTTTGAGTAGATGATGTTTTCTTGCCTCCAATATTATGCCATTGTATTGTGTATCTGGCAAATGTCACTGTGGAATAATAAAGTATAAACATTTTGAATGATGCAACCAAGTCTCACTGAAACATTCCAGACCAGTTTAATGCTTGATTATTTTCTTGTAACAACTACAACAGAATTGTCTGCAGTAGATGTTAACGAATGTGCAGTTTCACTTCACTTCAAACATTTGATGATTTCTTTGCTGCAGCAATATAGTAACAGGACCAGTGTCAGTGTGCTAACATGCATGAAATACATTGGACAAGCAGAGCACAGTGCAGCCTGGGTGTCCTTCACAAAGTAAAGCTGATATTCTCAGGATGCCTCAGAGGAACAGTATTGCTCATGCAAAACTCCTCCAAATCTGTGCTGTTACTGGGAATTAATGAAAATATGCAGATGTGACTCTTGCTAGTAAAAGGCCTTTGATCATACTGTAAAACAGGATGGCACTGTTGTCACATTTCAGAGGTGATCAGCAGTTTTCATGCCATTTGGTTTTCTGAATCTGGAAGAATCATCACCATTCTGTAAACACCTTAGTTTTGATGTCACTTGCAACTGACAAATGCCTGTTTACTATAAAAAGGGCAAAGTAACTGTTAAATAATTATAAAAAATGTTGTTTTATTTTGTTTACTGAGTGATGATTTCCACCAAGAATACACTTTTTGCTTCTCTTCCATCTAAGAACTTACTGAATTGCAGAAAGTAGACTAGACTGCCTCATAGAGACAACAATGAGATTTTATGCTTCCAGCAGCAAATCTTAGCCTGTTGCTCTTAGATTGAAGAACAGCTGGTTGTCTATGAAGTATTTTCTGGATTGCCAAGGATGCTAGATACACTATACTTCAGCAAAGCATATGGAGATGCAGTCTTCTCACCATCTGGGAACATCCCCCTAGTGTCATTTAAAAATAGATTATACAAAGGGGATGCTAGTGGCAAAGACCGTGATAATAACACAGAGGCAGGAATCCCTTCAGTTATCAACAGCCTGCTTGGTCCTCACAACAGTAGCTGCTGTAGTGCTCAAAAGGTCACTGGCAAGGGAAAGGCTCACTCAAGAAATACTGTCTGAACAACAACAACAAAAAAAAAAAACAACAAAAAAAGTCCTGAATTTCACAGCCTCATTATAAGATAAGAGACAACAGATGGATGCAGGGAGATGTCAACTATTCTGCAAGTATTATGCCAAGGGATGTTTTTCAAGGAAGGTTTAACAATTTTTAATACACTTTTTCAGGGAGAAGAAGGGGAATAATTTGCAGGACGCATAAAAGGTCTTATGTCAGCATATAAGAGAGAGGCTGGCCCAGCTGAGCAGCTGACGTCTCAGTCTGAAATCATAAGGAAAAAAGGCCACAGAAGTGAACATGTCCATCTACTGTGCTAGAAAAAGACAGTGTAAAAAAGGAGCAAGAGGGCCAAGGCAAGGATATGACCTTTAAAGCAGCATCCCAAACAGGTAAGAATCATAGATTCATAGAATTGTCTGGGTTGGAGAGGACCTTAAATATCATCTAATTCCAATCCCCCTGCATGGGCAGTGACACCTCCCACTAGACTGGGTTACTCAAAGCCCCATCTAGCCCGGCCTTGAACACATCAAGAGATGAATGAGATGGCCACAAGAAGAGGCCACAACTGAGTTTTGGGCCAGAGAAAAACTTGAACTTGAGTCAGAGAAAAAATACAAAGACCATTGGAAACAAACTGTGAAATGATGTTTGGACCAGAGTTTTGGTTCTGTGGCTAGCTAAAGAAAAAGTGTTTATCTTAAAAATCTTCCAGCCTTAGACACAGCAAGGATGTGAGGCCCTAGAGAGAAGCAAGCCGTGGCCCCTCGTTATATGATGGAGGGGCAGCAATTTAGGTTGCAGCAACCAGTAATTGAGACAGACATAATTATTTTGGGAAATGTGACTGTTTAGGAGCTAAGGTGAGGGTTAAAGAACATGCTCTCTTGTGGGTAAGAGAGAGCTCACCATCACTTATGTTTGAGCTTTAAACAGGTTTCTGAATATCAGACAAAACAAAACTCCACAACAGCTTAAAACCATTGTTCCCTCTCCCTCATGAAATAATTGAGGTGACAGCACTGGTGCTGTAGAATTTTCTAATACTACAGAATTGTAGTACTTCATTCTTATGAGAAATGGTTTCCTGAAAGAAACTCCCCCCTTAATGCGTTAAGCCTTGTGTGCTGCAATTATAAAGATGCACAAAGAAAGTGAGGGGAGAGCGATGTATTTCAGGCAATTAGATACAAGATGACATATCTGTCATTGCTCATTGACTTCCTTTGACAATATCTACTGCAAGTGGCACAGATCCCTATGGAAGTCTTCCGAAAGCTCACACTATTTAATCTGCAGGCATTTTAATTAGAAATAAAAGTGATGTTTTCTTCAAACATTCTGAGAACAGGGTGAACAACAATGATACAGACAGTCTTAAAGCTCTTGAGGATAAGGCTTTCAGCAAACGCTACATCTTGTGCAAGCTCACAAGCCATGTATGCAGCTTAGCATTTCAGAAGACTGAATGAAAAAATCAAGAATATGTTTTCAATGACATAAGAGGTGGGTGTTTTTTGATTCAGTCTCCAAAGAATTTGAGTATCTTGTTTAGCCCAAAGGCAAAAACTAGAAGTAGGGGGGAGAAAAACACAAAACACACCACACATAGAGAAACAAACAAACAAAACACCAAAAAGAAACAAACAAAAAAAAACCCTGCAAGCAACCAAAAAGGTCTGTTCCAGGATGTGTCTAGGACATAAAATTCTGTCTGGCATATGTTATGACATGCTATTGAACAGAAACACACTGTACCCACATCCTGCTTACGGAGATGACCCTAGCAGTAACTTTGTGAGAATGCCTTTTCTCCTGCCATCCCACAGAACAGCTCCAAAAAATCAGCTTTGGACAAATATATAAGAGGACATGGGGATGAAATCAACAGCGAAAACCTCTAACCTGCAGCACTTGGTCATCAGCAAGTGGGTTTTCTAGGCTGAGGATGAAACAAAGCCCCCATCTTCCTCCCACACTGGTAGCCATGGTTCAGCATCGTGGTGCTTAGGACAGAGAGCCCACACCCCAGGCATTCAGCCAGGGTGGTCCTGGCTCAGTCAGCCCTCAGGCCTGCAGAAATCCACTGCCAGCATTTTAAAGGGGCAGATGTACTGCGTTCAATTTACATGTTTATCCAGGCTTTGCTTTATTCAGGCTACCCTCTTCTGCCAACACCCCCAAAGAGCCCAAGGTTGATTATCTTAGGTTGATCCTCCCAACAGCTCACAGCTTTGACAGCAGCTGGCCACTGCCAGCCCAGGCAGCAAGCACAGAGAGAGATACTCTGACAAATCACATTAGCCCTTTATCATTAGTTGCCACTTTCCCCCCATTCTGCATTAAATTCCAGACAATCAAAAACCTATCAAGCAGAGGCACAATTTACTCAAGTAACTCTGTTTATTGCAGCTGTGTGCCTCCCGCAGGAGAGGAAATACCCCACGCCTGACCAAGGCATCAAGCAAACACAGAGTTCCTGGCAGCATTACAGTTATGGAAGTAAACATCAATGTATGAAAACAGGAAGGCATCCTAGTATTGATTTTGCATCAGATTTTCATCTGGAATCAACTCAGTGCTGCATGAACCCAGGGAACCATGCAGTTTTCACAAATAGGTGATTTTCTACGAAGCCACAAGGCTGCTGCTCCCTCTCTGGTTTGGGACTCCAAGGTACAACTTCTGACATAGGCTTTTAATAGTTAACCAACTATTTTATAACTTAAATATTAGAACTAAACCAAAGTCTAAACAGTAAAGCGATTTTGTGGTAGACTAAAAGTTAAATCAAAAAATGACCAGGTTGTTCTCATAACAGGCCCAGCTGTAAAAGTTTCACAGATTCCACCTGTAGCCCAGCAGGATATTAATTTCTAACAAAAAAAAATGCTGCAGACAGGGATGCCAGCTGAACAGAAGAATTACAGACACAGCAGAACTCCCTGGGATTTGCTTTTGTCTTAAGCCCAGTACAGGTTCTGCTTCTTCAACAATTTTCAGTTTGCCACTTTATGCTGTGTTTCCCAGCAGCACAAGTTTTGAGATTTTTCCTCTGGAGAAATCTTGCACAGATTGCTTGTACCAGTCCAGCCACAGGCTGCACAATCTGTTCCTCGGGGTTTTTTGTTGTTGTTTTGTTTGGGGTTTTAGGGATTTTTTTTTCTTAGCTTTACTGCAATGAGATCTTTAAAGGTACTGCAAGCTATTGTCTTCTACATCAGAAACAAAAAAATATTCTGAAATTTTAAGTCCACCCTTGGAATTCTAACGTTTTCCACGAAGAAGTACATGTTCGAAGTGGCTGTTCAGCTGAGCAGGAATACAAGAGGAGACATAGATTGCTACCAGCAATCTGAGCATTTATCATTTTTGACACAAGACCTTGCAAAAGTCACAGCTATATAGGAGCATAGTTTTGATAATAAATTGAAAAGTGAGTTTCTAAAATGATATTTTCCTCTTTTTAGACCCCAAGAGTTCTAGCTACTTACACCAGGCATCTTCATGCAATCCAATGGCAAGTATGCTCAGCTCATATACTCTCTTAATTCTACCAACTGAAGTCTTGCAGCTTCTTGCCACTTCTGAAGGATTAAAAAAGGGGTATCACAAGGAGGTTTGCCCTACTGTAGCAATTGAACCATTTACCCATTGCATTACACACGATGCAGAGAACTTTCCATTCATTCCCAAGAGAGATAAAAAAGACCCTTAAAAAAAGAAGGACTTGAAACTTGATGTATCCCAGTGTTCTAATGGACAATCGACACAACATTGTCCACAGACGAAAGGCTTTTTGACCACCTTTGGTTTGTGTAAGTCTATACTGTTTCCCCATTTTACAGACAACAATGAAGCAGTGATTATCTGATTGAGAAAACCCAAAAATCTGGGAGAGAGCCAGAAAGGACCTCAGCCTGCTGGCCCACTCACTGACCATGAAACTTCCGCTGTTATCATCTGCTGTCTCTCAGGACTGAGCTCTCAGCACATGGCCACAGAATCTTATTTCATACCCAATAAAAAGTATATTGTTGTTGCCACGGATTAAATGCTCTTGAAAAATGGAAGGATAAAAAACTAAGTAGCAAGAGAACAACAACTTTCTGAAGGATAGATGGCTGGTTGCTAATCCCACATACCTTAGAACATCTGTCTTTCCTGATCTGTGTCAAAAATAGAGAGGAACCTGCCCCAATATTGATGACAATAAGCATGAGGTGATTTTTAATATAGAACCATAGAAAAAAAAAAGAGGAGAGTTGTTGACTAAGCTGCATTAAGTTCAGATAAGAATATATGCTCATCAATCAATCCTCAAAACCACAAATAATGCTTTTTAAAAAACTCTTTTTATCTTCATTGATACGTTCCTGAGTGTGTAGTTAAGAACTTTTTATGCTGTATATTTTAAATGACAGATTTCTTCACAAAACAATATTTATTTCTCTCCTGTAAGATGGAATGGCCACTGATCAAGCATTGTTCCCGAAGAGAAGGGTAAGTTATAAAGCTTGCTTGTTAAGGGGGAGTTGAGCTGAGAGGGTGGTGTTTGCTGAGCTTTCTTTGGTGAGTTTTGGACGTTTTTCTGTTACCGCCCTGGGGCAGAAAAATATATGCTTCTAATGGACATGAAATAAAAAGGAACATGGATTTAATAATGAGAAAGAGCAGAGGGAGAAATTCCCATAATCCAAAACTCATTTTGTGATATCCAAAACATTTGGAAAATGTTTTATCTGCATTACAGAACTTCAAGTTGTCCTAAGTTCCTTTATCCCTAAATTCAATTGTTAGCTCACTAAATATTTTCCCAGAAGGAATATGAATTAAACATGAAAGGCAGAACTCCACTAAATACAGCCTAGAGAAAGCAGGTGCAGCTCTTAGAGAACTGTCTGGCCCCCATTCAATTTGATGGCATAAATTATATCTCCAACGTCCATGTTGTTGGCATTAGATTAAATTAGGAGGGGATCCTACACAATCCAAAGTTATGCTGATGTAAAAATATGATAAGAATATGGAGAGCTCGGAGTGGGAAAAGAATGATGAGAATAAGTGAGTGTGGCAGAGTAATGCAATGTATATGAACAAACAAAACAAGCATGAGTTATAGGAGCCATTAATTCCTTTCCTTCCTATATTTACTTTTTTGCCTAGAGGGAATGTAACATAAAGAAGAATTCCTTGTTTTAGATTATGCTTCTACTATTTAAAAAAAAATATTCCAGAATCAACATGAGTCTGGAGATTTGAGTAATTGGACCCATACATCACAGCAGGTTGTCAAAATAAACTTTTATTCTGCTTTGCAGAGCTGGTTATTTCTTAAGTGAAGACCTAGGAAGGGACCAATCCTAAACCATGCTGAATGCCTCCTGCAAGGTGCTAAGTGCCTTGAATGTCCATTAAAGTAAGTGAGAATCGAGAGCAGACAGCACTTCACAAGAGATGCTAAAATGTTTTGCAACACTGCGCTACAGATATGTCAGATTCTGAACCCTTTCTGTTGTTGCTGTGGTTTGGTTTTTTTGGTTTGTGTTTTTTTATTTTATTTTCCATTTTAACAAGGTCTGTGTGATGTCACTTTCATCCCTGTTCTTTAGAGGTGAGGACAGCACTGGAAAAGTGTTTGCATGCTGCACTCTGGCATCTTATAATCCCCCCTGATTTTCTTCTAACTGGGATATACTGATGCAAAGGAGTAAGGCTCAGGGAACCTGCTGAGCTGCGGCAGCACCAAAACGGCTTCAAGAACCCCTATTGTCCCCAGCAGCAGTATTTGGCCTTTTAGAGGCGTGAGGGCTTCTGCTGAGTTCAGACATATATCTTGGCTCCCAAATGCCAGAGCATGCAGCAAGCATCCTGCAGGAGCTGAGCTGGAGCCAAGTGTGGCCTCTACGCTGGAATTGGCCCCTGCGATGGGCACGCTCCCTGCCCCTACACAAACAGGGAGGTGCCAGTGACCCCCCCCTTCATCCACCCAGCAGTGCCAGGTGTGGGGGGCACTTTGTTGGGACACACCTGGGACACACCTAACCTGTTTACAGATGGCAAAGAGCATAGGAAGGTTGAAAAACCCAGGTATCCAGGCACTTCCACAAGGGAATGTTTGTGATATGGTACAATTTAAATTGCTGGATGGTGGCTCCCTACCAGTCCAAACATACAAATCAGCAAAAGAATGTATTATAACTGGATAGATATAAATGCCTGTCTATAATGGGGTGGGGAATTTTTACAAGGGAATGCAGAAACAGGCATTGGCAGTGGTGGACAGCATAACACAAGGAACTTCTATCCTGTATTACCAGTTTGTCAGATTAACAGAAGTACTTATTTCAACTTCCATGGTTTGGAACAGCCAAAGGGAAACTCACAGCTGATATAAAATCATGATGCAGTCTGAGTAGCTTTAAAATAGGCACAGTATTTTCACAAAGCAAGTACAAGTGCTCTCTATGAATACAAAAATACTGCCGAGACATGACAGACTTGATCTTTAATTACCTCTATTCAGTACATGAGCATTTGTCTGACATAACAAACTTTGTGAATAAGATAACGAGGAGAACCTGTGAAACAAGGAGTAGGCACAAAAACTATTTTGATGTGAATAAATTGACTCTGAACAAATTCTTGTCCACTGCTATTTTGACACTTACACATTTCCTGTAGGATGCTGTAGTACACAAAACAAAGGCAGCAGCAGACAGACTCACTAAAAGACCCTTAAAAAAAGAAGTGACACAATCCATCCCCTGAAAAAAAACAGGAAGGGGCGGGGGGGAGGGAGTAATCTTTCTTCAATTTGACAACATCTCATTTATATGAGGCTAAATTTAAACAAAATTTAGAATTATATGGTTTCAGCCTGATATAAATGGATGAGGCATTGAAAATATCCCATTCTAAAGCATTGGTTATAATTAATTGATTTCCATTTAGTGCTTGCTTAAATCTTTTCCCCCTCCGAATCTGTCAAAGAATAGAAAAACCCTCCTATGCTTTTGTTTCTCCTTGGACAATTTCTGACTTAAGAGTGGTAAGTGGAAATTGGTGAGACAAGTGCAAAAAATAATTGGGACCTGCCTGATCTCTGTTGGTATGAACATCCCAAACTAAACCCCAGCCATTAATAATGTAAACTGCGAGGCTTTGGGAGGCCAAGAGCATCTCCTAGGATACATCCTGGCATCCAATCAGAACTGGTTTGGATATGAACAACACCAGGAATGTGGATTTGGGAGGTATATGAGTGCCGAGATCACATGAATCTGCTTGCAATCATGAGTGACATTAGGCAAGTGCAAACTTGCAAGAAGAGACGGTGCAAACAGAGAGAATCTGAACATGATCAGATGGGAAATAGGATTATAATGGATGACTGTAATAATAAAGACACGTCAGAAAATTATTTCCTTAAAACACATCAGGAGAAGAATTACATTTCCAACACTGAAACAGAGTCTGTATATCCATATCTAACCTCTTCTGGACTAAAACCAAAAACTGCAGCAATATCACCCTGCAAGCACGACCCTCATCCAGGAAAACAATTCAAATGTGCCATAGCTGTCCTGGGTTTTTCATGCCTAAAACAGATACAACAAGCTTAAACAGCCAGAATGTAAAAAACTGCAACACACCAACCCTACCAGTTTGCCTAGAGTGCTCTATTAAAAGTCCTAGGGTACTTTTAGGAACCTTTTGCTCCTAAAATCAATTCTGTGATTATCTTTAAGTCAGAATCTGATACCTGATATTGCACCTGTGATTGCCCATGAACCCTTGGAAAGGTGCATGCAGCTATGCACCAAGAGCACAGCTTGGCTGTTACTTCTCTCTCCCCTGGAGCTGAGAGATGATAGCTACAGCTCTCTGTAAACCTACTCTATCAGATTAAATTCAAGCTTTAGAGGGCAATTCTGCATCCATATCTTGACTAGACTTTTGGAGACAGACAGATGACAAAAAAAAAAGGCCCTGACCTTAGTGCTTGACTTTCTCTACTAGCCCAAAGTAGGATGTGAAGAGTTCTGATAAATAAAACAAAACCGAGGAAAAATAATACATTTGCATGGGTTTGAAGACTGTATTTTGCACACTGTTCAGACTGATTTACCAGTCACTGCCCATAAGTACTGCGTGTTGAAGAAGCAGGGATAAATTGCAGAAGTAACTAGACTGTGTTGCTGTAAAGAGGAGGTGTTCTGAAAAACTGACAGTGTTAGCTATGGTTTTAAGGACTACTATTAAGCAGCTGTCTAAACATACAGTATCCAGGGGCTCATATACCACCTCGAGCACAATGCAGCACAAGAAAAAAAAACCTCTCTCAGAATCCAGATACAAATTAACACAAATCAAAGCACAAAAAACATTTTCTTCTTTGTAATGTTCTTATAATTATTGTAAAAGCAAGCTATCTCCAAATGCATGACAATAAAATCCAAGTGTAGGACACACTGAATGCAGGAACACTCAACACACCAAGTCTGCTTACAATAAGTATCATAAGAAAAAAAAAAAAACATTTTAACAATTGCTGCCTTATCCAAATATGCAAATAAGAAACTGTCATGTGACAGATGTCTACAGATCAGCATAGTATGTATGACCTTGTTATGTCCTTAAGTTATGACCTTACACGTACATCAGAAATGAGCATTTCTCCACATCTTGGTACAGCACTGAGATTACACTGCTAAGCTAGTTTCTAGAAGTTTCTAGACGATGCAATTTGTCAAGTCAACAAAAATAGTAATGGTAATGAAGTAAATCTTGACCTGTAGGAGCCAATGGCACAACTCCCATTGGAGCTGGCAGAGCTGGACTCAACCTACAGTCCCTGCTGCAAGAAGCTGGTGAATTAGAGTCTTAGCAAAAGCATAGATGGAGTGGCATAAAAATGGTTGGACAGCAGGATGAGTTAAATGTGAAATGAGTATGTCTGCCTAAGAAGTGGAAATCGAAATAGACTTAACTAGCAATTATCAGAGTACTATTGTTTTTATAAAACTTCTAGGAGAGTTGAGTTCAATGGGTACATTTTGCCTCCTAAGCAAAGGACTTAATGCTATAATAAATATTCAGTTCACTTACATTCTCCATGTGATAAAGTTAAAGAAAGAGTTCAATTACAGTGCAACATTCAAGTTAACATGAAGGTGAAAATGGGCAGGTACTTGTTACCTGATTAGTTGAACAAATGAAAAATTACTATTTGCAAGGAAAAAAAGGACTGGCTAAAAATCTTGAGTACCTACACAAATGTAGGTGACACGATAAGATCATTCATTAGAATTGCAGAAGCATCCTTTTTGAAGGAGTTTATTTCTCTGGGATTTCTAGACACATACATCCCTTATTTTCCCTTTCTCAAAGAAATGTGGATTTTTTTCCCCCACCCATCTACTCACTAATGAGAATTTAATGATTTAATATTATTTGTTGCTTGATACAATTCTAATAAAGCAAAGGACAACAGTGAATCTAATGTAGAAAATTAGACTGATAAATTCCTTTGCATGTTACCTGTCAGTCTTTTTACTTTGATTAATAGAAAGTAAGAAAATTTAATCAACTCTCACAAGCTATACATATAAATGATATATTGCCTAGGGCAAATAAGAGAATTTATCAGGGATGTTCATATTTCTCTGCTCATGAAAAAGGCAAATGTCACTTCTCAGAATGGCTATGCAGTAGTGAAACAGAGTAATCACTATTATTTATCACAAATACTAGAAAAACCTGTTACGTAGAATTACATTGTTTCTCATGAACAGTAGTTCCATTTCTCAAATACCTGCAGGAGCATGTCGCATTCTTCTGTAGATTTGCAGAAACAAACGTTACATGCAAAGAAAAACAGTGTTGTAAAATATACTTCTACAGGAAAGAGTATTTCTAGGAAACTGTTTTACTCAAACTATAGTCTCTGCCACAATAAACCTGAATGAAAGATGATAATGATAATGAAGTATCAGATGAATATTTTATTTAATAGGAATGCTACAAAACCACTATAGTAGCATACCATCTCCAAGTAAAGCATATAAAGCCTGTCACTTGAGTACTTGTTTGGATTCTTTCAAAGCTCTACGTATTTCCACGTCTAGAAGATGCCAGGTTCTTAAAACTGCATCCTCTTGTTAGATGACACAATGCTATCATCAGACAGAGCTGGAGAGAAGGAAGCTATGCAAACTATTGGGTTACCATTAAAAAGAAAATCTCATGTCTTTTGTTTACAGTGGAGCAATATTCACTATTGCCTGAACAGGCTTCTGTCTGGCTTAAAAAGGGTTACAGATTTTCAGCATTCACTTAAGAGTAGTTGTCGTGGTCTTCTTAAAAAGCAGGGCAACTTCTGGAGCATCAGACTCATCATCCAACACACTTGTTATAATGGCAATTACAGGATCTGCTTTTTCTGGGGATAATGCCAATGAGCACAACTGCCTGAAATATCTTGGGATTTTCCATACTCTGTGCTTCGGATGTTCCAACATGATATTTCAAAAGCCCGGTGACTGGGCAGTCTCTGACCACCTGCCAGTTATTAAAACCTCTGTTTCTGTGTGTTTCAACTTTATTTGATAAGCTTTGGGGTAGAACACTGAGGACAGAATATTAATCACATTTAGTGTTCCTTCCCCTCATCAGGGATGGAAAAGTCAGCTAGTAAAAGAAGGCTGCTTCTAATGCTTTGACTTGGGAGACATTTCCTCAAGGTTAGTGGCCCTATACTGGTGTAAAACATCTTAAATATTAAGGGTCACTCCTGAATAAATACATGGAAAACCACTGCACTTAGGTGGTAGGATACTCAGCTGGAAAGCATTCGATATCAGCTTCCCAGTTCTTGGTGCTGCTAAGTGTGTGTGTGACAGGAGCTGCTGAGCTAACTCAGCATACAAAACTGGCTGATAATTCTCAACATGGGTAGGATAGAGAGCTAATTGGAAAGTCCCCTAGCATTAAATAATTCCCATCTGTCTTCAAAAGCATAGCATCAATCACGACTGTTGCATTGGTCTTCCTTTTCTGGCATTCTCCAAAGAGGAAATGGGAAAAGTACAGAACATATAAATCATTTTGATACAAAGAGAAAGTGCTTAGGCAGCCATGTAATGAATCCCCAGCATTGTCATCTAGGTTAAAGGCCATGAAAAGTTTTGTAAGGTCCCGAGTATAAATGGCATAGCATAATAGAAACCTGGTTTACAGCCTCATACAGCAACATGAAACTCTATCTTAAACACACCAGCTAAATTCTAAATAATCCCATCAACCAATAAGCAAAGCAAGATAAGGACTAAGCTGTATGCCTTAGTCTGAATCTTACCTTGGTTTGTGCATTTTAGCAGCAAGTACCAGATTGTGAATGAGATTAGCTGCTTTCAATTAATTCCATCTTGTGAAAATGTGAGTTATTTTCAAACAGACCTTTTTTCTTTCTTTCCACTTATTAGAAAGCAGGAATTCAAACATTCAGTGGAACTCAAGATCCAGAAGTGATGCTATCTCACACAGTACAGAAGGGCTGCAGGTTAGTATTACTCATGAAAACCATACAGAACAATTATCAGATAAAGAATAAAATGGCTTGTGCCTTTTTCTGAACAGAGCTATGTTCCAACTGGTTAAAAAAAAAAAAAAGGTAGAGCTGTTTTTAGAAATGAAGAGGTTTTCTCCATCCTACTCAACACATGCCATCCTGGGCAAATTCTAAGTCATGTCAGCAAATATTTGCTATGAACTCTGCAACACACTGTGCCTTCAATTGTATTCTGATTATTTGTATTTTTGTGTTTTGTATACCTTTGTTTATCTAGAGCCAGTGGCTCTCAGTGTGAACTTCAAGATAACAGACACAGTAAAACACACATCCTAAAAGGGAAAAAAAAAAAAAAAAAAAAAAGTGTGAGGTCTTTGTAAAGAACATGAACTGATGTAAAAAAATATTCCAAAGACATATGCAGATCTGATCTGGGTTGTGCCCTCCCATCCAAGGCCCTTCACTGCTCTGCCTGCCCAAAACAGGATTGAAGGAAAGGTTCCCATGCTGCCAAGCCCAGCATCTTTACATCTCAGTGGGTATCCTGAACAGCTCAGCCCAGCGCTTTAGCCTTGTATGCAGCAAGCTGGATATACAAGATATATACATATACATGCATGAATTATGTCCTTAGTAATAACTGTTTGATATCTGCCAATGAAAATTGAAATATAATGTTTGCGTATTATTAATAAATTAATGTCAAAGAATAATTGGATGTTGGCTTGTAGGGCCCTTGGAAGATTCTTCAGCCAAAGTATGAAGCAGAACAATAGACAAGTTCAATAAGTGTGAATATATTAATGAGAGCATTTTAAAAGATATGAGAATTTGACTTTACATAAAATTATCAAGAGACTAGGCACTGACTAGGGGTTTTTTTTTAGTTAATTAATATTATGACGCTGTTTTCTAATATACTTCTAATAATACTTCCAATAATATTAATATTTATGTTACTTTAACTCTGTCACACAGAGAAGAATGAACATGATATAAAACTCACCAAGAAACAAAATCTGAGCATTAAATGTATGCATTAAAAAAAAGGATATTCAACTATGGCTATGTAACTCTAAGCTCCATTTAGCATTTTTTAAAAAGAGATAGGCAAAAAGCCGAGGATATTTACTAACACCATTAACAAGGCTAATAAATTTTATTTCCATTTTCTGCAACCTAGCAGCCAATTCCCTATTGTAGAAGTTATAAAGAGTCCTCTGTTTAGGCTCTGGACATCAACATAGTGCTTAGAAATTCTGCAGATTATGAACATTAGCTTGTAAAGCCCACCTTAAGCTTTCAGACACCATTAGTCCTGAAACTTTAGATATTTTGATGTACCCAGTCTACTCTCCTATCTGTAAAATCTTCAGTAATTGACCATCAGCATGTAGAGTTCCATAACACACTAAGTAGATTTCCCTAGTTTTTCAGGAACATCTTTGGTCCTTTATCAGACAAGTAAAGAAAGATTTAAAACACTTCTGCTACTGACCAAACATCCCAATGGAACAATCTGATTCAGACCTTAGTACACAAACTAAGCCCAATAACGACAGATTTAAAAAATGGAACTAAATTAAGTTTTTTCTTAGCAATTTTGCAATCTGTTTAAAAAATAGGACAAAACCAGATAAATAATGAAAAAGAAGAAAAACCTTGAGGCATTTCAATTAATTGGGAAAAAAACATTTCTGTTTATTTGACTTTGAAATTGCAGCAGCTTTTGCTACATGCAGACAGCAGAAAAAGACAATTTCATCATTTTCACTAATGCTCTCTACAGAAGTAATGCTGCATGTCTGTCTGTCTAAACCTTTCTGCACTTCTAACAAACCTAAAAATCTTGCTGCCTCCATTACTATAGCACTAGAAGCCCACATTTGCTTCATTTTATTATTTTCAGTCATACTTCACAATTCTTCCAAATGCATGTGGCAGGGCACCTTCAACTAAATATGAAGTACAGACCTTGTCCCAACACAGACAACCCTGCAACAGACCCCATCTGACAATGAGTTTGAGTAGAGAGATCCTTGAAAACTGTAGGATGAATAGTACAGAGACCCACTTCTGAATACTCAGCATTCAGAAAGTGTCCAGATCTATGATGAAAAGACTGACTGAAATGAATTTACTTTACAAGATCATAGTCATCAAAAATTGTTTTGACAGATTAACAGTCCCACAGAGGGCATGAAGCCATATTAGGAATTATCTGTGTTTTCACCCTCATTCCTAATAAGTTAAACTATCATAAGCTCCGTATCACAAGCCTCAGGTAATTTGATCATACATCTACACCAAATCAGATAAAATCTGTACTTCCATTTGAGGCAGTAATGCATAGATCTGGTATTTGCAGGCATAAAATTGTGGTCTCTAGTTTCTAGGTCCAAGTGTTATTTACCAAGCCAGCAATTTCTTTTGTCTTTTCCTTATTTTTTCAGAAAACTCATTGATAATTTCCATCCACATCAGCAGTAATGTTTCTAAATGCCATCAGATGCTCATTTAATGCAAGTGCCCATATAGACAGTCTCAGCAAAGCATAGTGTCAGGTAATCCTTCAAAACAGAGACATCAACATATAATTCCTGTTCTAAAATCTCAGGCTGAGGATCACTGAACAAAATGCACATAAGTACATGGAAGAAATGGGTACTTCTGATCATTTTTACTCAGGTAGGTTTAAAACTGATGTACAGCATGCCTTTCAAAGTTAAAGGCTAAAAATACAATATCTCACTTGGAGGAGGCTTTCTAAAGATTAAGAAATAACTTGTACTATTAAACCAAACCTCTAGTCTATAATGTTTTTGTTATACCTTTCAAAGTGTATTTTTTCCATGAGTGTGCTGCATCAGTAGTAACCCTGTGTTGTGTTTTCTTTTGTTTAGCTGAAAGGGTTGCAGGTCTTTTATGCCAGTATTAAAGGCACCACAATAATTGCTGTAACTGTCCAGGATAAACATGAGAACTGCTCTCAATTTTCACAGCTTCCTACTTGCATTCACTTTTAAATTTGGCTTTTGATCAGAGCATTGCTAACTAAATTTTCCACTATTGCTGGAAACTTTATTTTCTTTTATTTTCATTCTAATTTTCAGTGAATTTAAATTTTCATGAGAGTTAAAAAGAAGCAGTCCCAATCCTGGAACTGCCAGATTGAGATGAACAGAACTGTTAATACACTTTAAGTCATAAACACACTTCAGTACATACATGGCTGTGGGCTGTGATAGTTTTGCTAACTGGGATGCTTGACTAGTGGGGAAAGAAAAGCATATTTTGGACTGTCACAAGAGGAGTTGTTGCTCTCCCTCTGATATTCAGGATTCCAGAAAAGATGTGACCAGGTGAAAGAATACAAGTAACTTGTAACTCACCTGGAGACTAGCTGAGCAATCAGCAGCCTTTTGTCCATTCCAATGCTGAAGGAAAGCTGGAATTGGAATTGGCTGTCTGTAGTTACAGAGCCCTAAAGAACTGTTGCAAAAGAGAGCTACCCTACCCGAAAGCAAGGAAGGTATCTTGCATTTTTCTTAGGACAAAACCAACAGATGCCATCCAGGGAAACAGGCTACTTGTGGACCCCTAACTCAAAAGGAAAGGGAAACTAAGGGAATAGAGTTCAGGGCAGCTGGATGGCCAAGATTCAAATGTCAAGAGGTAAAAGAGAGCAGAAGCAGCTTGGTGACCTCTAAGCCAGGGCAAGAGATCAGTCTGCCAACACAGCTGCTGGGGTCTTGTTTTGAGAAATAAAGATACAACTGAAGGATTGTCTAACTCTCCTAAAGGGACCAGAGAATTTGCTTTCTCTCTGTTACGGAGCATATACTTTGCCCTTTCAAGCCCTGCAGTGAACAAAGCTTACACCAAGTTATGGGCAGGCAATACACAATCCAGCCTGACGTTTAGTCTCATATGAGATACTTGCATAGGCTGCTACCTGAGCACCAAAGCCCATGTTTTCATAACATCTGCTGCAGTCTGGTTTACTTTATCACAATCACAGAATCACTCAGAATCACAGAATGTTAGGGGTTGGAAGGGACCTTGAGAGATCATATAGTCCAACCCCCTGCCAGGGCAAAATCACCTAGTGTAGGTCACACAGGAACACGTCCAGGCAGGTTTTGAATGTCTCCAGGGAAGGAGACTCCACAACCTCAATGAGCAGCTTGTTCCAGTGCTCTGTCACACTCACAGTGAAAAAGCTTTTGCTTATGTCCAAAGCTTATTTCATTTGGATGATGGGGTCACTGGCATTTGGCAAGCGCTAGGCTAAGTGTAATTAATCATACACACAGGAAGTGGTAGAAAACTCCTATAGTGAAAAAGATGATATCTCAGACTTTTTGGAAACTTGACAAATGCACTGCTTATTCAGCTGGGCCCCTCATCCATAGACAACATCTACACACACCAGTGCCTGAAGACAGGAATTATGGCAGTCTCATAAAGAATCTCACTGGTATTTTTGCCTGATCTTTTCTTAAAAAAACACAAAATCAACATACCAAACATACAAGAGACCCTGAAACTACAATGACTACATTGAAAGTTTGCTTCTACAAATTCCTGCCACATAGAGCCTTTCTCACCATTTCTCATAGTTTATCTATTAGTTTAACTCATTTAATCCTCCTGCTTAAAATATTCAAAAACAAGCTTGGAAATAATGAGAGGCATTCACCATTCCATGAATTTTCATCTCTTTGGGATCTACAAGGGAAAAATTACCTAAAATTCATTTTGCACGTGTAGTGCTCAAAGACTGATGGGGTTTACGCAGGTCTGAGAACTGTATATGCCCCAAGGCACTGCTAGATGCTTACATAGTCACTGAAGAGAGAAATGTGAGTCCAGCTGCTCACCCTAGAGACTGAGCCATTTATAACACAAGCTGTACTAGCTGTCTTGCAATCATTTTACCAAGCACACTTCAGTAAGAGCTTCTTAAAAACCTTAGTGTCTCTTACTGGGACTTCAACAGTGGAAATGTGGGTACTTAGCCCCTCTGAAAACTAGGCTGTTCCCATAGGTGTCCAGACACCCCCCTCTGAAAAAGTCTGTAACCTGACCCAGTGAGAGAGGAGCAAAATGTTCACCAAATCTATTAACATGTCTTGTGTTCTCTAAAAGTTTGAACTATTTTAAATTCGCACAAATGCTTAAAAAGATTTTTAAAGTTTGTCACGTATCTCCATTGAACAAGATCAGTAGCTTCATACGAGCTTTCATTGCAAAGAACATGATTACAAGGATATTTTCAGTTAAAATTTCACTACTGTTCCTAAAATTCTCATAGCACTACATTAGCTCAGTGATTCTGAAGAGACACACATATTCCTATCCTACATCTGTCACCCAAGTATAGTTTTAAGTCACTTGATCTGATTTGCAGTCATGTGGATGACTTAGAGAATCTCTGGTAAGTGTAAAAAGGCTTCAGCACTGAAAGTCAACCTTCCCCACTGCTCCCCTTGGCACTCAGATTTCTTGGCCTTTGGCAAGCTCTGAGCATGGGATCCCTGCACTGCTTTCCTGGGCTGGCAGCAGCAGACAGTGCTCATCGTAGGCTCACAGTCCTTAGCACAGAGACAACTGTGCAGCCACCTACAGAAATAACCAGCTGGAAAGGCACAACTCTTTCAAATAAACCTGACCAGAGGAAAGGAGAGAGGTTTTCTTCTCTGTTGCAAGAGCAACTTGCACTTTTGCTCCTCTGCTTGAGTCTTAATTTGACAGAGGAAGTGTTATGAGAAGAACAGCACGGGAGAAGTGCTTTCTATCAAAGCAGAAACAGCAAACTTCCTGTAGAAACAAGCTTTTCTTCTCAGTAATGAAATGATGACACAAATAGTGCAACTTAGCTGGGTGGCTTCTCTAACTAGAGTAGCTTCAGGAGTCCCAGTGCCACAGAAATCTTGTGAATGACAGGACAAAAATCTCACCAGGACATGTATTTAACACAATGGTTCTAAATGGTAAAGATTCTCTTCCTAACACACTGAAGAGTAAAATAATCCTATACTATCAATCTGCCTGGACAGACCCAATGTGAGAGAATTAGGTGGTGCAGTCTCACTGCATGAGAAGATAATGTGCAAAGACAGCCTGGACACCAATATTACTGGAAAAAAAAGCAGACAAACCCTGCCCTACAGGAAAGACAGATGGACCAAGACACCCAGGGCACTGGGATGCAGGAGACCTCACTGCAGCCCCCAAATCCCTTTTTTTTTCCCCCCCTTTCTGGAGTCTGAGACCTCCAGGACAGGATTTATGCTATAAATGTTCACTATACAGTGTTTGACACCTTTGGTAGGGAGTGCACGAATTCAGTAATAGATATGTAAACAGAGTAATAGACAACTACATAAACATATCCTTAGAAATCCCATAGCCTGGCTTCCTGTTCCGTAAGGATCTGATCCATTACAAAAAATTCTCCTCTCTTGCATTGCAAGCACCCATTTAACAGTAGTCCCTATCTATTTTTTACAGTAAAAGTATAATAGAAGAATTTGTCATAGATTCAACGGAAAACCAAGTTTTAGTATGAATCATACATTTTCAAATCCCCCCCCCCCCCCCCCCAGCACTGAATGATTCTCGGGATAACGAATAAGATATTCTTGTATTAGCATATTTCTTTTCTAAGCCTTTCAATACATAGAAATAATATTTTTAGCAAGAGACAGCTCTTAGACAATGAAAAAATATTAAATTGTAGGTTTAAAAATTTCCTTTCTACTGCAAGTCCATATATATTGAGAGGGTAACAGAACAATTGTGCTACCTCAAGATTCATTAACTGCTGCTCTTACTAACAGATGGGCAAAAGAGAAAACGAGGAAAGGAACCTTTTGAATATTTCATTAACTCTGATATTCAATTATTATAACAACGCCACTCAGGAGGGCTTGCACTGAATTTGTGTTAAAGATTGTTATTGTAAGAAAATGATAACTGAATAATTCGAACACTCACAAAATTGTTTTGCAGTTTCATAAACAACATATTTTACTCATCCTCCTTTCAGAAACAGGAAAAATCTGTTTATATCACACTAAAATTCGTAGAACTTGAAGCAGTCACTTAAAAACAAAATTTGAAACTGACATAGTTTTACATGAATAATGACAGATACATATACAATTTTTGTACTTTACATAATGGAACATATACAGCAGTAGGACTAAACTAGTATTTTTTCTTACTTTAACCTCACTAGAGCCTACTTATATTAGACAGTCCCTTTTTTCAAATTCTTCCTATTCTTCACATTATTATATGGCTTCTCAAAACTTTCAATGTTTCTCAACTACCCTCCTGTAGATTTCAGTAGCACTCTGCAAATCTTTTTCTTTTAATAATTAATAGGCACATTTTTATTTTTCATTAACTAGACATCTACAACATAAAGTCATCCTATGAAATACTTGCCATGTCATTAGAAGCCCTCAGCTTAAGTCTTTAATATTTAAACAGCACTTGTACAAAAATGACGTAGCACCGGTTTCCCCACCCCCAGCCTCTTTATATACCTAGAACTGCAAAGAAAAATATGTTGGTTCTATGCATTTCCATTAAAGTAATTAGAAGCAAACTGCTTCTGAAAGTAAATCAGTAATAACAGGTACAACAATAGATACAAAGAAAGAAATCCTCTATCTCAGCTTAAAGAATACCACTCGTCAGATGGAGGCACGGCAACCGAGTAGAAAAAATTTGCACATTTATTTCTGAAAGTATATAAGTGAACACCAGTAAGAGGTTTTCAAAGGATGCACATGCCTAATGTGCATTGGAATGGTGCACCTCCCTCTAAGTACCAGTGAAATGCTCCCACCTCTGCCAATGATGCAAAGGCCCATGGACCTCCTTGCATTTTGCTGTTGAAGCAATGGAAACTTGGTGTGTGTGTCACCTGAAAAAACCTGGTTTTGCAAAATCAGCTGAAATTTGGGAAATTTTTACTGAAATCAATACTAAGATATGATTCATGGATTAATTCTGAGGCTAGTTTGTAATACCAGAATAGGCTATAGCTTTTTGCAATTACATTCCCACAGTTAGATCCAGAGTTCAATACGCATATGAAAAGAGACAGAAGGTTGCTGTTCCCTACATTACTCCTTACTTTTAAAATGCTAATTATTTTGCTGCCTCATATTACATCTTTGATATAAGGATCAGATGTCGTAGCCACAAGTGATAGTTACCTAATTACACAAAAACAAAGCACATCTCTTTATATTTGAAAAATACAGTTAATGCACACATTTCTTTTGCTGAGAGCCATTTTCCTGTAATTTCATTGACTTCAGCAACAGCGGATGAGTAAAATTATCCCTAAAACAGAAGCAGACAGAATCATCCAAAGACAATCCTTTTATCTGCAGCTAACAATTATATGACATTAATGTTCTCTGAAAAAAAGTTAACACAAAGCCCACACTGAAGACAAAACCCACATAAGAGCAATTATGTTTGGCAGAAGCTAACCCACATATGAAAAATGTGTCTCTCCTGCACGTAGCTCTACCCTCAGCCCAAGAAGTTGTTGCAGTGTGGTCACATGAAGAGCCATTTGTAAAACTGCTGCTTATGTTTAAAAGGTTTAAGGAATAGCTTTATTTCCAGATTCAGGAATCCTGGTGATACTTTCGAAGTCTGTCAAAAAAACCACTCCCAAATGGGGAGGGTTGGGAGGGGGGCCGGGGAAAGAAAGAGATATTTTTTTAAAAAGGAAAAAAAGAAGCATTTGTCAGTTCAGATACTTTGGTTAAAGCTGTCTGAGCTTTGTGTTACCCGTTTGTAAAATCAAGATGACAATACCAATGTCACCTACCAGGGCTGTTTGAAGTTCCTTGGCTACTATTTCAGAAGAGCTTTAAGGTTCAGAAGCCAAGACCCCAGTTTGCTTTTTGATGCTGACTTTGTCAAGATTCTTACTAAGTCTAAAATAAGAAAACAAGGACTGAAAACAAGCTGATCCCTACCTGGTAAGACACACTATGACAGAAAACACTTGAAAAAAATAGTTTTAAAAAACAATTATCTTTGCAGTTAAAAATTCTCTCTATGCAGAATGACTGCACTTTAATTACTGTTAAAGATAATACATATATAATATAGCAAAGTAAACATTTAATTTTAGCTGCTTTTATCACAGGAAAGGACTTTGTTCATATAACACTGAAAAATAAGATTTTATTTTCCTCAACACTGTTATTGGAAAAGATATTTGGGGTGAAAATTAGATACACAGTCAGATTTTTTCTCTCAATAGCTAAACCCAACACAAACATATAAATTCCCTTTACTTTATTTTCAATATAACCATTTTACTTCAGCTAAAAAAATGTTTATTAAAGGTTCAATGATTAAAGATAAACTAATCTTTAACTACTGTTGACAAACAATTGCTTGGGGACTCCTGCTCCTCTAATAAATTGAATCTGCACTCCCCACATTTCTCCTTGCTATCACACCATAAACTATTTTTATAGCAGCTGCTATGCAATGCATCAGCAGGCACTTTACATTATAAGACTAATCAGCAGATAAAACACCACTGGAACTTATAACACTGACATAAAATTCAACATCTCGTAGAGTGTAAATCAAAGAGATAAGTTTTCCACATCGATTTGCAAAGTAAGAGAAACACACACTCCCTGCACTTGAGGGTGAGAGAGGAGCCCAGTGGTGTGGAGCACAGCAATTCAGAGCTTACATTCAATAAAGCTCGCGTGCCAACCTTGGAAGTTTCTTTGGGAGGATTCAAAGGGCCTAAACACACAGAATGAAAACATCAGATGCTAAACCTACATAACGCATGTTCAGTTTTCTAAGAACAGGGTTTTTAAAAGTGCATTAGAGCCTTGGCCAAAAGCAATTCCAATTCTTTCAAAATCGTCTGATGATTGCTTGTATTATCTCCATCTTGGAAAGTAAAAAGCAGCTGTTTCCTTCGCTGCGGAAGCAGTCAAATTATTTTATTGAACCCCTGAGAAGGTAGGGAGGCAAAAGCAGCTTGGAATGTAAACTAACTTGACCAAATCCTTACAGGAACCAAAATGATTCAATACTTAAAGTATTTTGAAAATAACAATCTAACAGTTTATGTCAGAAATATTTCCTGGGAACCCAGTACTGCCATCCTCACTTACCAGGATTTTTCTATATAATTACACAAAGTCAGACTGATCATAGGTACCAATGAAGTATAGAGGAAAAAAATTACTGTGTTTACTTAAGAGTTGAAAGAAATCACAATACTTATGACAGCATTAGTAAAAATACTAATTTATAGGAACAGCACTCCTGCAGCAGTTATTTTCAACCAGACTACATGGACAGAATTCAAAGCTCATATAGATGAATCTTGACTGTTTTTCAAGGAAAAAAGGAGCTTTGAGACATTGAAAAAACAGCTCTGAAATGAAAACCAGAACTTGTGAAAGTCCGAAGCCTAGATGTAAAGCAACCTTATTCTATAAAGAGCTGAGAAAAGAACTGATCTTTAACTAAAATGCTCTGAACTATTCAGCATTTTAAAATAAACAGTAGCAAAAGAGACACTTCATGTTGAAAAACAACAGTGTAGCAAGTTCTGCAATGTGGGATGAGGATACATCACAAGTATCATCATAGGACTTTATATAGAGAAAACACCATTAGGTAGGCCGTACGTGTTAACAAGACCAGCCTGAAGAGCTTTCATACAAAATGTCATATGGAAATATTTTTACTTGCAAAATCAAGTTAAAATACTTCCTCCATAGCAACAATTAATACAAAGCAGAGAGGCAAAAGGGGTTTGAGATGGTGTGGCTACTGAGGCTGAAAGATGGCCAAGTCTGTTTGCCATGCTAGAGCCATTAATAATAAAAAAAGATCTCTCAAGATCTAAGTACAGTTCCATGTATTATAAAAGAATTTGAAACTCAACAGTCAACATCTCTTCAGTCATACACTGTTAAAGTGAAAAACCCTTATAATTTTATTCTTGGAAATCCAACTAACATACTAGTACCAGTTAAGTCTCAGTGCAGTAGGAGTTTGTTGCAGCCACTGTAGTGTTCGCCTTTTCTAGAAGCCCAAACTATACATCCTGATACTTGTAACACAAAACAAAACCAAAATGTATTAGCCCACCTGACACATATTGGGAGAATAAATTTGGAAGAGAAGTGGCTGAATCACCATCCAATCTGGAGGTGTTTAAAAGACATGTAGATGTGATGCCTAGGCACATGGTTTAGCTCTAAACCCAGTAGATACAGGTTGGACTGCAAGGGAGGATGACACCAGAGATAAACATTTGAGCATTTGACTGGAAGAGAGCAGGGACTCTTAACTCTGTTCTGGGCAACTGCTCTGTATTTGCACTCAGACATGAGAAGCAATAAAGTGTTTTTTAAAAAAAAGAAAAAAAAAAGTATGCCTTTATGCCTTGACACATGACTTTAAATCCTTGCAAAATAATCCCCAATCCTCTTAAATTTCCTAGATCTAATCCACACAAATCAGAAAGACAGTAACACGGATGAAGTAACCTTGGATATGGCCAAATGACCTTGCTAGCTACATGTCAACAATATTCACACTGTTGCTTATGACCTCACAAGGTCAAATCTGAAGTGTTTCAAGGTGCTTGTATGGCCCCTCGCCGATCTTAAACCATGGAGGTAGCAGAAATAGCAACTGCAGTATCAACTACAGCAGATGCAGTATACTGTACACTTGGACAAATTCCCTCACAAAGAGCCCAAATAGGGCTGTGAATAATTATAAGGGAACAAGTAACTATTACAGGGAGCATGGCCTGCAAGTTGAAAGCCAGTAACAAAGAGCTAGATTGCAAGCCTTTGTGATGAAGAGAGAGACTGAAAACCCCTGCTCAGTGGATTGTGGTTTGAAAAGCTCTGCCTGAATTGCCAGAAATTTACATGATGATCAAAGGTAAAATAAGTTTAGCTGAAGAACAGCAGAAACACCCTTCCATTTTTATAGGCAGGATGGAAGATAGCACACCGCATGCAAAGGATGGAGAGTAGCTGGAGTGTTGCAAGTCAAGTTTGAGATATTAGTCATTAAATCAAAACTGTAACTGCACATAAGGTTTTTACTGATATGCATGTGGCTGGGTCACTGTCACATTAACATCACATCATGGCTCAGGATGTCAAGCAAGGCACACCCCCATGGTCTGACAGGACAGAACTGTGACTGTGACCCTTGTTTACAGAGGATTTATACAGGAGGGTTCAGAGGCAGCAGAAGCAATAACTGAAGATCCCAGTTACAGAACTGGAGGACAATGGGTGCTGAGCACACTTCTGCTTCATAACTTTCTGTATTATCACTGTCAGAAAAAAATGACACAATTGGTGCCTAAACAGCAATTTAGATAGCTGTGTATGCATGGGCACGTGAAGGTGAAGTGCCTGAAACAGAGCTGCTCAACCATCAGCCATTCCTTTCTCAGCACTCTCTGCATTCAGGACTTGCTGTGTTCTATTAGTAGGACTTTTCTATTAACAGGCAGATAGATCACATTCAGGAATTCCTTGTACCTTTCATCAAAGAGATAACAATCTTAATACCGAAGGGACAGTCTCAACTTCTTTGGTAATGCAGAATGAAAACAACAATCTGTTGCTGGCACAGAGTTGGTTGACAGGTCATATTCCAGATCTTAACTTCAATGTCTAATTAGTTATTCACTGAGCTTTCAATACAGCTGTTCATTTGTGTTAGCTTAACTAGTAATAAGTAGTCACAGATAACCCACACTCAATAAACTGAACTCAAGCCGGAGACAGAACAGACACATACATCTAACCACATGGCAAGAATATAATGGAAGGTATTAATGGCACTATTGAGAGGTGCAGAGGATGCCAAGAGATTAACAGATTTCTTGTCATAAACTTGGTGTCCTTGAGCAACTTTGAATTAGAAGGTCTTAGACAAGCTTACAAGTGTAAATAGTAAATCATTACATATCCGAGCAACGTAAGTAACTAAACATGCTTGCTTCCTGGCTTAATTACTATCTACTCAGAGAAGTACATTTTTATATACCAAAAAAAGTATATAATCAGAAGAATCATTATTCGGAAGTATGCTGTTAAATGGGAGAGAGCTGCCAATCGTTATATACATAATTCAAATAGTGAGCTGGGATTACTCACTGGTGCACCTCCTCCTAGGCCTGAAACATAAGCTCCAACAGTTATCAAAACAGCAATGCAACAATACGAGTTGATGAACTCACAAAGGAGAATCATCTCACAATTGTGAATAGACATTTTCTAATAATAAAACATAAAGAAATGAAAACTCAGGACAGTGTTAAGTCTAAAATTTGTAAGGAACATAGATGTGGCAGAGGATGCATCTCCAACAATTCTGTTTCTCACATAAGAAAAATTTCCTGACAAAGATTGTTTCTAATGTCAGCTGCTACCTTGTTCCCAATATCTGTCACACTTTGAGGGTACAGTGAGGAACAGACACTCAGCCCTAGGTCAATACTGGAGAATTCAGCACCTGCAAAAAAACCCAAGTTCTCCAAAAAAAGCTCAGAAAGAGTTATACCTCTTTGCAAACCTGCACAATCTTTGACGGAGAGAAAAATGTCTTTTCAGTGTAGGCAGATAAGCTCTGAACTAAGATTTCAAGCATAACATTTCCCTTCTCTGATGAAGACAGCAGAAAAGAAAAAGCAAGGATAGAGTCTGATTTTAGCCGTGGGAGTAAAATCAGAATAACTTCACTGACGTAACTACCATACAACTACTCTTTGGTCCTTTGAGTCCAGAAAGAAAACCTTACAACAGTGTCTCAGTTGTTCTTCTGAAAATATCATCAGTCTCTTTAAATGAGGAAGTGGTCACAAAAGCATGGGGCCAAAGAGGGTCCCCAGTGGTTACATCAGGTTTTCTGATGGAATTTGATGGAAATGCAGTGCACCTAATGGAAAGTTCTCTACTTGCATGCAGCATTCATATAGACAGCAATGTGCTGTGCTAGGCATTTAGGTTCTCAAAATTACTTAAAAATTTGAGAAAGAATACCACAAAGCTGTAAAAGAAGACATGGAAAACGAAGTCTAGTCTTCATAAAAGAACAGAAGCAACATATAAAGCTCTGAGAAGTTAAAAAGTGAGAAAGACAAACTAAACTCTTCAGTGCAACGTGAGCTGCCTCTCAGATGAATTAGCAGACTATGAAGAAGAGGAATCAGCTTCCAAATTACAATGCAATTTTTTCACCAAGTCCTTCCTCAGAGAAGATAATTATACTCTTACAAATACTGAAGAGAGATATTAAAAAATCAGAAATGTGGTGTTTCAACAGACATTTCATAATCCAGAAAATCAACAGGCAATGCTACCTTCATCAGAGATCAGAAAAATATTTACAGGAGGGGTCCAAAAAAAAAAAAAAAAAAAAAAAACCAAACAAAAAAACTAAAGAAGCATCTCATATTAACAAAATCCAATTCAACCAATGTTTAATTTCATCATTTTGTGAGCATGAAGTTTAATCATATGCTAGGCTGAAGAAAATTTAAAATAAGTTACCCTATGAACTTAATGAAGAAAGCAAGCCTGGTTGAATGAGGAGATGGAAATCTGGAAGCTTGGCTAACAGTTGTATCATGAACAACTAAATTCTTCCATGCCCTTTAGCTACATTTGCCAGCAATAAAAATAATCTCATTCCAGACTTTAAGCATGACATCCTGAAGAGCTTGGTCTGTCCTTCACAAGAAGTTAGATTCTTCTAACTGCATCATATCTTCAACATTAGGCAATATGAAGGAGAAAAAAAATAAAAGTAGACTTAGGGTAGTTCACAACTCCTTTAGCTTCAGATGCTTCCAAGCAGAAATTATAAATAAATAAATGAGGTATCTTTTACTTTTTTTAATTTTTTTTAAATAATGTCTTTTACTCTTTCCATGGCTTAAGGCATACATCAATACATTCCTGTGAAATCCACTTAAAATCCATGCTCTGCACCAAAAACCTGTCAGAGATTAGGGAAAGTAATCTTAAAAAAACATATAAAAATTTCAAAACCAATATCCCTCTGTATAATTCTTTATAAAAAACAAACATACAAAAACAAAGAAAGAAACAAACAAAAAAACAGACCTAAAAATGAATTTCTGAAATTACCTTGAAAATGTCGGAAAATGAGTATCTTTTATTACTTCAACTTTTGCTACTACACAAGCTTTCCAGTCTGCTTGTCTTTGCTGCCTTGGGGAACAGTAACTATGATTATGCAGTGCAAAATAAGTAGCATTAGTCCTAAGGTCAGATGAAACACCTAAAAATTTCTGACTCCTTTCAGGGTTATGAAAATGTACACTGACTTTCCCCCTTCTCCTTTAATAAGATGAGTAAGTTGTGCCTGAGGCCAGTCAAGTTTCAAGCAGATTAACTAAGGAGCCCTAGCATGAGTGTGTTTGCCCATTGGTTTCTTCTGGATGACCATTTCAAGTTCTTCTGTACATACAAAATAAGTCTTAAAAATGTACATGTATTTTCTTCATCTAGTAAACTTGCCTTTAAAGTGACCTAGCAATAGTGCAGGTGCAAATTCGCCAGACTGCATCACATTCTTTGGGGAAAACTGACCTTTTAAATTTTTTCAGACTTCCCCAAAATCCTCCAAGAAAAATCAAAAAAAGAAAACAAAGAAAAATAAGATTAAAAAAAAACCCCTGTCTTTCCTTCCCTGACTAGCAGTGTGGATCTATGTAACAATGAATGCTGATTGCCCTTTTTAAAAAAGAAATACGGAGAAAAGCAAGAGGACTCAATAAAGTATTTAAAGCATTTGTCTGCTCAGATTGATAAAAGATTAGTACTATGAAGAAACAATAGGATTTGACCAAAATACTACTAATATGGTATAAATGCTTAGGATTTAGAGCTGTGCATGTATTGATGTATGTAAGCAGTTTTGGCAAGCATTCATACTGCTATAACAAAAAAAAAACAAACCAACAACCAACCAAACAAAAAAACCAGTGCTATTGTCTCCTCCTATCACTTACTGTTACACTGCAGTGAATATCTGCATGGTGGAAGCCCACATCCCTTGTTGCTTTACTGCCATAAAAGACACTTTTAGCAGAACAGATATTCACAACATTCTACATATCTGTTAAAAACCTAGGGAGGCACAGTGCAACGAGGACAGGAGATATTTGCAAGTCTCATCATACATAGGTTTAACACATTGACAGGCACCTCATACCATCGCTCACTCTATTTGGATATTAATACATTATAATCCTAGGCACCAAAACAAATGCATAGACAGTGCACAACATACACCTAACACTAGGTAAAGCCGTATTTATCATTTCACCGATCCACTGTTTTACTTTGAATTAAATGTTAGCTTCAATTAGAAGACTGTTTGCCCCAGGGAGGGGACTCGCAGCATTTTTTAATCAGAGAAAATAAAAATGAAATGTTAGGGTTTGACAGGCAATTAGCACAAATATCTTTTACAATAAAACTAAAAATGCCCTTTAAATAAAGAAGAAAACATACTTTATTACATGAATACTTATAGGTTCACAAGACAATACTCAAAGAAGCAAAAGACTAAATTCAGGCTAATACTGATACAACTAGGAAAGGACAGTTTGTTTTGGCAAATCTGAGAAAGCAAGGTTTGCAAATCCTACAGGCTTTTAACAGAAAGACACTGCACACATGCAAAGTGAAGTTTGACAAGGCAGACTAGAAAACAATCAGCAGCTTGTCTCAGCCTTTCTAGGCTGGATGAATTCAAACAGAAAACAGCGTGATAGGATTCTATCCATGTACATATTTTTCACTTCAAGGTCCTACCAAACCCTTTCTAACAAGCTGAGAATTGCAGGTTATGGCTCTCTCCATATAACAAAGGTCCTAGGTAAAAGCAGAGCTTGCTTTTTACTACATTCAATTCAAACTTCTGTAATGAAACTGTAATAGAATCAGGCCAAAAGCTCAGTCCATTTAATCATCTTTAAGTCACACTTGCTGGAACCAAATCCAGATAAATCACAGAATATCCCCCAGCTCAGTGGTTTGGCTACACTGTGATCCAAAAGTACAAGGAAAAGATGAAAAAAATAACATTTGGACTAACAGCATGTGCAACATGCTCCCTGAAGATGTTGGTTTCATTCAGGCACCCCAGTATTTCACAAACACGTGCCAGGCTCATTGTGTGACACTCCTGGCTCTTCTGTCCCCTGGGGTGCTAAGCTTTCCCATCTGGCTCACACAAAATGGTGCTACAGCTCAAAGTCAATTTAAGATGAACAAAAGTAAAACAATTTTATTTGCAATATCCAAAATAAGCAACACAGCTACACAACTTTTTAAGAGACACAGGTGAAGAAATGAGAGGAAAGCAATGCTTAAATTATACTGTCTCCAGTACACATCTCTGCTCATTCCACAGTTTCACTCTCCGTGCATAGTTTATGCCTGAGGTTTTATCTGCTAGACAGTGCTTACATCTGAGTTTTGTGAGAAAATTTCCCTCCAAGGTGGAGTTTCCCCATGGAGAGCTTCCAATAAAGGAAAACCCTTGGAAGAACCTGTCAGAGCTCACCCTCACATGGCTCCACCTTCCCTGAGGATGCAAGACTTCATAGCTAATCTCTCCTTTGAAGTTTCCCAGGTGTCCAGATAGATCTGATCTTTCATTCCAAAATGCACTCTAATTCCTCCTTATCCAGAAGACGGTCTTAGTATTTTTTCTAATTAAATAATCATTGCTTTCTTAGAGATGCAAATGTCTCAGCAAGACACAATGACAGTATTAAGTGGTTACTGAGCAACTCTCCTTGCTTTCACAAAGGAAGGAAACCTCTCCCTGCTTCCCTTCCGTGACTTTACTGCAGTGTTCCCATATCAAACACTAAAACTACATGACGTGCAAGAATCTAACTGGTTACATCCAACATGCAACTCCTGATCTGACTCTGGCCAAGCATGGTGCTAATAAAGCACTCTGAGGTTATAAAGTATTCGTGGTGACATGGTTTGTTTTTTTATTACATTATATTTTTTCTTACATTTTAGATACTGCTGGTGTTATGCCTATGTGGTCAGAAATGCATCCTCCCACATCCTACGCAGTTTCCCCATTGCCTTTCTCAAAATTTGGGAACAGCACTAAAATATATCTCACTTGTCCCAGGAGTCATCTGCTTCATCCTTCTGAACTAAAAAACCAAAAGCCTTTTGAAGTAAACACCCTATAAATTGACCACGACTTTCAGATACTTCTCCAAATGTTGCCATGGACTGAATACAAGAAGTTTCAGTGCAGATACCTGGTAAGTATAGGTATCTAACCAACTGTATGGGCAATGCTGATCTGGTGGGAAGTAAGGTGTAATAAAGCAGGTTGCTTGCTCCATTCATTCTACTTCCCTTGTATCAGAGCAATCCTTTCCCTGTAGCTTGGGAAATAGGGCTCTGTGCTCATTTGGTATCCAGGAAAAGATTTCTGTAGTTGAATAGGCAAAAGATAACCGGAGCCATTCAGAATTCAGATCAAGAAAAGTAACAATAGGTATTAAATGCACAAATCCCTTTCTATTGTCCTCGTGTGTAAGCACAAGCTTTGCCATGCTGTTAACAATTCCCACACGTCATGTGGACTCTCCCCAAGGTGAGCGAATGTAGTAAGTCATTTCCATAGCCTGGAAGTTTTAATGCAGGCACACACTTCTGGTGTATGTCCTGTCATTCAGTAAGACCGTAACATTTATTTGGCAGCTCACACTAAACAGTAAAGTAAGATAATCCACTCCTTCCCTGCAAGAGTGCACCTACACAAACTTCTGGTAACTTGCTCTTGACATTGTCCTCCGTATGCTATATCCCCATGCAGGAAAGGAAGTTTCCTGTTGCTCCATTTATTGCCTTAAACACATCTGAAGTTCACTAAAGCACTCAGATGGAAAGAGTTGAATTACACGAGTATATGATCATATACTATATTGTTTGCTCTTTAACCGGTACACAGAATACTAACGTTGACAAGATAAATTGAGGTTTAATATTCAGTCCCTCTGAACAAGATGAAGAACCAAAGAGGCAAGCACTACTTTCTCCACATGCCCATCTCATTAACTGCATGCTATTAAAAACATTCTTAAAGAATGTTAACTTTTCCCGAGTATCCAACTGAAGTGCTTCTCCAAGATTGACAGAAATTCATGGACTTAAGCCAGCAGGTTGAACAAGCAATACTGCAATACAACTTACAGGGAACTGGGGATAACAGTGGGGATAACAGTGGGGATAACAGTGGGGATAACAGTGGGGATATATGCTATATGGGGATATAGCATAAATTCAATGTCCTAAAGAAATATCCACTATTTCTGAGTATCCCATTTGAGGCAACATAGTTTTCTCACTAAATGCTGACTGTGGCTATCTAGCTGTTGGAAGGCAGACCTTAATATTTCTTCTCAGAGATGTTGTGTTAAAGCCATGCAGGATGACTCATTCACAGGTCCAGACAGACACCAGTTCTCAAGGCAGCTTTCTCGGCCACCATATGATCATTTCTCTCTTACAGGCAGCCATCATTTTTTTTTTTCATCTTCACAATTCTGCTACATATGGTGTGACACAACATCCTTATGAAGATCCTTGAAACAACAGCATCTTTTTTCTACTTAGCTGTGATTTGTCCAAAGCAAATGCCATCTGTGCATCCTGGAAAAAAAACCTGTAGCTAGCGAATGCTTGGCAAACTTTTAAGCAAAAGAAAGCAGGTCATAAAATGGGACATAATGGGCTACGTCAACTACATATCCTGGAATCAGCTGTCCCTAAATTATATATGCTAGGATATTATATGTTAATTTTGCTGTTGCATATTCATACAATGCACAAATCAAAACCATAGATCTAGAGGACAGGCCACTATCATCACTAGGCTTTTGTTCTGCAGGAGATTACGACAGATCTAAGAATAAACTCCAGTACCTTTCCCAACACAGCAAACACCCAAGACATCCAACACAGATCTAGAAAGCCTGGCCCTTATTCCTTAATGGGTACAGAGGGACTTCTATGTAAAAGAACAAGTAAATTCACTTACAGAGAACAAAGCAGGAGTTAATAAGAGAATGCCCCTAAAACTGAAATTTAGACAGGCTTTCAGGGTGCAAATGAACCTCAGTTAACACTTATTAATGCTATCTCAAGGTTTTTATTTTCTATGCATTTTAAAAAATTAAAAGAGCTAAAATAAATGACAAAGGCCTGGAAAGGTAATCATATTAATCCCTTTTTTTGACATGGAGCTTAATACTCTGCCAGCATGCCTCTCCACAGAGACCTCAAGGGGTGACCATTCCCCCCAACCATTCAATCCTTCATATCTCCTTCGAGGCTCCTGACAAGAACACTAATTACTGCCAATGACTATAGCACTTTCTGTGTTGTGAAATGAATACCTGGCACTGGACTATTCAGCTAATTTCAGGGAGGAGAACAGTTGTCAAATGATAATGATTTCTGGCCACTATAGAAAAAGCCTCCATGGGAAACACTGGGAAAAAAAAGCGGCTTAAGGCAACAACACAGAAAGAGAATAACATAAGATATGACATCATCTTGTCTCAGTGATATGTCTCTTTTCCTCTTTTAAATATGTAGCTCCACCAAAAAGCCAATTACTCCAACAATTTTGCTCTGCTGCTCCTTGGGGCTTGCAAGAACACAGCTGGTTGTGCTGCCAACTCAGCTAGAAGTAGAGGCCCTGAAAGGACGAGCCTTGAAACCCTTTTTACATTTGCCAGTTTCTACCAGTTTTTCCTGATGCCAGTCCTAAAATGGGAAGGAATGGGAAAACATGGCCCAGAAAATGAACTCTAAGTCCTAGGAATTATTTTAGGAATAACTATGGATAACTATGGTCCTCTCTGTCCTTTTTTTTTTTTTTTTTTTTTTTTTTTTTTTTTTAATTACATAGCAGTATTTGGGATGTGACAGTAAGAGCTGAGGAACAGACAGAATCTTATGTCTGTAAGGAGACATGCTGTATTTTACCACCGGACCTGTGAACTGAAAAAATAATTCCTTTTCAAACTTTATTTTTATTTCAAAAATAAAATGGTTTAAACACAATGACTTTTCAGATTTTACTTTATCAAAAAAACCAGCATATGAGCAAAGTTCATTCTCATTAATGCTGCTTCAGTGTACATGTCCTTGACATTTCACCATAACTGTGCAATAACATTTATTTTTATTAAAGTCTTGATGCCATTTTTCAAATACTTGAGCCAGTTCTGTTCAGATTCACAAGAAAGCCCTTTTCAGTATTATTATGCAAGATGATTCACTTAAAACACTGCCTCCTGGTAAAATTATTCAATTCTGCCAAAACAAAACAAGCAAATAAAATCCCTCTAGAACACCACCCAAGTTATTATCTTACATAATAGACATGTTTTAATGAGCACACCTCAATTTTTCCTCTGAAAGAGTTGATTATAGAATCTGACATACAGTCACTATAGGATTTAGGAGATTCACGAGTTGTCCTTGGATGCAACATTTATCTTTGTTTCAGTTTTCACCTATGGGCAACTCTCTTGGGAATTTTGAAAGGCAATTTGCATTTCTTAAGCCTTCTGCCTCAAACCTTTATTAAGGAGAATACAGGTTAACTGACAGGGTAAGCGAAGCTGCTGACAACTGGAAAATACTGAATCATTTATAAAAAGAACTGTAAAAATACTATATGTAAATAAAGATTTTATTACTGACTGAAGAGCAATCTATTCTTTGTTCCTGTAACCCATACCTCTGCTAATCAAGGATTATGATACCATCTACCAGGCTTCTACCAGCCATATCTACCATACAATATCCCCAACAGGATGTGAAATGGTTTAGAGCTTTCTTGTGTGGAATACTACAGCAGGATGTGTGCAATCGGCTGCTGCAGCTGTAGAAGGAAGTCTCAAAAATATAGTTCAATATGCAGAATGCAAAATGGTACTGGGGAAAAAAAAAAAAAAAAAAAAGCAGACTCATTCATATTCCCTCATGGGAAAAGATACATCCTTTTCATCATTTTTAATTTTTCTACATATTCTACAGCCTGTAACAAAAGATGACCTGCAGACACTTTCTGTCAAATGCCTGTCAAAGTTACAGTGTCTGTGACAACCTAGAAATATAGCAAGTGAATGTGCTAAAGTTTTTTAATGCATTATTAGAAACTGTTTTGGTTCGGGGCTGTACTGTAATACACTGATTGAATATCTTTACTGGTGTGATTTAAAGTGATAGCAACCAACAGAGCAACAGGTGTAGCAAATAACCCGTTCAGTATCACCCACCACTGACACCAAACTGGGAACACATACTCCATCTGGAATTGGTGTACATGGTTTAGGGGGATCTAGCCCAAGCACAAGTTTTGGCTGATTTAAATGAACTTATTCAATCTCCTTAGTAATACCAAGAAATTATGTAGAAACAAAATGAAAGAGGAAAAAATGCTGTCCTTTGTTTCAGTAACGATCAAACCAGAGCAAACAAGCAGAAGATTACATAAATTTCTGCTCTTGCCACATTCTGCACAGGAGGATTTTCATGGCAGTGCCCCTTTTAAACTCTGGAGAATGGTGAGGTATATTACCTTACCTGTATAATCACTTCCTTATTTCTTCCACTCTGAGAGGAAAATTCTTTTCCTGAGAGTTCGGGGTTTTTGGGTTTTTTGGTTTTTTTTTTTGAGAGTTTGGGGTTTTTTTTGAGTTTTTATATGGGGAAAGGGAGGGGGAGAGTGCTGAAGAAGATTTTTGTTTATCAGTTAGTTCTTATTTTATTGCCAGAGGAATGAATATTCTGAACATTTTACCGGCACGTTTTATAAAGCTGCTTGAAATGTATTTCTGAATATTCCCAAAGCACGTAAGCCTCACTCATTACATGCATTTTAAAAATACACAAATATTGAGAATGTGGAATATAGCCATTCAGAAATGTCAATGTTTATTTGCAACCAGTCCCTCTGAAAATTACAGCCTTGTACCAGCATCCTGTAGAGAGATAGGAACAACACATGGAATCTGACATACTCATTTTAGTAATTTTTTACAGATTGTAGCAATGTACTTATTTATAAATATTAACTAAAGAAACAACAGAACAGAGAGAATATATTTTTTTTAATGTCAGAACAAGGTCAGATTCTGAAACCTCACATCTGGCTCAATTATTTAGATTTATGATGTTCAAATAATTTGCTGCCGCACAACTCTTCTTGGTGTTCAATTTCTCAATGTGTTTCAATAGAGATGTAACTATGCAAAAGCCTGAGTTCTACAGATACCTCACTAAATCCAAGCAGATGTTAGTACTTCCTTAAGGAATCAACCCCCCCAAAAAATAGACTATTTTTATTTGGCTGCTCAACTACAGATTTAACACTGAAGCATTGGTTGTTCCCATTTGAAAGTAGAGACAAAGAGCAACTTGGACTATACAACTCTACCTCTCTGAGTTCAGCTTCCTCTTGCCACTGGCAATCAAGTCATTAAGCCCTTTCCATAACGTGATTAAGCTCTGTCTTAGAACTAATGAAGCCATTTTGTCTCCTGCTGGAGAGGCTGCTCAAAACTTCTCCACTCTCATATTAACTCAAACACCTTCTTGCCAGCTTCAACTCATTTGTGAGCAGTTTATTTCCATTTGATCCTATGCTAGAATTACCCTCCAGCTTCAGCAGCTGTTCTTGCTGTTCACCTGCTCAGTGTATTTACAGACAGCAACAATATTCTCTCTCTCAGCTTACTTTTGCAAGACTTAACAAGCTTTTTTTTTTTAAATTCTCTTTTCTATAAGTAAACTTTTCCTGTTGATTTCCAGTTCCAGTCTGTTTTCAACCTTCTTTAACACAAGTGATCACAACAGTATGCCAATTTCAAGACCACATTTCTCTAATGTCCTTCACATTTCATACCATGCCTCCTAAGATTGCATTTGCCTTAGCCATGGCTTTATCACATTGCTCATTCTCAGTAATTATGCGATTTAATAATCCCAAGCCTCTTTATCATTTCCAGCTGATGAATCTACAGGATATAGCATAAATTCTTATTAATCATAATGTGTATTAACTTATAAATGCCCTGCAAATTTAATCATGTTTCTGTTACTCAGCTTTTAACTTTATCCATTATTGCAGATATCAAAAGCTCCACAAATTTCAACAGCAAATTCCAGTGTTTTAATCTAACTCACACCAAAGCCATCAATGGAAATAACAAAAAATCAAAACCACAGCCAAAGTTTAAGAGCCCTGCTGGCTGAAGCCATCTCATGAGCTTTCTAGCCTTGGTCAGCCATCGCAGTTTTCTACAGTTTGCTACCTCTGTTAGCTAATCAAAATTTCCAACATAATACTGCATCATATGCTTCATCAAAATGCAAGTAAGATCTAACATTTTCCCTTCAGATAGGAAGTCAAGCCCGTTAACAAAGATAGGTATTAGTTAATATGTGGAACGACGTCTTTGGCAAAGTCATGGTTGCATTTTATCCCAATTCTGCGTTAACTTTTATGTTTTTAGTTTGTCTTTATTTCCTTTCTTGCTCAAAAAAATCTGAATATTTTTCATAACAGATTAACAAGTTTTTAGTGGGCCTGATCACTTTGTCTTCCTCTTTTGATTGGTTGTCCCTGATTGGAAGAGATTTATCACCAAACCTTGCTATTAGAGAAGTCATTGCACATTGTCAGGTCATTCTGAATTCTGGAAATGAGATTATGTTGGCTCCCATGACTTCAGGGCATTTATGTAAGGACTTTATAGCTTGGCTTCCCATTTTCATACACTAATTCCTGTGAGGCACCCTGTCTCTGCCCTGCCTTCTCAGTGAATGTCTTTATTTGAACCATATCTATGCTAGCTTTAATTTTTCAGAGAAGGATATTTCCACAATGCAGTCAATACTAATGAGTGCAATGATGCTATGCATGTGCACACTGCAAATGTGTGTATAATGAAAGTGATGAGGAAATCAGTGGGGTTTCTTACAGAAGAGGGATTACTTGGTATGAGTAGAGATGGCACAAGGCTTTGAAGACTTATTCTGAGAAATAGCCCAACTGAAGGGCAGCTGTAGAACTAACCTGGAAGGAGAAAGAATTCAGTCTCTAGAACAAAACAAAACAAAACAAAACAGCAGTGTAGAGGAAAGAAGTGTAATTGCCTCCACATTTTGAGACAAGTGAAAGTAGAAACGGGGAGTCTTCTGTTGGGTTATTTGAAGGAAGGGTCAGGAAAAGAGACACTTAACTAAAAGCCTGCACCACTCAGAGATAGGAAAAAGCACAGGGCATCTGTCAGACTACATTGCAGTATTTCCAATGCTGCCTTTCTTTGACTTCTTGTGGTCACCCCTTTTTCTCCCAGGAGAGAGGAGCACAGAGACTGTAGTAACAGTAGGTGAGGACAGGCAGCATCTTGTTGGGTCAGAAATATGAAACTAATCTATACTAGCTGAGAATGTGAAACTAATCTATACCAGGAGGAGAGCTGCTGACTTGGGCAGCTAAAATTGACAGCTTGAGATAGCTCCTGAATGTGTGAACTAAGCGGTGATGAGAATCACTTACATAGTGAAAAGTGTGATCAGCCATCGCTGGGAAAGGAAGCCTGAGTTAAGAAACAGGAAACACCAATCCGTTACAGCAAGAAAAAAAGCTGTTTAAGATGTAGGACTGCTCTGAGTTACTGCTACCCACGTAGGAGTGCAAAGCCTGGTGATGGCAGTGAAGACAGAGAGTGAGAAGAAAGACAGTGAAGATACAAAAGCAGAAAGTCACCCTTACTAAATAAGGCAATATTGTCACATCTAGTTACAGCCTTGTGAGATGAAGCCTATTTGGAATAGAACAGGGGTAGTCAAATGACACAAATTACTGAGTAAGGTTTATTTTCCTGGCCTTGGTCAATAATTAGCCCTTCCCAGAGACCATCACCTCCATACCACAGGGAATCCAAAGTACTTTTCCCAATTCACCATCACGGTTTTATGGGTCAAAGATAAACAAAAAGGTGATTGCATCTGTATTCCAGCCTACTGTACCATCACACAGAAAATAGTGATGCCATGATCCAGCACAGAACTCTTTTTGAAGGACTGCTGGCCAGAAGATAAAATTGCCTCTAAACTGAATCCCTCCCACTTCAAGTCCATCCTCATGTTTTACCTCTGCTTTGGAAAAAAAGCCAACAGCAGCTAACCAATTATAGTTAAGTAATAGCAAGGGATAACTGATTAAAAAAAATAAGCTGCCTTTTTTTTTTCTTTTTTTTTTTTTTCCCATAATCATGCAATAAATAGCCAATGTAACACTGCTCCATTATTTGGCACTATGCTGTGTTTTCTCTTTCTGTTACTTTCACACGTCACACTTGCACCTGAAATTAGAACATGGACTTCTAAGTGTGCTATTGGGTGGGCACAGTCATATGAATGGTGATCACATGGAATAATACATAATAATATATGGTCAGGGCACTAAACAGGTACTTCTTTAACATAAAGATGTCTGGAAAAGATTCTACTGTATCTCTTACTACACCAAGGTTGGTCTTAAAATTTCTTTTAATCACTTCAACAGCCCCCTAAGTTCATATTGTTATAAAGGAAAAAGCACATCAAAGTCACTCTATATGCCAGGTTAATAACTACTGATAAATAATTTACTGCAAACAACAAAGGCTAAGGAGTTATCTGAAGATGTCACAGGAGCATTCTTTGCTCTTTTGCCATCTTAATTTCAGTGCCAAATGATTTTCTTTGATTTTTACCCAAAGGCAAAACCCTGTCACAGATGAAGAGGTGCAAAAACCACTGATTTTTGAAAACAAAGCAGTTCATGGTAATGACAGCATTTAGCTTTGGTCTACTGGTGGCAGATATGTCACTTTCATGCAAGTTCCTATAGAATACACTAATAAAACATGATAAAAGTCTGCTCTACTTATGAAGAAATGCAGCTGATGATAACCCACAGTTGAAAGTTAATTTTAAAAGTCAGCATTTTAATTCTGTTAGCAATTTTTAATTCTCCATTTTAAAAAGTACATATTCAGAAAAAGATGTTTGATTAGTAAAAGTATATGCTCTGTGTTATTTGGATTGAGGCTTTAAAATATGCTGTCATTTACAGGCAAGCACTCTGAAATTAAAACCTCCTGAGCATTTGTTTTGAAAACGCAGCCATACGCTGAAATAACACTTATTTCAGGAGAAGTTTTGGTTGGATAGACTTTAGTGTATCTTGCCTGACACAATACCTATCATAGAATCATAGAATGGTTAGGGTTGGAAGGTTTCCTGTAGGTGCCCTTCATGTATTTGAAGGCTGCTATAAGGTCTCCCTAGAGTCTTCTCCAGGCTGAATAACCCCAACTCTCTCAGCCTGTCTTCATAGCAGAGGTGCTCCAGCCCTTTCATAGTCTTTTTTGCCCTTCTCTGGACACTCTCCAACTGGTCTGTATCTTTCCTGTGCTGGGTGCTCCAGTGGTATTTTGGTATTCCAGGTGTGTTTTCACAAGAGCAGAGTAGAGGGGCAGAATCACCTCCCTTGCCCTGCTGACCACACTTCTTTTGATGCAGCCCAGGATGTGGTTGGCCTTCTGGGCCGTGAGCACACACTGGTGGCTCATGTAGAGCTTCTCATCTACTACCACCCCCAAGTCCTTTTCCTCAGGGCTGCTCTATATCCATTCTCCCCCCGGCCTTTATTTGTGCCTGGGGTTGTGCTGCCCAGGTGCAGGACCCTGCACTTGGCCACGTTCATGAAGGCCCACATCTCCACATCCTCTGGATGGCCTGCCTTCCATCTAGGATGTTAACCACACCACACAGCTTGCTATCATCAGCAGACTTGCTGAGGATACACTATCCCACTGTCCATGTCTCCAGTAAAGATGTTAAACAGGACTGGTCCCAGTACTGACCCCTGAGGAACACCACTTGTCACTTGCCTCCACTTGGACACTGAACCATTGACCACAACTCTATGGGTGCAGCCATCCAACCAATTACTTATCCATCAAGTGGTCCATCTGTCAAAACCATGTCTTGTCAGTTTGGAGACCTGGATGTCATGTGGGACACTGCCAGATGCCTTGCACAAATCCAGGTAGATGACACCAGGGATCAAAACATTCTAAACTTCCCTAAAAAAAATGCCCAGAAGTTGTAATTCACACCATTTTCTAAAGTGTATAGAACAGGCCTGATAATGTCACTAGAACAGTTTTTATGTAGTTTGTCCCTTCTGCTTTGAGCTCTAGCTGGATCCCAGAAATGAAGAAATTCAAGACATGTACTATAATGACATACTTTGAAAGTGAGACTGACTGTATGTTTTTCTGTTCCCTCGATATTCCTTTTTATTTTGGGGATTAAGTTTAAAGACTCTTCTATTCTATGTGAATCACATCTCCAACATTTGCCTATTCGCAGGAGGGAAAAAGAAAAGTTAATAACATCCAGTAGTTTGGGGACCACTATCTGGCAGAATACTCACGCTGGCAGAATACTGGCAATTAAAAGTGGATCATACACACTGTATCTTGCATAAATGAGCCCACACGCCTCTTTCCACAAAAATAAAAGCTATGCTATACTAAGAGTATTGTTTATCACTGTCTTCTTCATAAAAGCCATGAATGAAAAAGAAAGCTAAGGGTGGGGTGCTTTTGTTGATTTATACGGAGTAAACATTTTTTTTTGTCAGAGCATCAGAGAAAACTTTATTCTGATACACGCGGGCAAGAGATTTAAACAACTAAATGGCTTGTCAAAGTCTCTAGATATCCACAAATATCAACTCTGACCTGAAAACAATGGAAAAAACTGCAGATTACTTAAAGGTGAACAGCTATTTGTGATCATTATAACTACAGCACTTAATATTTTTATTCACTTCCGAATTATTTTTTCTTTCCCTGGATCTAATCCAATTTTCAAAAAAACTTGTTCTTTTTTCTGTTTCATTCATATCCACACTCCAGTATTCAGAAGCTGGGAACATATACTACACAGCATATGCTGATACTTGCAAATAACAGCATTGAAAGCAGTGTGCTACAGTGCACATCTCTGAAAAGAGGCTGCAATGAATCATTTCAGCATGCTGATTAGCATTTTTACTACTTTCAAATTTCAACTTTCATTTTTTACTGCATCTTAATGCACTGTTCTCTCCCTCTTTGGCTGCCTGCAACTCACTGTTTGTAACTAACAAATTCTTTTTCTGCTTTATCTCTGACTGTAAAGTAGTTTACGATGTTCTGCATGGTGAACAGCATATATAAAAAAAATTGTATGCTAAATATGCTCAGAAGGTAATGTGATAGCAAATCAAGAAACAGAAAAATTGAAAACTCCCTTGCTACCCAAAAGACAAATAGCTTAGCAGAGATGAAGGATATCTGCTTTGGTTCAATATTCTGCTTCTTTTGTAGAATAAATATTTACATTACATATATGGATATTGTATTTTATAACAATAAAGAGTGTTTCGTGCCACTCCAGAATACCAAATAAGATAAAAGGCTGGACAGGCAGATGAATTTTGATCCCCCCATACAAGGCTGCTGCATTTGATTTCAGCTTTTACTGTCATTCAGCTTCTAAAGGAACGATGCAAGCCTGAAATTACATTGTGCAATGTACTCCATCACATGTTCAGAGGGCTTAGCAAGGCATCCAGGCATGTGCTAGAAGTTATACACATGCTTTAGTATTTTGCTGGGTGGGGGACACAGCAGTGGAGTAATGGCACTGAAAACATTGACTTTCCAATAGTTATTCCTCATGCACACACAGCTTGATGAGTGTTCACTGGAGCAAAGTGCTCTCCCCCCTCTGCCCGATCCTCATCCAAAATCAAAAATAAAGAGTATCCATCCCTCAGAAAAGACTTTCTAGAGTGCATTATTAATATTCCAAAAGGTTAGAAAGTGCCTGTGTACCTGTATATATACTATGTATCCATTTAATTACAATAAGAAACAAGAGCTTAACTTAAAACCAGGTCTTCAGAAGTTAAAAATAGCTATTACACTGTGATACACGCTTTACTACTCAAGATCACTGAGGAGGAAACATATAACCATAAATAACATACTACATTTAATAGAGAAACTATAAGAGGGCTATATATCAAAACCTGCTATTTACTTGACACTACTCACACAGCAAGCTCATTTTTGCTGTAAGTAAATCACCTCAATATAAACAAGGACTTCAGAAAAACAAGCAAGAATTCATAGTCTAACTCAGGAGAACCATAAATCTGAATGTTTCCATATGAAAAAAATGTCACATATCTACTACTTGCATCACATTTTCAGCATCCAAGAAATCTATCTTGTTAGCGTGCATCGTATCATTAAAGAACTATTCATTGAGACGCTAGAACTGAAGACTCCCCAGTCTGAAATGGACAGATGGGTAAAGCTTTTATGATGTTCCCAGAATGGCTGTTTTCATGACATGCCTGAAAGAAAACACAGACGTATATGACCCTTTTTAATTTTGCTCCTCTGAGCCAGTATGCTTCACTGAGCAAGATACAGTTCAGCAGGAGGTCTCAAAGAGAGACAAAAGTGAGCACACTGTTTATGACTCCTGAGGAATAAAAATCAGGGCAATGGATCCCAAATAAACTACCTTCGGTCAGAAACAGATACCTGTGCTCCATCTGAACACTCTTCAGTGCTGTTAATATCACACTTGTACACCCAAATTAATTTCCAGAACTGCTCTGGGTAAAGAATTCTCATTGAACAAGATAAGCTTAGGCCATAAACCTGAAATGTCATCAGTTCTCATCAGCATCTCACCAGACTTTTGATGCTCACAGTAATTTATTTTTAGCTAAGAGCAAGCCTCCCTTGTTACGATACCATCTTCATATCTTAATCCAGCAGGCTACTGCACTGCAATGACTTAATTGTATTGAAACATGGAAAAGGATCACACAATTAATTTATATTTTGAATAACTGAAACTACAGAATCAAAAACCCTTAACTAAAATAATGACGATTTATGATTATCTTTCTACAGTTGGAAATGTTAATCAGAGTGATCCAACCCAAATTCTCACAGCCAAAGTAGGAAATAAGTAACGGTGGAATATAGTCTCTGCAAATGTTCATTCCATGATACATTTCTCAACATTCATTTTGTGCTCATTACCCACAAAAACCCAAGGCATGTGAGTTTACTCATAGTGCTACTCACCAACAGCACATTTTGATCTTACTAAAGCATTTAGACAAAAATTATGTACAGCATTTTCACATGCTGACTTTCTGATTCATGCTGAGATGGCTCTTCATTCACCCCTGTAACATCAATATCACCATGTGACTTGTAAGTCTAATTAGCACTCCACAAATCATGAATGGCAAATATTCCCAGTGAACCATTCCTAAATACTCTGGAGACTGAGAAATAAATACAGAAGTTTCTGACTTTTCATATTTAGAAAATATATCGTCAGGGAAAAAAGCATTCTCTCTGCTATTTATCAACTAAACAATAGACCTGGCTACGTTAACGAGTATGAAAATAAACAGTAAGCAACAAGAGCTTTCTGTTTAGCTTTGTGACTGTATCTCACTTTGCCTTCACAACTACTGAGGGGTTAGTGTCCTGATGGACATCAAAAAAAGGGGTGTCAGAGGGGTAGGACTTAGAGCTGAAGGCTTTACCTTCTCTAAGGAATTAGGAACCTACATAAGAGCATCTACTTACCCTGCAGAACTCCATATATAACCACCACACCCCCGGCTAGTTGGCTGATGAGATTAGCATTTGTTTTTTTCCTGAAATTGTACAGCACTTGCTCCTTGAACAAACTTTAAAGAATGAAACTTGAAGGGCAAGAAATTTATGCAAGCGTTCTTTCAATGCCAAATCACCTGACACATAACTAAAAGTCCTGTTCTCAGGACTGAGGTATGAGCAGCTTCAGTGAGTCATTTGATCATTTCATAACAACTTAAAAATAAATAACATATTGAGTAAGCCAGAATAAATATCTATTTACTTGTTAAAGCACAAAAACACATATTCAGATCCTGTTGAGGATGGACGATTTATTAGTGTGATGGGCTTCCTATGAAAATAAACAGTCATAGTCAGATGTTCTTGCCACTATTCAGCATTCAGTGAGTAAAATACCCTGCAATTAGAGTAAGGGATAGCAGGAGACCCTCAGCTACACAATGTGTGAAGTGTTTATGTCCCTGTGCTTATCTAAGCTCCCATCTAGCATGCTGGTGTCAAAACTCTGTGATTGCTCTGGCACATACACAAATAAATACTTAATATTCTGTTTACATCAAAGAAGCTTCATTAGTGGCACTGATCAGCAACAAATAAATTTCATGCTGCCAGCACAATCCAAATATACATCAATCTCTGATTTTTGCAGGCAGGATTGGGCCATGACAAAAGGGCCAATGCCAATCTTAAATCTAACATTGCACATGTGGTACTTTTCTAGAAGTTAATTACCTTGAGATGCCAGTCAAACAAAAATAAATCTGTGAAAGTACCAAAAATAATGACTGCTATAATCTGGCAGAAAATAAGTGAGGTGGGGGAGAAGACTTTCTATTTAGCCTATTGCATTTTTTATTTGTTTATTTATTTTATTTTCTCTTCTCTTTCTCTAGCACCTAGTACTGGCTGCTCAGAGAAACTGAAGAGGGGCAGCCTGACATTTGATTTTAGTCATTGTGACCATTTCTACATTCTTATATTATGTTTTTACAAGACTGGGGTTGCTTTTCTCTGTCTCTGGGTTTGTTAGCCTTTTACAGTGAGTCTCCAGTTTCCTCTACAGCCATTAGAGGAGGAAAGCTCTCTCCTTTCCAACAAAAGCTGATGCCAGGACCTGAGGTTTCAAGGTGAGCAACGAATGCAAAATTCTCAATAAAAATGTGTTAGCAAAAAGCAAAATTATCAGAAGAAACAATTACAAAGCATTTTTCCAGAGGCATCAAGGTCATTTGGCATATAACTTCTGTGTGCGCATACTGGGTAAAATTCATTCCTGTGCAGAGGGGCAGCATAAAAGCTGTGAACCACTTCAGTCTCATTTAAGACTTGAAATTAGGACTTAAGTGATGCATAGGCCTTCAGCTGGATGCTAGCACAGAGCTGAATTTTATCCACAATAGATATTGATCTTATCATACCTGGTGCTGCACTTACATTAGGTATAAATTCATACATAATTCATCTTAGATAAACAAAATCATTCTGCAGCTACCAGGCATTAACTCTCTCACTGAATAAGCCTCATGAAAATTAAAAAAAAAAAAAAAAAAAAAAAAAAAAGCCACAAAACCAAACAAGCAAATTTTAAAACACATCCTAATATAGAGAAAAGAAAGCACAGTGTATGGCATTAGTTTCATCTTATGATTCCTTAAAAATACCTGCCTACTAGCACATGCCAAGGTAATAAACACAGAATTAGAATTGAATAAAATAGTAAAAAAGTAAGAAATAGTAAAATAGTAAGAAAGCAGTTCATAACAGAAAGCCTTTGCTGCCACAACTAACACTGATGTTTGTATTACAAAGGTTAGCTAGGGATATCAAATGGAGTAGGTTCTAGACCCTTTCTGCACATGATACAGAAAGCAGATCACTTCAGAATTTATTTGGGGCAGCAGACAAAAAAGCACTATTCTTATCAGTAAGTAACACCATGTAAAAGCAAGGTGGCAATTCTGACAGTGTTCCTATGGTTCTGAATAGATCTTTCTATTCATTTTGCAGAAGAACTTGCGACCTGAGCCCCTATGCTGTGCAATGTGACAGACAAAAACAGATGATGCCACCTCCACCTCCCCTCAAAACTTAAGACTCTCAAAAATTCACAATGTAGAGACTACAATTCATTGAGAATTTAAAGGTTGCCTTTGGATCTGCCATCCAAGCACACAGGAGTTGAGAATGCTAATGGAAGACTGTCATGTTAACTGTGTGATGCACACAGAGGCAAGTTCAAAGCTGCAAGTATAGTGCCTGAGGAGAGTGGCAAAGAGCCAGATGCTGCTTCTTGCAAAATGTCTAGCAATCATTGCACTGATATCTATCAGAAGAAGACAGCATGTCAGGAGATGGTGAGTGTAAGCTGCGCTTCCTCACATCCAGCACATAAAGCTGATTCTGCTTTCAGCAAGAATAATTAAGGAAAGGCTGATATTCAAGCAAGTAAACAAACAAAAGGCAGAGGAAAATGAGGTATCGAATTCAAGCAAAAGACACCATAAACATTGGTGCCAGGATACTAATGGCAATGGATCCCACTGGTAGACCTTGTAGTGGCCAACCTCACCTGCAGAGTGAAAACCAGCTTCATAAAACCATGTAACCAGCTAACACATGCAGGGATATTGAACCAACACAGTTGGTTACCACTCAACTAGGATTCAGCAAAGGAATCACCATGAGGGCATGAAGGAGAGCTCATTATGGCAAAGCAGAGAGACATTGCCCAGTGTTACTAAGAGATGTTGCTGGAAATAAATACGCCCTAACAAGCCTCCTGATGAGAAACATCTGGTTACTTCCTCCCTAGTGCCAGGATGGTATTTCCATTGATTCTTCCCTTCTCTTGTTTGCAACAGGTAGGAGGGAAGATAAAAATGTTGCTGATTCCCTTCAACAACAGGGGGTGGGCAGGAAAAGACTTCATGGCTCTAGTGCCTTGTGTTGCAGTGCTGAAAGTTGGCTCTGCAGGGGACTGGGGATGGCAAGGTGGTGAGCTGAAAAGTTAGTGGAACATACTTTGAATTTATGGGGATCTTTTAGAAGTTTGTTTCTGGCTCAAGATAAGAATTTCTGAGTTCTTCCATCCAAGAATCTGACTCATTTTGCAGTCTGGGGAAAGACACAAGTAGGAACATTTGTAGCTCCTCTTTCTCTGTGTCATTATCTGTAGTTGAGTCTTCTTCGTGGCAAGAAACATTTGGCTGGGAGTCTGTCTGGGAGGAAAGAAGTGAACATTATCTAGTCAAAGCCTCCCGTACCATCCTGTATCATTCCTTAAAAGTATTATGTAGATAGAGAAAAAAAATACACATCTAGGGCTGATTCAAGACATCAGAAGCCAATTTAATGCTGTGGAGTTTTTTTAATTTTTTTCAGGGGTTTTTGTTTTTTTAGTACCGTAACTTAAATTCAGTTCGAGATCTGTAATGATTTAAAGGTAGCAAATGATAGGAAACTTGATACCAAATAAAAAAAATGTACTTTGAAAATGCCCAGACAAAAGAAAGCAGAATGAGAGAAACAGCCTTAGATGAGAACAGAAATAAAGTCATCCTATCATAAAGCAAATTCAGCATCAAAAAGTCACTTAATGAAAAGGACAAGGAGACTATACTAGAAGACCTTCTAAGAAACAGTACTCAGAAACAGGAGAGAGAAGGAAACTTAGAGGTTAACGTCTAAGGCAGAAATCTATTTAATCATATTTTATAGACGATCATTTATATAATTGCTATAGATGTTATTGGATTATATATAAGATGGAGCACATAATGAATACTAATAAATTTATGAGAAATGGGAAGTCTTTGTCAAGTATTTAGGTCCAGCAATAACAAGCAGCTTTGGTACAAACCCTCAGAAATAAATGAACAGTCCCTGAGAGATTGTTAACAGGAGAACCCTGAAGATGGTCCAGCTTTGACAGAAAAAGCAATTGTGCATCTGTTTTACTTATAGACCTCTATGAAATGCTACAGCTTCTTTAGCTCCCAAGGTAGCTTCTGCAATTTCACTTCTACTGTAAATGTTTAGACTCTGGGTATTTCTTTAACTAAGCATTAATTTAAAAATATAACTTTATTTTGTATGTTAATTTTTTGAACTGTTGTTAAATGCTAGAGGATCACCGAGTGAGAATCTTTACGACAGTGACCTCACAAATCAATCAAATCCTTCGTTCTATGACAAATCCATAGAAGCTATCAGTTTGAAAGCAATACATAGACATATCCAAATATCTGACAAATACACATCTCAAAGTTGCAAGCACATTTACAAACACTTGCAAACCATTGTTTTTACCTTCATCTAGCTGATGGACATGGATTGCTAAATCATGAATTTTCATCATTGCTCACTCTACAAAGAGGGTCAATTCCCATTTATTGTAAAATATGAAGAAAACACAACAACTTTATAAAATGTCCATCCATCTATACAGACACTTTTCTTTCCCCTATGAAATACATTCAGCAGATGGTTTCATCTAAGCTTGAAGTACTACTGCAGAGTGATGGATTTAAATGAAAAATTGAGAAGTGTTAAACACATGAACAGGGCTGGCTGCTTTTGCCTGCCTCAAGGGCTTGATCCTGCTGAGAAAAAGAGACAAGTAAGCGCTCTGTGGCTTCATAAAGGCAAAAGATTTATTCCCCCAGGCCATTGTGTATGTGCCCAGCAATCCTGAAGGGTCAGTTCTCTGAGCAACCAAACTTAGGCAAAAATACCTTATCCTTTCCTTTCTTCTTTAAACGAAGGAAGAAGAGCTTGGATGACAGTCTAGGAGAGAAATCTGCTTACAATACAGAACAAAACAGTTTTATCAGGATTACATTAGATGACCAACAGTGGTATCATGTAGCCGATTTGCAGCTTAATATTTATGTTGTACCACTGTTTATGGGGACATGGGTATTAACAGGCCTATGAACATACCATGCAAATCTTTCATCTTTCAATGAAAGATGAAATGAAGGCACAGGCTTCCTGTACCTTTGCCAAAAGTCATAATTTTCCAGCATCCTGGGTAGTTGCATAGCCAAATGATAAATGCTTTCTAAATGAAGAGAACATAATTTCACTGGATTTCTCCTTAAGCCCAGGTCTCCCTAATAATAAATACATTGATTAAAATTCTGCCTGCTTGGAAACAAAGGACAAAATCTGCTTCACTGTGAGAATATACGTGTGTGGGGGAATCTCCACTTCCATACAGAGCTTCACTGAATTCACTGGGTTTGGCAAGACATGGTTAAAAAAAAAATAAATTACAATATGCATAGACTGATGCCTCTGAAATTCAGCAAACTCATAAATCAAGTAAAGAAACCTGGAAGCAGCAGAGTGCAATGGGCAATACACTGTAGCTGGTTAAAAGGTGTATTAGCTGTCAAATATTTTGCATATATTCTGCTGAAGAGATTCTGTTTCAGAATAAGAAGGTTTTTTGATATAGCTCAGTGGGCTGTTCTGTTCTAAGTAATTTAAACAACTAATTTTGGTCTGAGTCAAATCTCCAGTGGGATTTAAATTTGTGCACACAAAAAAAAAAAAAATAAAAAAAAATGCTACTTAGGGTCTTTTTTTTTAAAAAAAAACACATTTGAACAAACTGTTTCATATAGACAGTGTTGATTGTTCCAGTACCAGAAATGTGAGTGGGCAACCTGGAAACAAACCTGACATAACAGAGCAGTGATTTACACCTGGGCTTCCTCTGAGACCATCTATGATCCAGTCACATCTGTTAGCCCAGGCTTATCTGCTACTGGAAGCAGTCAAAAATTGTGAAATAATGCCAGGTTCATGCTGCCCTCATCAATGCCAAGAGGCCTAGGAGTTCCTAAGTATAAATGTCAACCACTGTGATGGCTCAATAGGCCCAAGGGAACAATGCATTCCTGTCACCACAAAACCTGTTCCATAGGTTGAAACCATTTTAGGAAAAGCACTTACTAAACTCAAACAGAAGTTGAAAGATTTGGGAAAATCTGCTTTTAGAGCATGGCAAAGTAACAACTGCCAGCTTTTCTTTAGTGGAAGGCCTGAATTTCTTCTGACTCTGGTGATTTTTATAATATCAGGTCTTAAATGTCACTGATCCTACAGAAAAGAACTGACATGCTTTGGCATTGGTTCAGCTCTGTATGGGTATCCACCAGGTCTCAAACTGGTTTAGTTCATTACCTGAAATGTCATTTTGAAGGGTTCCCCATTTGATATATAAAAGCCAGATGCCAAAAAGATGTTCAGTGACCTTCTAACATAATAGTACTATCATTTTGCTTTAAGGTATGCTGATTTTCTCCTAGGCATGGTGTCCACAAACCAGCCTGCAACATAGCAACAGCATCATAGGACGGTATGGGTGGAAACAACCTCAGACTAGAGGTGACAGTGGACATATGGCAACAATTACTCCGAGGCACAGCCTTGGCAGTTCAGGCGTGTTTTATTTCCATGTGAGATATCCGAGTCCAACTGAAGTAAAATTGAAGTACCTTCACCATCTAGGAGCTTTGGTTACATTTGCAAAGGTTATTTAGTCATTCAGGACACCGATTCTCATGGAGGTACCTGAGGCTCCTCACAAAGTTAATGAGGCTTTGGCTCCTACATGTACGAGATACAACTGAAATATAAGACTTAAGCATATGAGTAATAGGCACATGTAAAATATTTACCAGTATATACCACGTTTATCCTGCACATAGGGGCTAAAGGCAAATTTTCAAAACCTCCAGTAATCAATCCAGATTTTAGTGATTTTAACTGAGTCACTGAATCACCGTATTTTTACTGATGTTATTCCCTAGCCCTTGCATCCTGGAAGATTATAAAAGCATCTCAAACTGGTAAGAGACCAACAGCGTAAGAGACAGCGTAAAACCAGCAGGGATCTTACTAAGTGTACTGAGAGTAGTGTTAACACTGGATGATACCAAAATCTCTGCCTAAGAGATGTTTCCCTGCCTGAGATTTCCATATTTGCCTCAACACAGGAATGGTAAAAGTCTGAAGAGGAAAAAAAGAAATCTGGCAAGGGAAGAAAACACACCCTAATTTAAATTAAATCATCCTAAAGCAAAATAACCTAAAAATAACCTATACATTGCTTCTAAACAGAGGTGAAAGAATTTTATTATCCCCTAAAAGCTTGCATGCCCATCTTACTTAAGTCAGTTCAGGAAAATTTCTGTAGTGGCCTGTTAAGGAAAAAGAATTTCTCCTGCACAGTGCCATTTAGTACAATCCACCTCAGCAACAGCGAATGCTCTGAGAGACAAGTGAAAATTGAACCCTCCACAATGGGTTATTTGAAGTGTGAACTGATTCAAAATATCAGCTGCAGGTTTCTTCTCAGATGTGTGCAATTATCTTTTCTTCTGTTCTACCTGTGTAAAACCTGTCTGTAGCTGCAAAAAAAGGGAGTTGTGTGTATACATGGCCAACACTACTAAAAAGGCAACTGAGTGAGTGTTTTGGGCAAGATCTGGGAAACAAAACAATGAAACTCTGAAAAGGCTATTAATTTGAACCAAACTATGCCAATTAAAACTTCCCTCTATCTTTGGAGCATCCCGAGTACACACATACATATTCTAAGAACAGACAATTTTTCTGAGTCATCAGAACGTATACATGACACGCTCATGAAGGCATTCAGCATAGAAAAAATAAGCTATTTTTAACCAAAAAACCTGAAATCACAACATCCTCTGCCCCATACAATCCAGATGCAAGTTTTATCTGTATTTTTCAGAGTTACAAGCTGTATCCGCCTAGACCAATGTAGAAAAGGTGGACAGAAAACTATCCCAAAACCTCAGCAGTTTCCTCTAGGTCTCAAGAGATGTTTTAATAATCCTTCAGGAACTCATAAAAATAGTGTGACATACTTGTAGCTAACAGAGAATACTTCACTCACAACTCCACTTTTTGTCCATTTATGACCTTTTGTTATGCTGCAGGGATATAAGCACCAAGAAGAAGAAAATTCTAGCTGGAAACATCCTCTTTGGCATTAGTTTAGTAGTGCAAAAGGTCTTGCATGATTTATCTAGAAGCATGGAAAGCTTCCTAAAATATAGGAGTAATAGCTACAGTATGAGTAAAATTGGCAAATTTGTCACTGTTATGTCCAGACCCAAGGGCCTCTCTCAAAACTTCACTCTTCAATCACAGTCATCATCATCACAAAACAAACAAACAAACAAACAAACAAACAAAAAAAGAGAAAATGTGCTAAGCTGTATAACTGAAAATTTTTTTCAATTTACTCAGTGGTTTATTAGCTTAGAATAGAAGCTCCGAAACTATGTTGCTTTTGATCTCTGACCTTTTGAGCAGGAAAACTCATTAAGGAAGAGAAAATAATTTAGATTAAGTTAATTAATCTTATTCAAGAACACCTAAATATGTCTTGTGTTACAAATAAAAGATGAAATTGTAGAAGATTATAGAAAGAAAAAAAAAACTTACGTTCCTTCAAGTTGTACACTCTGAGATGGGAAATGTTAATTGTGCCTGAGCTGAGATGGTTGAAGTGAAAAAAAAAAAAAAAAAGAAGAAAAAAGCTAGAAAACATAAGAAATCACCACCTACTCATTAGAGGAAATTTAATTTCCAAGACACAACAACATGGTCCAGTTCACTCATGAAATTTAGGAGTATACAGTTCTACAGTGGGAAACTGCGGAGATATAGACAGGGTATAGGAGCCTAGTATGGGCTATGCATTACATGACGCATAGGGCCAGGTCTTGATGTATAATAAAGCTTCCAAGCTTCACTGACATGAGCTGGGAAGCAGCACCAATGTTGTAATCACACGTTAGTGGTGAGAAATCTTCATTTGTGTAGTAAAAACTATTCTTTTGAATATTCTATTCTACCGTCAAAATTTAAGTGAAATTCTTCCAGTGTCTGGAAAACTTACTTTTCTGTTACAACACATGGATTGTGTACATCTAAATTTAAATAGCTTCTCTGTCAACATAACTCCAGAGAGCTTTGATGTGACTCAGAAAGACACATGCAACATCATGTTTTTTCATGGTAAAGCTTGGTTTCTAAGTAGGATTTTAAATGGGCATCTGCTAGAAATATTTTCTGTGTCACTTCTATAAAAGATGGTATACTAATTAAATTAGAATTCTGAATGGACAATTAGTTACACATTTGTTGTGCCATCCTTCCATAATAGTAACAGTACAAGAGGACTTAATTTAAGATTTCTTCAGGAAGGAGATAGCATTTAGGTCCCTTACAACTAACACATTTTTTAAAGCTTTTTATTATGCAAGTGTTGCTGCTGCAAATTGTTGAAAGTATATTGTCCTACATAAAAAAATATTTAGACTAGAGAATCAATAAACTAAAATCATGATTTTGTGCTGCACGAATCAAAGTTTGTTCCCCAAAATAACTTCTAATTCAAAATCAGGAAAGGAAGTTCTGAAATAAAGACCTCACCACTACATGCTCCCCAACTATATTTGCCCATAAGTAATTAAGGAGTGCTTTATGAAATAAAATATTTATTTCTAAATCAAATGAACACTCTTGATGTATACTGTCCCTCACATGCTGACCCAGTACTCCTACTTAACCATATTAATAATGAAGCATTTTCAAAAAGCCAAAATGGTTAATACATTCCTCATAATCTCCTAGTCCTGGAAGCTGGCGATAGTAATACAATTAATGTTCATGAAGAATATCAGAAAGCTGCTGCTTTGTTTCTTTACTTATATAAGGGAAATGGGAGGGGAGGGAGGTACAGGAAAACACTGCAGAAAAGCCTTTGAGTCCTTTAATATGTAGTCATTTTCTTTGTTTTTTAAATATACTTACAGAAGACCAGCCTCTGAAGGACTGGAACTAATTGACTCTTTTCATTGTTTCACAAAATGAGAAATGAGTACCCAGTCTTGCAGTGTTGTCATTGTACAGTAAAAACAACCCATGTGGAAGAGATAAAAAGCTTACGTGCTCCCAGTTTACCTCCACGTTCATGAGGAATAACAAAACCAGACAGCGATGCATCTTTATCAACAACTGACAGTCACTACTGTTTTGCCGTATGCAAATCCGTTAGTGTTCATGTGCTGAATTTGTTCATCAAAACAAAATGCTTCTGAAAAAAGAACTGCTGACAAATAGAAGGAGTCCTCACATGGAGCACTTTGGCAGCCCTGCCTTAATAAACTTGTTGCCTGTTGTTATTTTTGTTGTGCTTATAATTGCAATAATAAACAGTACCTCATGTTCTTCAACTTTCATTCTGAAGATACAAATTGCTATTAGGATCCTAAATTCCAGAAAGTACCTTTTGATCTAATTTGCTAAGTCTGTCTTCTTTTAAGCATTAAAGTTCTTGTCACGGAGTGCACATCATATATTTGGTTGTTGGGCTTTTTTTTCCCCATTTAAGATGCAAAAACTTGTAGGTGTTTTGCCAATAATCAGACCTAAGATCTCAAATCCATTACCCAGAGGCTTAGTAAAACAAAAAGAAATTGTGTATCTGTGTGTGTTCATCCAAACACACCCAAAATTGTAGGCCTCCTACTCCCTTCCCAAAAGGTTTTACTAAATCACCAATGTGGACCACTGTGAACAAGCCTGTGACCTCTCTATTCTACTGTATATCTACTCTAATATCTACTGTATTCTAAATAACAACTGAATATCACTGACTTCAGAAAACACAGATAATGACATTTATGGAACAAAAGAGCCATAGGAATAATTACCTTTTAATATTGTATTATTTATAGTCTTTTCTGTTTGCTCCTGTCATTTCTCCAATTATTCAAACATACGTATAGAACTGGTACTTGAAGACTAACCAGTTAGCACTGTTTGATTGATTCTTATTGTCCCAGAAAAAAATATGATCTGCAAAATTTATTGACAAGTATTTTATAAAGTCACCAATCTTGTACATGACTGGTACTATAATGATGGAGTATACAGTCATATCATTATTGCAGACTGGGTCAGTTCAGTCCAAAAGATTATACTAACATCACATAGATAAATCAGATTATGATTAATGCACTAATAAATCATCAAAAAAAATGCTAATGTAATATATTTATGGCAACTGTTTCAGTCTTGCTAAGATCAAGATGAGCTCCAATGTTTACTATGCTGTATACAAGTCACTCAAACCACAGTCATGCAATCATTTGTATGCTTTCACCAGCATGATTTTCACAGGAGCTTCAATTACACTAAATTTGTTTCCTTCCAAAGTCAACATCCTCGTATTTCTACTTCCACATGACAAGCTCAGTCAATAGTTGAAAGAACCACGTGCCCACAAAAATGCTGAAATATGTTTGTAATGGAAATTACAGATAGCTGATTATTTGTAATCATCTGGAAAAGACATAAGTTCACTTTTCTGGTGTTTTCTTGATACAACTCCATGTTTTTTAATATTTTTCTTTATCAGTATAAAAATAGGTGTTTTTTCTTCTTTTTGAAAAAAAAAGTATATTTGACGACATAGTCACAAGTCATCAATCTTAACTCTTTAGATGTAAGCACAAAACCTATGTAGACATCTATGAAGTATTAAGGACTCTTTTTTCAGAGTGAATCTAGCAAAGTAACTGAGTTCTCAGAAAACACTTCTGTACACCACTGAAAAAAACTTTTTTTCACCACTGAAGCCATCTCAGTAGCACACAGCCCCTGGCTGATGATCCACAACTCTCAACATACTAAGTATTTCCAAGCTGCACTAGAAACAGGGGGCAGGAAAAGAGCATACTGTTGCTGACACACAGAACCACATTCTCAGCTTCTAATTTTACATTCAGCTTCTCAATTAATCAAACAAATCATTAGCAAAGAGACAAGATGTAAACAAAGACTTAGGTCAAGAATAAATTTCCACTTGGATCTTGAAATGCATTTCACATTGTTACAGTGGCACCTCCTGAAGTTTCAAAGGTTGAACAAAATGTCCTGAAGACATTGTTTTAAGTCCAACTTGACATGATTTGAAGCAAAATGACAAGAACAGACCTAGCCAAGGCACCAAGCTAGATAACCTACATGCCACTTCCTCCATTGCTTTTGTTTTTAGCTGAAACACAACCCACCAGTAAATGAACAGCCAAGCATTTATTGTCACCAGATCTCTGAAGTGACAAGTCTTTAATAAGACTGCCTTCTGTGATAAACCCCTTTTGTAAAGAAGAGATGAAAATTGTCACTAAAACCATATTAGTTCGATTGCATTGGTTTATATAACAGCACAAGAGAATAGCAAGTCATGAAGCATACAGTAATTACCTTAACAATGTCCACTACAATGAGGAACTGAAGCAGTTTGTACATTAGTGGGCTATTTATGTACACTCTGATTGCATTAGGTTTCTCTGCCCGTAGTCACTCCACAAGAGCATCAACAGCTCACTCACCTCACTTTGTGGTTTATTACTGAGAGTGCAGCCACTAATATTTCACATCTCAATTTTTAAAGCAAACATTTTGCCTTTTTTAGTAGTTGCCAGTGGAAGGATGACAGAAGGAATTATATTTTTGTATAATATTTTGATACTTATGACAAAATTTTTTTTCTTGTTTATTTTTTAACCCTTTCTAGATGGGTCTTTTCCAGAAACAACTATATTCCACCCCATTTTCTGTTGTCAAAAAACAAAATTAAAAGTAACTTCTGGTAAACAGACACCATGCCTGGACTCATGGCATTACCAAAACAAGGAAATGCCATACTGTTTGCCCTCTCAAACTGCTGTTTACATCCAATCTTAGCCTGGGTTGTCAAGAATCTGAAATAAGGTGAACACAGTCAAAATGCCAGAAAAGGCCACTTGCCGGCCAAATGATTCCTGTAACACTGATAACAGCTGGATACAGTCAGCAAGGATGATCAGTGCTTTCTATTCAAAATTACACCTCAGGAAAAGAAGTAAGAGCAGAAATAACTGTTTGCTCTCTTGGCTGATCTGCAGCACAACAACAACAAATCAACAGAAAAAAATACTGTGGTCCCCCGGGTGGGGGATGAGGAATACACACAGAGGATCTGCTGGAGTCACTCAGACTTTTGATGGGGGTTTTGGAGTTGACGTTTTGTGTTGGGTTTTTTGGGGGGGGGGGAAGGATGGTTTTGGTTTGGGGGGTTTTGGTGGTGTGTTTTTTAATGAAAATAAGTATTAATGAAGAAAATGCAAACTGGAAACAGTCCTGCATACCATTAGTGAGGATACATAAGGAGCAGTTTGAAGAAATTGAGTTATTATGCAGGTATCATCAGTTTACACTTAAACAATTGAAGATTACCAGTCGCAACTTCAGTTTTTTCAGGGTATCTCATTCTGCATCCCAAATGATCTGTTTCTCTTTACAGGCTACAGATCAACCTCGGTATGTGGGAGACTATTGTATTTAGCAGGGCATTTATGGTACATTTAGTAATACAATAATTTTTATATATTTATCATGGCATCTTGTACTGTCTTGACACGGCAGAAAAGCAAAAATGTTTTGTTTAAAATAAACAGACATACCTTGTCACAGTTTTATGATGATTTCTACCCATTTTCATTTAAATCTTATTAAATGTGTAGGGTTTTAAGCAGCCTTTGAGAAATAATTAGAGATAAAGACATTTAGAAAATGGTTCATCTATGTTTGTTCACACTGATAGATCAGATATGTCACTCTTTGCTGAATTCTCAAAGGATGGAATCAGAGCTACACAAAACCCACCACCCCCTCATCTTTTTGTTAATCATCCCTAATGAGCTGTTACTCCACAAATCAAATTTTTGGTCCTTTTAGGCATGCAGTGTGATACTAATGTGTGGCAACAGAATGTTGATTATAGACCACTGGGTATCACTAGCTGCCCCATTAGTGGCATCCAGCTGTCCAGATTCATGCATGAGCAAGAAGGATTTAATATGTTAGATGAAGATGCAGTGAAAAGCCTGTGATGCAAATAAGGCCAATACAGAAATAATTACAGTGAGGCAAACCATCTTGTCAATGCAGAATTCTTTCTGAGGTAAACGAATGTAACTTCATTAATCACTGGTTGTATCAAACTTCTAAACTAAACTGCATTGTTACCGCAGAGGAATGTGTGGTAAATAGTTATGAAAGTTACATTAGAAGCACAGAATGTCAGGTAGGAAGGGAGCTCAAGGATCATCTGCTCCAACTCTTCTAATACTACTGTTTAGATGATATGCCTCAGCACACCATCAAGATGAGACAACTTTCCAAAGTGGGGGAATCCACTACTTCCCCTGGGAAACCATTCCAATGTCTGACTGTCCTCATAGTGAAAAATTTCACTTTTGAATTCCAGAGTATTTTCAGGAGCAACTTGTGCCCACTGCCCCTCCTCTTGTCCATGTGACTCTCTGTAAACAGAGAGTCTCCATCTTCTTTGTAGCTGCCCTTTAAGTACTGGAACATTGTAATAAGGTCTCTCTTAAGCCTTCTCAAGGTTGAACAGTCTCTTTTTTCTCAGCCTCTCCTCCTATGGCGGGTGTTCTAGTTCTCTGATCATCCTCATGGCTCTTCTCTGGACCCTCTCCAGCCTGTCCACATCTTTTTTGTACAGTGGGGACCAAAACCAGACACAATTCTCCAAGTCTAACAAGCTCTGAATACAGGGTGATGACTTCTTTGTGTCTGCTGGTGATGCTGTTGTTGATGCAACCCAGCATCATGCTGGCTTGCTTTGCTTTCTTAAATAATTTCAGAAGTGGCTAACATGGGAATGCTGTTAATTTTAGTGTCAGATTTTGAAATCAGATTCTGGAAGCTTGCATATGGTGACTTTTTGTATTTGTCAAATGTAAAGCACTTCTGAAAGAATAGAAAATATGAGCATTCAGAGTGCTGCTACTGTATCCTGGTTGTTCATTATCAGCTACAGTTTCTTCATTAACTGTTTTGTTCCTCTGTTAATTCAGTGATAAATTATTTTCTAGAGGTCAGTCTTTTTTTTCCTCCCTCTGACAAACTTTCCCATGCCTGTTATTTTTTTGCCTTCTGATCACAGCCTGCAAACACCAAAATCTCTCACAACAAGTTTCCTTCCCAATTGCCAGGACATACCAAAATATCATGGTAGTTCTTTACTTCTATATCCAACTGCTGTTAAGTTCTAACAAGCGTCAAATAAAAGTGCTGAAGGTTGAGATTATCCCATCATTACTTCAAAAATGAACATGCTATAATTTTTCTTACTTTATACACCTCGGACTAAATTCCCTTAGGGTACACAACTTGGCTGTGTGTTACTCTGGTATAATAAACCTTCAACGGTTCCACAAATTCCAGGATCCAGCTTCTCAGTTGATGAAAATTGACTTAAATAGAGCTAAGCAGACTGAAACTAGCTAAGGAAACAGCTCTGTATATCTAATTATGCACACAGCAAAAAAGTCACTAAGAGCTCTATCTCAGTTCAGCCTATTTTAAGTAATTAACTGCAGAATAAAATGTTTCATGATCAAATAGCTTAGTTCCTTTGAAGTACTCACTTTCCATTTCCTTCAAAAAGCACATCTAAGAAGAAATTCCTTTTTGCGTTCATGAACATTCGAAACTATCAGTACCAGAGTCTGCTGTTTTCTATTTTGTGCCTAATCCCAGCTACTCTGGAGAGAAAAGTAAAATCTCCAGCTGGGTGCAGTGACTGCAGAATCAGACTCTTCAAATACATAATGTTCATGAGTACAACTAGAGTCTCGTCAGTTGTGATAGGGACCAAAGCCACATTTCTCCACTTCATTCTACACAGGCCAGACTAGTGCAAAGGCCAAAAAGCTCTCAGACGTGAACAAAATGGTCTGGATTTGAATCAGTGACCTGGAGGTGAAAGCCTTGCTAAGTAACCTCCCCAGCTTCACTCTGTCTCTCCTTCAGTCCTCATTCTCAAAACAAAGATGCATTCATTTTTAGCTCTGTTAAATTCAGAGGGGGGTGGGGGAGGAGACAGTAATTAGCATCCCTCAGTTACATATACGGTTCATCTCTTAAATTCCTTGTCAATTCATTACTTGAATTTTTAACAAAGTAACCTGGATTAAATCCGTAAGTAAAGGATTTATATAATTTAGTCACTCAGATCTTAAAAGACTCCTAAAGCTCAGTGCACTGCCCTACTTCTACAGGAGCTTATGTGCTATTCCCACAGACAAAATTTATTAAGTTCATTATTTTCTAAATCAAAATCCTCCACATATTTTAATAAACTGCCTCCTAGAATCAAGATATACAGAGTATGAGAACTGTCCAGCTAAAATAACTTCTCTTTGGTTTTCTCCATTTCATTTCTCCCTAGAAGCCTTTAAGCCATTCACAAGAGTTCTTGACAGAATGTACTGGAATACCATAATGTCAATTAACTACAGTTAACCAGCTGCTAATACCATTTCTCCAAAATGTCTTCATTATTAATAGAAAGCACTGTGGTGTGGCAACATGCTAGAAAAACTATCTGAAAAAGAAATTATGACCCAGTTCTATGAATAATTATATTGCATTTCCTAAAATTTTCCCATCACGTTAATTAGTGGTGTTGTTAAGTTCACAGATCCAATTTGACCTCTCTTAGCAACAGCCCACAGAGGCCACCCAGCCAGCAAACCCCTTTAATTCTCATATATTTTCATGTGATGAAGCTTTGTAAATTATGGCTTTACATTCACAGTTGTTTTCATTAAACACTAAACTTTCCTTAAAAACCACTTTCAAGAGAATTTTGAAGAAAATAATCTGTAAAAAAGGTAGCAGTGCTAAATTACTGTATAGAAAATCACTCACATGGGTGCTAATCCAGCTAGCAGAAACCTGGTGTGTGACATTATAAAATATAGATATGGATATAAATATGGATATTATAAAATATAGAGCTTTTTTTGGCTGTACATCATTAGGTCAAACACCTTCCAGGTGGCACACACCTGAAAGCAGATAGTGGCTGGGGCTGCTTGGTGGCCTGTGTGAGGTGCACTGACTGTCTCGATCTAGTTCCAAAGTGGCACACGTCTCCATCACAAAAAATGCTCCAGGAGTTGACACAAATTGACTCCCTTGTTGGCAGCCTCAACGGTGGGGCCAAAAGCTGAAGGTGATTTGCCATAGCTCTCTTCCTTCACTCAAAAACGTTGTCATTTCTGATAATGCTGACATCTCAAGACATCCACAGCCCAACACGGTTCAACCCTTTCCTGCATCCTGCCCAGCAGTGACATGACCTCGGGCAGCAAAAACAGTAGATTACCAAAATACCTTAGATGGCACATAAAGACTGTTTGCAGAGATACACTCTAATTATGTTCAAATCTCATTAGTTTTCTAAACAAATATAAGTTTGAGTGGTATAACAAACAATACATCATTAAAAAACAGGACTGCTGAGTGATAGTTCAGAGATAGTAAATGGCTTGATGGCATTTCATGTTAAATTTTGTTTTAAATAACAGCTGTCTGTGCTTCTTTGGTGTCCCTGCAGGAGGAAAAATCAAAGCAGAAAAAAATACTGCTCCCCCCCTCCTTTCAGAAAGAAAATATTCAACTACTCAGACAATTCAAATCTAAAAATAACTGGAAAAAAGTACTTGGAAAGAAAAAAAAAAAAAAAGAATGCCTTCCTAATTGCATATTAAGTGCTATACCCAACTGTAACTTCCTTTTGCACTAGCAAGTAAAATCATTTGTGCCCTCATCAGGTTCTTGAGAATCCTGCCAACAGAGAATGTGCATGTCAAGTAATGGATTCAACCTGCCACTTCCCACAGCTGGACAAGAGCAGCTGGACTTGAAATCCCTACCTAAAAACAACAGCTGCAACACACCAGATAGACCCAGAGCAGAGGTCTAGTCTTTGCTTCGTCTCTCCTGATCCGAAGAGCTCAGTTAAAATGCCCAGGCAATAGAGTAGAATATAAAGAAACAAGTTCACCACTCACACGAGGGGCAGAACAGGGATGATTTAAGGGGAAAAATTGCAAAGGGAAAGAAGGTACCGATGAGGGGAGAGCAAGATGTACTGAACCTGTCAGATCACTGTATCAGGAATTCATTTTTACTCTATGCAACTGTTCTCAATATGTAGGACATCCAAAATCCATTTTTTCCACCAGCAAGCTTCAGAAAGCCCAGTAGCTAATGCTGCACTTTTAAGGTCTGTTGCAGACCTTTCAACTAGGCTATCTGGGAACTAAGAAACCGATCAGACAGCTTCCCAGCACTTCACACAAAGTTCCTCCAATGCTCTAGCTAAAAGACAGTGTAAGCCTACCTTGCTCCTGCTTATTCCCAGTGCTATCAAAGGGCAAAAACATAAGCTCTCATGACTATCCATGGCTTGACATCTGTCCTCTTTTGCCAAACTTTAACTCACTGGACAGCAGCAGGATCTCTTTTTACCACATACAAAACATGGATGGTGATCATAAGTTGCCAGCAGGCAGGTCACTGAACATTTACTTGGAAATCAGTTCACTGAGCAATCTGGCACTGAAGCAACATTGGCAGTTGTTATTATCTGCCTGTAAAGAATTCTTTATTCTTTTAATAGTCTCTGAAAAATCTTAGTTACTTACTTCCCTCTCAGCTTCTGCTATTTGGAGCCACCATACAAGCTAGATTTATTTTTGTAATAGCATGGCTATAAAATGAGTGTGATGGGATTGTCCCTCACGTACATGTGTCTCAAAGGAGTCTTGCAGAAGCTGAAACACCATGTTCACAACAAACCAAGCACTAGTAAAAATATAACTATATTTTCTGTAAATACTTGCACTTGAACTCAGCCTTTTAATCTACCCCCTGTAACAAACCCTAACACTGCCATCATTAAAGATACTCATGCTTGCCCTTCCTCATTAGCAACTGTGATGCAAAAATTCCTTCTCTGCAAAAATACTCTCTCCACTAAAATATAGGAGAGTTTTGAGGACTAGTGTTCGTCTACAGAAGCACAAGTATCTTTGATCATCTGCAGTTTCTTATATACACAACTCCACCTGGCTAAAAGGAGCTTCAGTATTAATGGCATGCCAGGCACTTTCCAAATTCCCATGAAGGTTCAGAGCCCATCCTGAGGAGCATACCTGCATAAGCAGCCTGTACTTACAATGAGATTTCATTCTTTCATGTTATGCCCAATAAAAATCACTTTGGAAAAAAAATGCCTAGAGTATTCTACAAAGATAATTATGCATATAAATTACATATTGCATGTATGCTATATAAAGCTGTATCAATGTTCATATAATCCAACAAAAATCAAGGACAGTTGTGCCTCAGATGTCTGAAAGGAAGTATATTTGCTTTGTAAATATTAATGAACTTTATATGGTGTCTGTAGGGAGAGATTTTAACAGGGAACATAGCACAGCGAGGCACCAGAGTCACAGTGAAAGTCAACAGGACTAAAGCATGTAATGCCTATTATGCCTTTTGAAACATTCCCCCATCATGAGGTTATCATCATACAGACCGTATATTATTAGTAGGCAGTCCCCAAAGGAAGATGTTTGTTTAAATGTCCACAGGGGAGAGAGGATCATCTGATGGGTATCAAGATTAAATTCAGGGGATTCATAGTGCTACGTGATAAGTTTCTTTCATATTAGGGCAAGGTTTGCATTCACTTCAAAACAAAAAGCAGCAGTACAAGTTCAAAGACTTCTTCCACCCATGAAAAAGACATTTGATACGTACTCTTGCAAAACAGGGCAAAAGTAAAAAGGACTAATGAAATTAATCAAATACGCTGTCTTTTAGCAATAAACAACAGATATATGCTAACATCTCAACTCAAGTCTAAAACTATGAATATGCAAATAGAAAACTACGATTTTTAACCTTTTGGCTTACAAAACCCAATGGGATTTTAAACGAAAGACGGAATTTCTAGCAGAAGAGGCTGAAAGATATATAAATCCCTTTCCTCCAACCTGAGAACATGTAGGTGGACTGAAGTTTAAATACACAATCCCTTGTAAGCATGTAGAAAAGCTAGATGGAAGAGCCCAGAAATGAATAGAAAATTTGAAAATTTCTTCCTCACACCTCATCAAATCTGTGACATTTCAAGATTGGTTCATGAATTACCCAAGAAGGAGAAATCAGAAAGACCCCTCTCTCTTTGCATTTACAGTATCCCAATCATGTGAATAAACATGTAGCAGAGGTTTCTTTGATTTTATTTCCAACTGGAGTACTAAAGAGCATAGGAGTCTATTAGCATCTGCTGTTTTCAGTCTAACTTCAAAGACAAATATAGTGGCTCAGAGAAGTTCAGTACCTCTGGTCCAGAAAAGCAGCCTGAATTCAGTCCTGTTAACATTGAAATGCACTCCTGAATCAGGATGAAGACAGACAACGAAGTAGAGAGATATGGGCAATAGGTTTAGGCTAGACGTTAGGAATAAATTCTTCCATTATGAGGGTGGTGAGACACTGGCACAGGTTGCCCAGAGAAGCCATGGATGATCCACACCTGGAAGTGTTCAGTGTCAGGTTGGATGGGACTTGGAGCAACCTCGTCTAATGGGACATGTTCTTGCCCATGCCGGAGGGTTGGAACTAGATGATCTTTAAGGTCCCTTCCAACCCAAACCATTCTGTCATTCTATGATTTACAGAGCATAATTGCAAGTCAAATCTGTGCTTTGTGCCATCATGGCTTTCATTTCAACTGTAAAATTATACTGCTTTTAAACCTACTTTATTCTGCTTTAACCCCCAGCCAGTATTTGTCTTCTTAACAACTGATCATTTTCCAGTTATGCTACTAATGCCAAAGTACATTAATCCTTTTTTATTATTTTTTTTTACTGTAAAAAGAGAATACAAGACTTCAAAAAATTAACCAAATTTAGATTTAGTACCTGTAAACAGCCTATGCTAGTAAAAATTAACCTTCACTCTATTATCACATGAGAGATCAGGTTGGGAGCAACGTGATAACCTGAGCAACTCTTTTTACAGTCTCTGTTTAACAATTCTTCTCAGGAAGCAGTTTTTTCTTGCTTAAGAACTTCATAGCTCGCCTAATTTCTTTTCCATTTTTCATTAAACCCAAATAAACGAAAGAATCACAGAATCTTTCCTGAAGTCTACGAAGGATGAAAATACACACACTTAAACCATACTCACAGTTGAATTTAAACAAGTTGTTCTGTCTTATCAGGTATTTTATCTTGAAAGCCCAACATCATTCTCATGCTTCCACAGGTTCCTATTGTCAGTGCTCCCCACATACACAGTGCTCTTCTCATCTGTTCTGTCTTTTCATATATAATAGGCAGATCCATTTTTCACCTTCCCAGGAATACAGTACGATATAGAACCTACAAAGTACGTGGCCAAAATCTCCTAACCTATTAAATGTCAGAATCATCTATCTCAAACTGTATGTTAAGTCTAGCAGCAATAAACTCAGTTGTGTTCCTCAGAGGGAATGCACTCAACTGTAAGAATACACACAGGTTTCATATTGTAGAGGTTTGATTACAAGCTGCTGTTGATGGCTAACATGCTTGGAGATGATGGTAGCAGTTGGCCAGATAAAATCTCAGATGGGAAGACAAACTAGAGAAATCATTCCCCTTCATACTTATTTGGATCGTACCAGTTTGATCCCTCGTACGGTGAGCTCATGCTTGCTCCAGTATGAGATTTCCCTAATAAATTTTTATATTTTATTATTATTTGACCCTCACATGACATGCTGGACATCCTACTTTGGGAAAAAACTGTAGGCAAAAGAACTGAATTTAAACTGAAGAGAAGCGGCAGCTTTCCATAAGCAAAACAGCCACGTGAGTTTATTGGAAACAGAACACCAAAAAGCAGACATCATACGCACTGCTGGATGCCAGGAAAGTGCCAGAAAAACAAAGCATGTGCTCTTGGCTTGTGTGGAAGGGCCACTGCTCATGCCAGCAGAGAGGCTTCACTCAGCACTGCATCACACAGCCCTCGGCTGGCAGCCACCCGCCCCAACAGCGTGTACCTCCAGCACATGCTGGGCTGCAGAGCTAAAGCACCTCCAGGGCACTTGGAGAGGCCCAGGTCATAAGGACAGACATTTCTTGTCTGCAAAGACTGATGAACAACAACATCACCCACGTGCCAATTCAGAGAACCAAAAACCTTGTAGCTGAAGGAAACCCCCAAATCAAAGACATCCTTTGCAGGCTCTGGAGCAGGAGGCTGGGCAGCAGGCATCCTGCCAGAGGCTGCACTAAAGGGATCCTTCCTTTGGTTTCATCCAGCACTCTGATGAGGCTTGAGTGGCATCAGGGACAGACTTCAGCTGGCCACTTGCTTTATCCACTTCTGGTGACTGCCTGGACATGCCCATCCTCAACAGGCAGCTTCCACTGTGAGTTTCCCAAAACTCTGACTTCATGATGGGGGCCTCCTTGAAAACTTCCATAGAGCCAAAGGCAAACCTTACCCAATCTCAGCTGAATTCCTGCTAAGATCCAGCTGCAATCCACAGATACAGTTCAGTCAGGCATAAAAGTACAGCAAAGTGTATATCACAGCAGATTTATTAATATAAAGACCTCAGAAAGAAAACAGAGTTTGTAACATAAATTTCTTGTTACTCATGAAGTATTTTACCCACGTGTCTCAACAGAGCTACATGGATTGCTCTTCCTCATTTATTTGTCTATTTATTCCTATGTACCCATGGGGTGAGGAGCACAAGCCTATTTTAAAAAATGAGTGTCCAGAAGGGCAACAACAACTGAATCTCTCCAAGGCAAAGGCTGAACATCTTCTGCACTGGGGTTATTTGACAAGCTGGTTGAAACTATGGGGACTTCTGGCTGAAAAGCAATACTGGAATAGAGGGACATTACAATGATATGTCATGCCAGAAGTAACAGGGAAGAAATAAGGTCTTCTCACACAGCTCACTACAGTACCCTGGCCCTTCCAAACATAAAGAAATCAGGAGGAATATTTAAAGAAGCAAAAAATAAAATCTCAACCCTGAACTAATGACTACTGGACTTCCTTGATCCTCAAAAATTTTAGGGGAAAATGGTGACAGAAAGCCATGTTTCCAACACCTCTCCCTTCCATTTTTCATTTGGGTCACAACTGAGTCACAGAGGACATTGGTCACGTGGGACATTCACAGCAACCAGGAGTTCCAATGTTTATTTCCAAGAGGGATGCCTTCCTGCTTTTCACTCAATAGCTGTATCAAAAATAACAAAAGCTTTTTAAGTTTAATAAATAAAGTATCATGCGTAATGAATACAGGCTTTGTCTGTCTTACTTTATCAGGCTTCTACCTGAATAGCAGTCTGAAGAACGTGTAAGAAAGCATCACTGCCTTGGCAGCTTACTTATCAGTTCAGAAAATGACTTGTCTGTTGGGATGATAGTTAGGTTTGGGCTTTTGGGAGAGCACTGAATGTCTTTGAGCCCAGGGAGAGAGCAGCTACACAGAGCCAGTAAATCATTTTACTTTTGTACAAGTTGAAAAGCATTTTTTCCTCGACTTCAGCTAGATGACAGTGGCATGATGGCTGATTTTCATTTCAATCAGAGCAGCATATGATTACCACCTAATTAGAATGTAGAAATAGAAAGGAGATCATTTTTTAACCTACCCCAGAGAATGGTGCTGGGGGAGGGGAGGAGATTATGTTAATCAAATGATACTGGCATATAAGAGCTACCAAAATAGCCGACTGAATTTTTATCAGCACCCTTATTGTCCTTGAGGAGCTGTCAGTGGCTTCAATTGAAACCTGTATTTTCAGAGCTTTATTTCAGAGTAATAAATATACTTTAAAATAAATACATGTCACTGCAGGCCCAAACTCGTCATAAAAGATATCACCTTAGGCATAAATACATACATTTTTTTCAAAATTAGGCATAGTTTTGTTGTCAACTGTAAGCATGAAAACTACCCAAGCAGAAACAAAAGTAATACTATCTTAGGGGAAGTTGTTTGCATTATTTTTATATTTTTTAAAAAATATTTGCTTTCATTAATTAAATATTGTCAGTTAGCTACTATTCCACTTCTTTTTGGAATAAATGTATAAAGTTAGTTGCTGTGCCTCAGGGAATATAAACTGAGTTTACATTAAAGGAATCTGCATCAGACAACACTTTCCAAGACACACTGTCTCCATCTGCATTCTTCTGTAGAGATAAAGACCTCAAGATGCCACTTTGTTTAATTGTCTCTGAAGAACAAAGAGCCAAAATCAGGTTGCTGAGACCACCAGAGGGGGAAATACGATTTAAAAAAATTAATAATAAAATTATCTTCCAGGCAAGCAGTTTGCAGAAATACTGAAATTGGGTTGCCCTGATGTTTTCACAGCCTCAGGAGGTAAAATCAACTTCTTGTTAGCTGCCTGTCCTGATTTTGAAGGGAGAGACATGGTCCTACCCTGCTGAATTACACCTCCTAGGTACATGCCTGTAACATAGCACTGCACAGCACAGATACTGCCAGACTAAGGTGGCACCCAAACGGATGCCACTGGTCACTGTTCTTCCGTGCAGAGAGCTGCACATGGTACCAAGTTGTGATCATGATAGTTTACCCCAAAATAAAGCTCCAGTGCTTTTAAAAGCTCACTGGGGCACAGCCCCACTACCCTGCCTTGTGTCATAGAAAGCAGTGGCAACTCCCTTTGGTCTGTCTGTCCTTCCAGCAGAACGTCTGCCTCTATTCAAACTAGGCACCAGTAGCCAGCACCATTTTAGCTGGTCAGGTTATCCTGCCTGGCATACATATCTCCTGTGGCTCCTGTGCCCTATCTGCTAGCCCATGCACTGGTTCTGTTCTCCCTTGGGCACATAATACCAGTGCTCTTTTTGTTTCAGCAACTCTTCTGAGCTGAGAGGTTTTAAACAGGCTTAGGCCAGGGTGGCCAACGTAGAGTGTATCTCATTGAAGTCCTGCTAAACCTCTCAGCTGCTTATTACAATTGAGGAAACTGCTCCCTCACTGTCCTACTCCTTTTCTTGTCAAGGAGACAGCTGCTTGCAGTCAGGGTGATGAGCTCCATGAGGACAAGGAAAAGAGCATAATCCCTGGACCTCTGCTTTCTCATCACAGATCTTCCTCTCCTCGAATTCCTACACGCCCTTCCCATCCTTAGAAACTCAATTGCTCACACAGCTTTTATCAGCAGGACAAAAGTCCTTTCAGTCACATCCACAGTCCCCATTCAGAGAGAGTTTCCTCAGCTCCCCATCCTCTCATCCACCCACAGCTCCTTCTGGTGAGGCAAAGCCAGCCCAGTCCCTGCACACCACCAAAGCACAAGTTCATAAGGGAATGTGCACAGGAATGAAATTCTCACTCTACATCAGTGGTGGAATATATCACTGTAATCTGGATGAAGCCCAGTACGAAACAAAGCACAGGAGCACAGCATCCATGTTGTGGTGTGCCTAACTGGACAAAGCAGGTGTTTCCTCCTGAAAATTTTTGTCATGAAGACTATAGCAAGAGCAAACTTGTTCCTGCCCCTGACTCATGAAAACAGAGTTCCACTATTTTCAACTGCACCAGGATTTTGCTCATCCTGTTTTGCTGGAAATGTAAATTTTTTTTTTTTTTTTTTTTTTTTGGCAGTGGGATGATGCATAACTACTTGCTGAAATACAGAACCTAAATATCATGTACTTCAGGCAAAATGAGAAAAAAAAAAAAATCTCTTCACTAGGGATTCTAATGAAAAGGAATCAGGAATGCGTTGATTTATTTTCCATCTATGTGCTGTTAATCTGCATCAGTTATTTCAATGGAACATATATTGCAACAGCACTTCCCTGGTGGTTGTTCTAGTGGGGTGTAATAGATGTTGTTAGATACTGTGCAAGAGAAAGAACAATACTTTGAACTAAATGTGCTGTTAAATTAAAGTCTTCTTGAGCAGTGAAAAAGTCCTGAGGCTTTTCATGTCAGTGACATAATGTAAGGCATATACAGAGCATTTTCTTTTTTTGCACCTTTTTGAGAGACATGGTGTGGTAGTGAAGTAAAAGCAAGTAACAGTTTCTAACACTGCAAATGTTCAAAGATACCACAAAAAGACCAAACATAACCCTCTCCCCACCTCCCCCAAAAATACAGTCAGTCCAGTATTTAAAGGTGTCAGAATTCTTCTGTGGTATCATTATGGGAAACCATGTGACAATATCTCAAATTATCCCAGAAAGAAACATTCTGAACTGTTAAAACAGCTGTAAAACAGCACATTTAAAACAAATCCCAGTGCATAATTTTCTAAAGGATGGGATCCAATTCTACTTTGTGCACTGAAGAATTCTATTAAGCCTTTAAAGCACTTTGTGAAATGTGAAAATGCAGTTTGTTAAAGAGATAGCCTAGGTGGTCTGCAGTAAATGAACCCAGTACTGCTGACTGTGGCCATCCTTGTGAGCTTGCTCCAAGGGATTTCTATGCTTAAAGTATAACACCATTTACCAGCTTCTTAACTAGATTTGTCCTCTGGCTGCCAGTCAGCAGACCTTAGTGTAAAACACAGCCAGAAATTAGTTTGACTAAGAATCACAGAATCAAAGAGTTGCATTTCAAGACCAGAGCAGTGCTGTGTGTTACATACAACCAAACCACTTATTACGTACAAACCATTACTTACAAGACTGTTGTTTTTCCCTAGTGGACTTCATGTAGTTAAGTTTTAGGTTGCTAGACTAATGATGGCTGATGCCCTGCCTAGCTGGTGTTCCATGTTCAGTAAATTATAATAGATCTCTCTCTGTATTGCTTTGTAACAATTAACCTCAAAAAGTAGCTAACTCCATTTGCATGGTAATGAGACATTCATCTGAGGGACACTGGAGTTAAGCATGCTAATAAGTTTTATGCAAACACCTGAGGGGTCAAGCACAACAATGGACTTGGATAAGAAAACCTTTTATTAAATGTAAATCACTTTTCTTGTAAATACTATGACAGGGAACTTGGTAGGACTCTAATACAGCTTGCAAGAATGGAGTAATTTAGGTTGTACTTCCAAGCCCTCAGGCTGACTAAGGAATATACCTAAAGATTTACTTACATTTTGAATTAATATCAGCGTGGATAGAATCTTCATTATAGCATCAAAGGAGATAAGTACTACAGGAAGGTTGAGAGGAGAAAATAACAATATTGCCTTATCTTTCACAAATTTGTCACAGTTTCCTGGGATGCAGGAAGACTGATAAGAAACTGCTGCTGTAAAGCATAACAAAAGACTTAAAAATTTGTCTGGTTTCAATCCCACTCACCTGTTTTTGCCAAGTGTATTTTTATGTAGGCAAATTTCCTAGTAAGAAGGCTATAATTTTGGTCTCTATCTTGAACTGAAATTTCTTCACTTCATTTAATCAATTTGCATTCTAACCTCAAAGAGTTTGAGATCTTAGGGCAACCAGTACCAGACACTGCTGGGCGATAACTCACTGCCAAAATATCTTTAGGACTGCTAAAGAAGCAGAACCTGGACAGGATTTCTCAAAGACAAGGCAGATTGCACAAGAAGGAATGAAGGGAAGAAGCTGACTTTGATTCATTGAACTCTGGCACAGCCAAGTGCAGGAAGCCTCTTTCATCCAGGAGTCAGCAGGACACACTGACTCATTTTGACAGTGCAGCCAGTGTCAGAGGAGCGGTTCTGGTTAGAGATAACAGGAGTGAAACATGGGCAGCACTCTGAAAAGCTGCCCTTGTTAGAGGTTTTGGTCCTGGACTAGAGCATGTGAATTGAAATATCCAGTGTGTGTACTGGGAGTTGCTCTACTTTTATGACAGAAGTTTATAAAAAGGACTATATCACATGGTAATCTGCAGTAAGAGGAGAGTATATTGTGGAGATGCAGAAAGTCCCTTTCATTTCCTTTGCTGCACAATGAGATACTTTTGGGTGAAGCCTGGGTGGTGTATGGTGTTATTACTCAGAGCCCAAAATCCAATCCAAGGGAGTAAGCATACACAACATAGAAGAGATCAGATTGACACATGGCACAGAGCTAGGCCAGTTCATTCAAACCAAATGAACCGTGCTTACCTTGCTAGCTGCAAGCAACCGCAGCAACCAGTCAAGTGTGTGCTTCTCAAAGACCCCTTCCACTCCCCAAGTTACCACTACCTTCAACAGATTTGCTGGGTATTTTTACTTTGCTGCTAACCTATTTATAACATGTAAAACATGCTAGCAGTATGCCAAAGCCTAAAATTCAAACCAGTGGATTGCATAAAATACTTATAAAAAGGGAAAGCTTTGTAGAAGAAAGTACAAAGCTATGGATAAATGGACCATCAAAACGTATCTTGACTGAAATCTAGTACTCCACTTCCTTCAAAAATTCACCAAAGCTCTTGAGAATCAGCTCTGAACTGTTTTATTCAACATTTCTCTAACAACTGCATCAAATGCATCACATGTACATCTTCAAATGCATCAAACAGCATGAGCACTCAGCTTGGTGAGTTTGGGATTCAGGGTGTTAGCACACACGTAATAACTATTAGCTATACTACTTTACATTCAAAAAATAACTGTGATGCAAGCTCAGTAGGATAATTTTAAACAATTGTTTTGTAGTCAGGGCCAGCCTAGGATCCTTTCCCTGCCCAATGTAGACTACAACTACTTATCAAAAAATAACTTAGATTAAATTGGAGTTTGAAGGAAGCAAGACAGAAGGTCTAGATATAGGCAGCCAAGAAGTCCATGAATTAGAGGGGAATTTGTTACAGGCAGGAAAAGGGGGGGAATCTTATGTATTCAGTGTTTATAGTTTATGCTGATCTGTGAGGACCACAGCTACAACACAAAGTTTTGCAAACCCAAGTCAAAATACTTAGAAAATTATTTTAACTCAGAAAAACACTCATTTCAGTAACTATCTGCTGTGAACCTCAAGTCATCTTCCCAAACAGAGCTGGAGGTTTCTAAAGAAAAGAGGAGGAGCTTGAGCAAAGTATACAGAGGGAACCAGAAAAATGTGTAAGCAACGCACTAACCAAAAGAAAAAGAGAGGAAGGTGGCACAGAGTGCATATAGGAGTTTCCAGGCCAGAAGCAGAAAAAGGTAGAAAAAGAGAAGACTCAAAGTGCATACTGAAAGTGAAATAATCATATAGCTAAGAAGGTATGTCTGAACCATTGAGAAAATACTTTAGGAAAGTTTCCATCAAGAAAACTTCTACATATCCGATAGGCAGTCTTCCAAATGAAATTTCTTTTGATGTCACTAAGAGAAGAGCAATTAAGGTTGTACATACAAGACATACTCAGTTTCTGAGGAAGACAAGCTTACTTCTGAAGCCAAAAAACCCTTTTATCTTTTAAATTATGCAGTAAAGATACAACAAAGACAGCAAAGCAGAGCAAATGTAGAAGTTCTAGTGTTACACTTAAATGTTAAAATTACTTAAAACCGGACTAGATTCCCAAAATCATTATCCTAGAGCTAGGTGGTTGATACCTGGGCACCTATAGTGTTAACAAAGTCTGTCCATCCAAATTTCCTCCTTCACTGCTCAGATTTCTAAGTCACAGCAAGCTACCGAGATCCAGTGTCCAAACATATATACACTCCTTTCCATAGTGTCAGGCTTGAAAACACCAACCTTCCGTTCAAATCTCAACATAGTGATTCCTTTCAATTTAAAGCTGGTATAAACCAAACCAAAACAAACTACACAAGACTGCTGAATTCATACCCTCACATATCAATTCTTGTGACAGGAAGATCCCCTGAATACATTGCTAGAAGAAAAATACTTCTAATTATGTTCCTGTAACCACTGCCTTCCCACTGGATGCTTTGTTAAATATTTTCAGACAAGAATACTGAACAACTCCAGCTGTCTGAAATCTGCTAGCTGTCATCATAAGGAAACAGGCATATCTTCCATTTAAGACATGATTATTTTATTCGTTCTGACACTTCGTGGTTGCATTTCTCCAATTCAACACTAGGAACTATCAGCCTGCTAAGAGCTCAAACCAGAGATAGACAAAAACTAGAATGGGGAGATACGGAAATCATTCTGTTGAAAATATATTTTTCTCTTGTAAAAATAATCACTATTACGTTGTCACTGGAAGAAGACAAGTCCTGTAAAAATGCACAGTAGAAACACATATTTAGTCAGTGTTCGAAGGAAAATGAACACTTAACTGTGAGAAAAAAAAAAAATATGAACAAAAATAGAAAATACTATCATACAGGTCTTTACTGTAAAGTGACCTCTGGAACACATTCATTGACCTTTGGTGGCTTTTTCCACTGACAACTGCTATATACATTTCCTTTCCAACAATCTCTTCATTATTACACAAAAACTCTGACGCTCAGAAACAGCTTAGGAAGAGAAGAGTCTTTTACTTTGCCAGGAAAGATTACAATGCACAGGAAACGCACAGTACGGATTCAAACAAAGGCATTTCCCTTCCAGTGTAGCTTTTAAATATAACAACCTTCCCCTGGCTTTATTGTCCTGACCTGATTCCATTGGTCTTAAGACTAAATAACAAATAAGAAAAGGCTTCAAGCCTCAAGCCTATGTTTACCCTTTTCACAGTTTTAGAGTCAAAGACCACAACCTTAAACAGATATTTAGGAAATTTGTATTTTATTCCATACCTCATTGTGATTCTTGCTTAACCATTCCTTAGTAGTGTTAAGGGCAATGACAGCAGCAGGCTCATTTGGAAAACCTAAAGACAGAAGAAATGAGAGATAAACAAAAGGCATACATTTTTCTACGCACATACAAAACACAAAGATCTGGCTTTTTTTTTCTTTTCTATTTTTTAACTATTTTGAGATTACAAATAATAAATTCCTTTCTTCAGAGACTTGTATAAATGTTTTAGGTGACATCAGTTACTTTTTTTGAGAGCTGTACAAACTGAAAACCGGGACCATGGTATTTTATTGGATTTATTTTATTTTTTTTTTTAAGCTCTAGTTCAGAAAGCTCCAGAGCTCAACAGAGGTAGATACAATAGAGTGGTATACCTGTGTCATACCAGATAGGCAGCAATATAACATATACATCACAGTAACAAATACTAGGCTTACATTTCATGACATGCAAGAAAAATTCAGACGTTTCTTTCTTTAATCCATCTGTCAGCAAGACTATACAACACTATGATCCCAATGCCATAGGCCTGATGAAAATGTCTGAGTTAGAACTCTCTTAATTTATGACCTAAAAAATAATGAACTTTGAAAATTAAGGAATTCATGAAGCATAAGCGTATGAATTTAAGGCCTTATGCTCCGTGATATACTAGCAATATGAACTCCCCCCAGCACTAAACAAAATCAGAAATCTTTCCAGGGATACAGCCTTTTTGCTTTGATGGTCTCTATCTATCAAATCTAAAGATGCTTTCATTACCTAGGCAGCCTTAATTTAATTTTCCTTTAAATTCCTAACTTGAGGGCAGCAAATCATTTTTGTGAGGATTTAAAAATAAGAAACCATAAGCAGTATGAATAGCTCTCAGTAGGTTAGATTAATAGAACAGTCTTTGAAGAGGTGGAGCTGTAGGCTCAGTGTACAAGCAAGCAATGGGGCCAGACAGAAACAGTAATGAAATTTGGCACACAGTTGCGTACGTAGTTTTTTTTTACATCAGACATCACCCTTGCACCATAAATTGAAAAAGCAGATGCTGGAAAAATTAATAGGTGTGACCAGCTTTTTAACCTGGCACAGTATCCTCTGAACTTGCATCTTCTTTAGCCCTTTTTCAGAAATTGTGCACTTGCTGAGTCAAATCCCCAAAACACTACTCCCTGTAACCGGACTCTGCAATGATTTTGTCCAGCAGAATGTGCATGGTTTTGAAGTGATAGGTGACAGCTATCCAACAAAAGTGGCAAGTAAACCCGACAGTGTCTGAGTAATACTGACATTTATCACGTGCTTCCTTTGCACAGAGTTTATCAATAAAGCTCATTTGGAATTTTTTTTTTTTTTTTTTTTTTTTTAAGACAGAAAAATTAGCTAAGATCCTACAAGCATTACTGTGGATTCTTGTACTGACGCTGGGAAAATATATTCTTGTGACATTTAATAATGCTGCTGATCTCATCAAGGCATATGTCTTATGACACAAACTAATGAACAGTAACGAAACCCAAAGCAGGGACTACCAAGTGCCTCATTTTTATCATATAAAGTAACAGACCTCTAAGTAGACCGTCTGCTTAAACTAGTAATATGCTATCTAACAAAACAGGACTTTCTTTACAATTCTGTACCCTGAGTATGGTAGATCTGCCTGGACATACAATGAATGCCGTGCAGAGGCAGAAACATACATTTTGGACAACTGATATGCCATTGTTTATGCACTGAGTGGTTTATTTTCAGAACAATTCTCTTTCCAGCAAGATTAGCTTCTCAGGCTTATTTTCACTCCCTTGAAGCAAGGTATGTGCCTAAAAGTGTGATAAAGTACTGGAGATTTTACAGAACCTCTCCATAAATTGTACATTATTTAGAAAACTGCTGCCATACTAACCAATCTTAAATACAAGCTTATCTAGAAAACTGATGTTCCAACTATTCCTAAGTAACCAAAATGTAAAGGAAAGTTTAGCAACCAAAATAAAAAGCCTTTAATTCTGTGTGAGATTTAAAAAAATATCTTGAAATCCATAGAAGCCTTTTTATGACTAGATAGCAAAGGAGAAAAAAGAATCTAATTAGTATTTTACACACATTTCTGTTAATGCTAGTGAAAGGATAACCTTATTGGCTTTATGCATAAACAGGATGGAATTTGGCCTCCTGTTCCACACCTGGCATCAGCACAAAAGACCCTGTATCTCTTATTCTTGAGTGGAAAAACATTTTGTTTCATAGGGCTGGGGAGATAAAGCAAGATGGGATCTTTTTTAAACACATTTTTGTATTGTTTTTATCTCTAAGATACAGTTGTCTGACACAACACTTCTGGTCCACTCCTATACATGCATCCATTCCCCTTTCCCCTTTCATTTCAGTGAAAAAGCAATCTCAGTGAGCACGTGGGAATCAAATTACTTGAGAGAAATGAGCTTGAGAAGCCTCACAGTTAAGCGACTTCTGGAGCAGCAGCTCAGGCAATTCTGGCTAAAGGCTCAATTTCACAAAAGATAAAACAGGCAAAGTAATAAGAGTGACACTGGCCCATGTTACTGCAGTGAGTGCTCCTCCAGAATACTGAAAAGGACAAGGGCACAAAAAGCCAAAGAAGCATTAGCCGCGAGGTACAGGCAAGTGGTGCCTCCATGGGACTTCACTGGGTTTATTTGGCAGGAGAAAAGGGGAGAGTTGGCATGTTTTGTCACGGATAAGCGCCATGTGAAACCTGTGCCTACCCACACACAAAGGCCTCTAGCTTCAGCTGGGTTTCCTACATCCTTCAGTGGCAGAGCCAGTATTATGGCAACAAATCCCACTACTACACCACAAAAACAGTGGAGGTTATATCTTTGGTTCTTGAAGAGCACCTTCAGCAAGTGAGAATTTTACTGTACTCTTCTGCATTCTACAGCACCAGTTAATCAAATCTCACCATCTATTACCAGGGTATACTCCCAACCCTTCAAATAGAGCAAATCCAAGCAGCCTCTTGTGCCCCTCTCAGTTCATGAGCCCTCCTTTAAAGTGCAGCTTTATTCATCACAGCTGACACCACAGTGGGTGCAAACTTGGTAAGTCAGTAGGAACAAGGGTGTGCAGAAAGTTCTGCAGCGTTTGAAAGACCCAGAGGGTGAAGGAGAGGTAGGTCCCATGTGCATGGGAGGCCACAGCTGGGCTTTGCTCTGGTTGTTCAACACTGCCAACTCTGAAAAGAATGTCACTGTTGACCTTCTCCACGTGCCTGTCCCTTTGGCCATATGAGAAAAGACTATTGCAGCTGTGTCTCCAGAAACAGTCATCAATTCAAAACCTTTGCAATATTCTTGGAAACTGTCATGAAAACTCTCACATCTTTGCCCAGTCATAAAATGTCACAGATAACATGTCACTCCAGACAGGACAGCTGTCTATCTACACACCTATAGAAAAGCAAGTGCCAGCTTTAACATGAATTTGAGTACCAGCATCAGTAAAGCCACAGCCCAGCTTCAAACTTTCCTCTCCTCTGAGTTGGAAATAGATGTATATACTACTGCACTCACTCCCTAAGATGAACAACTACGCCCTTCATACTCTCCAATACAAAAACCCCATCCTGCTACTATCACATAAAAATACCTCATCTAAACTCCACTGCTTTTGCTATGTCCTTCCACAAAGATCACCCAAGGTGACAGCTTGTGACAGCTTTTAAAGGTTTTCAAACTGAATAACTTCTGTGCCTCTTTTATGACTTTACAACCTTATTCCTGTAAATTGAAACACTGATCTGAGAAACGGCTGCCAGGACAAGCTGCACACTGTACAAATTCTTGCAATCATCATGGTCATAATTTTCTGGAGAATGCATAATAAGATCTGGCAGAATTATTTTTAAATATTACATGTTAAATAAATGTGCTGGTTTTGAAGAGAAGAGTGTGGAGGAGAAGAGTGATAGTAACTGTAGAGATACTGATTGAAGTTTGCCTTGCATTTTATATTTACTCCCTGGAAAGCTACTGATGAGAACATAAGTCTCCCTGTTTCATCCATGTACAGAAAATATGCAATGATTTCCCTGTTGTTTGACACTAGTGTAAATGCTCATCACTTTGTTCTTGGGGATTCAGCAGAGAAATATTCACACTATTGTGTGTCTTACTGTATGCTTAATTTGTATGTGTAGTACCTGAAAAACACACTAGAAGTTCTTCAGTAAAAGTGCAAATAGGATTATGAGAGGTAAAATTAATAGAAATCTATTTATGTGACTCCTAAATAGTACAGAGATGCTTGTAGTTTCATCCATCTCTTACTGTGCTCAAGCCAATGCTGTATCTTATTAAAAATGTCTAATTTACAATTGAGTAATGTCACCTTCACATGAAAAGCCCATTAACAAAGCATAAGTACTAAATAATCAACCTTTAATATCATACAGCTGAAGATGATAACAGACTATATTGGTTAGGTTATAATACTAACGAATAAATGTCAATCCAGAAACTCGCTTCAGTAGCTGCAGGGATAAGTGTTATAATCTGTCAGTTTAACTGAAATGCTTAATGTTTTCTGTAAATTAATTCATTCTGGTAAAAAAAGGTCTGCATCTGTATTTGTTAGCACAGACTAAATGCTAGACAGATTTTCATTAATTTTAAATATGCTCCCATCTCTCTGGCTTCTGAAAGACTCATCACAATCCTAATATTCTTCTTTGCCAGTTTTACTGGTTACATTTTGAAACAAATCATAAAAAGAACCAATTGCACATCAACACAAATACTTCTGTGTTTCTAGTGCCTTCTCAGAAAAGTATCTACACTGTCACCTTTGTGCATCTATCAAGATATAACACTTTACAGACTGTTCCTGTGCTCTAAATTCAAACCGGAGTCCCTTTGTTCAATCAACATGACTGTCAAAATGTACTAACTTCCATTTATTTAGTTTATATATTTGTTAATGATATTTAATAAAATATAGAGGCTCTTCAAATAGTAGCTCAACAGTCCCATTTTCAAACTGTGGAAGAGTACCTAAGGTCTGCTCTGCAGGGAAAAAGCAAAGAGGAAAAGGCAACAAGACTTTATTTCATATAAGTTCAGAAACCAGTATTATTATTGATGCTAAAAATTATTTCTGAATCATAACAGACATGTGAATAACTGTGCTACATTACAGTCATGTGCATTAAGGTTGGCTATTGATAACACGCTAATCATAACACTTCAGCCTTATCACTTTATGACAATAAAAGGAAACATATGAGATGCACAGCACAGTGTGCCTGAGGTGGGGTTACTCAATACATTCACTTGTCCTTCAGCTGTGAAACTATAATCTTGCAACTGATCCCATATAATCATCTTGTCAAAAATGTATTTTAGTAGTCGAAATGAATTGGCTCATGCTAGGTTGATTCCCATTACCATACTAAATCTGGCCTCTTTAGAAGCAGAGATGGTTTCACCCTACCAACAAGCTCACGTTGCTGCTATTTTTGAGGGTTTTTTTTTCTCCCTCCTTCCCTCCCCCCCTTTTTCAATATAACCATGATCACATGGTGATTGGGTAAGCAAGGTGACAAGCTGGTAGCTTGATCACTTCTGTGGATTCTCACAACCTGGAAAAGAATTGCCCTCATGTGGAGCTGCTGCACTGAGGACCAGTGAGGAAAGACATGAATCTTCTGCTAAATAACCTACCTTGCCCTTACTGAACTTCTTCAGCCAGAGAAAACCTTATTTGCTGTCCACTCAAAAAGTGAAAGACAGTGAAATTAAATACTATTGAAAGCCGGTAACCTTTCTGTTGCCCAAGTTACTCCAGGAAACAAAGCTGCACATATTCACTGTAGGCCTTATAGACTATACTAGAGTAATTAATTAGCATGTATAAGAAAAATGTAAGAAATTTTCAAAATGCATGAACAAAATCATTCTTCTGAAGAAATCCTTATATGTCTCTCAATTCCTCTCAAGCAAGGAACATGCCTTTTCATTTTTCTTGAGTGAAAAATTCATCAGCAACAGGAAAATGCATGCAGTTACTGAAGCATGACTGCCAATTGCATTCAATTGCTTACATGATAAAAAGGCAGCTGGTAGAGGATGGTTAATAAAGAAATCCAAAATAAGCATCTAGCAACTCAGGCAAGAACTGAAATGTCTCTGGTACGATGCAGTAGTGAGACAAACAGGTAGAGTATACAGTACTGAAATGAAGGTGAGCCCTTTTTCATTCACAGAAATTCAGTGGGTAACTCAGTGACCTCTGGTTACATCAAGGGTCAATATTGGCACCAGGGTACATTTTAAACCTCAGGAAAGACAACAAAACCAAGACAAGTTGCAGGCCAAGATGCTCTGGCTGTCTTGACAACAGACCTGGCCTCAGACTCAGATTGTCAGGAAAGTTGCCCACTGTGTGCTCATTGCTGTGCTGACTGACACTGGCCTCTTGTCTGATCAGCACAGCAATCTACCTTCTTCTACAACTCAGCTGCTTTTTCTGTAGTAGTTGCAAACGTGGACTCAGCTTATGGCTGCATTTAAAGAGAGCTCAGTTACAAGAAGGTGGGTAAGATGCAAGAAAAGTCACGTCATTGCTGTTTGCTGTTTCTCTGAAACACATTATACCCTACCATGCTTCACTTCACACTCTACTACATTGACATCATCAGGAAAATACCTGCTATAAAATTGTCTTAAAAGTCTCAGCTGAAAGTAGGCATAAGCAGTAATTATTTAGGTCATGTGAACAGAGCCAGGCTTGCACAAACAAGGTCTTAGGATTCTACTGCATAAAAACTAGATTTTAAGTTACCAAGCTGTTTAATATTTGTTAGCATTGGGAGGAAAAAAAAAAAATTGACTGAATATGCACGTACACTTGGGCTGCTGAAGAGGAGCATAGCTTCCCTACAAGTACGTTACTGCAGAAGGTATTACACCAGAATTCTGCAGGAGAGCTGCATATTTGCAAGAATTTCACTTTTCTGAAGCAGCCGATAGATTTTTTTATTACATGACAAGAATTTGGATTAATTCTTTCTCCAGCATCTACAGGGAGTATGATTCCAGGGAGATTACATAATGGATAAACTGGTCCTCTAACAGTCTTGTAAAAAAAAATAAATAGCAAGCAATACCCAGACTGTGGGAAGGAAACTGCTTCTGAGCTGTACTGTTTAGTGTGCTATGTGATGGAGCTTTGCTGCCTGTCAGGGCATTTCTAATGCCCAAGTGGAACATTAAGGCTTCAAGCTGAGCATAATAAGGGAAACAGCAGAAAGCTACCACCACAAGACTGGAAGGGAAAACATCTCGCTACTCTGGCAATTAGCACTCATGTGGCAAGAGAAAGTATACAGAATTCAAATGCAAGTGAGCAATTTACTTACACAGGTAGTTACACAATTATAAAATCTACCTATGAGAGGGTATATGCAACATTTCTGTAAATTACACAGCCATTTAGACACTTGCACACAGCTGTTCCTGAACTCAAGTACATCATTCTTCTTAAAACACACTATATGCCATATCCAGAACTGCTATTCCAGAAACAAGTGTTGTACACAGAAACGTTAATTGAAACTGGTTTCAAAGTGTACAGGAGCTCCTTAATTCACAGTAGTTCATCTTCTACTTATCCATATACAGCAAGCAAGTAATTTTTTTTTTAGGGTGGCAACATAATACAGCAAAAGTAATTTAAAACAAAGTGTAAAACACTAGTCAGCTGTGAAATCTCCCATCATACACTGAATTGAACAGCAATGGGATGTTGGCTTGATTGTAGTTACAAGGTTAAACATTTATTCTACCCACTGATTTAAATAAGAAGGCCTTGATGTTCTCTACTGAAGCAATATGTAAGGAATCGATCCTTCCTGATGTGCCTTGCTAATGCTTCAAGAGATAAAAATTAACCAAACAAAACCCTTCAAATCCACACACTCTGAATTTCACCAGAAACTGGTAGATTTTCTAAAAAAAAAAAAAAAAAAGTGGCCTAATGCAGCAATGCTTAACCTTTACTGACACTATCCTAGCCCTTTCTTGACACACAGTGCCCCTAAGCACCAAGGAAAGCCTAAGGATCCAGAGATTTGCTGTTCAGCAATAGGAGTAAAGTAATGATCCTGGACCTCACAAAGTATGGTTCCCTATGGAAATGCATCTTGCAATTGATTGCAAACTCTAATTGAAGCTTGCCAGAAATTGAGATATTCTTGATGTGCTTCTACCTGCTGGAGTCCCTAGTGTCTACTTAATGCATCTGCCACTAGAGGCTGGGCAGGAGGAGAAGGGGGAGAAATTGCTATGAGTGGGTCTGTCTTTTCCCCACTGACAGGATCTTTGTGCAGGCAGTGGGAGCCAGGAAAGCTCCTGTAAGAGCAGCAGACTGGGCTAGAGGAAGAGGAGGAGACGGAGAGAGCACAAGAGTTCTTGATGCAAGATGGGGTGTGCAGGGTTTCGGGGGGGATGGCGGAATTTGGCAGAGACAATATCAGGGCTGTTGGCTTTGCTGGAGCTCTTGCTATTTTGACTAATAAGCAGCACACTGACAGGAGCTGGGGATACACATGCATTTAAGGGACATGAAGGAAGACAAGCTACCACAGCAAAATGAAGGGAGATGGCAATATGAAAATCTGAGAAATTTCAGAGGAATAAAGCATAAATAGGAAGTGGACAAAAATAAAGTCACATAAATTCTTTAAATCACTTCCACCACATCCAGTTGCTCTGACAGATGCAATCCAAGGACCAAGCTGGATTATCTAAAATGAACAGAGTACTTGGTGAAGGCCACATGCAAACGAGAACAAAAAAAAAAATAATCTGACGTTACTCACACTGAAGTACAGTTCTCATCTCCTCTCAAAGAGAAATCAAAGGTTTCCTAAGAGCACTCACAAAAAATCAGCTAAAATTACATGTATTTGGTCCTTGAGGAAAAAAAACTAAACAAAATGTTCTTCCATCTTTAAAAAAAAAAATCCATATATGGAAAAACGTCAGGGTTGCGTAAAAAGGGAATATGCTGAGTGAGGCATATATAAACTACTTACTTTACTCTTTTTAACAAATACATTATTGGTTCTTGGTTTCTGTGTATAGTTCTCACTGCAGATTTTTTCCCTGTTCCTGCCTCAGCCAGTGGTAAACCATACCAAAGGATCGCACAGACTGGCAGCTATTGTATTCAGGAAATTTACAACCATTCAGAATTGAAATATTTCCAAACGATCTAGAGTTCAAAAATGCCCGTAATACTTTGGAAGAAAGAGGAAGGAGGTGGGGGGAACTTGAGACATATTCTTTTTGATGCTTATTGGCTTCTGCTCTCCAATGTGCAGTAGCCCACTTCAAAGTACTTCAACACCCGCTACACAAATGCTGCTAAAACAAGTGCTTGTACAGGATATTTCACTTGACACATCATTGCACTATCTCAACATTTTATGCATTAATTTTTTAAGAGGAAGCACTTCCTCCTTCTTGCCTAGATGCTGCTCCATTTATATAGAAGTCATTTGCCTGGCAGAGGGTACGCTCCACCTTAAAATACATTTCCTTCCTTTTATACAGCAAGGGTTAGAGTGCACCTTTTTTGATTTTAATGCTACTGCATGTATCATCACCCAGAGAACCCACTCTACATGCATAACTTAATTTGAGGCTGTATTGCAGCAACTTTGTGAAAGAAAAAGTACGTGTAAGCCACCAGCTATTCAAACTTCCTCCCAATGCTGTACTGAAAACTCTTCTTGTTCTGCTACCTGAGCTCACAGCAATGCACACAAAAGGAGAAATGTTATTAGAAAGAGTTTTAGGGATTGAATTAATAAGAAAACCATTTTATGGCACAGATAATGCAAACTTAAAATTTAAAACTCTGGTTTCAGCTTCAGCAAATCTGACTAGTCACAACCGCACCTCATACTTTCTTAGCAAGTCATCATGTGCTAAAAAGTATAGAACAATTAGTGGGTAAAATACAAAAATAGCATAATCTCTTGGAAAACCCTGACTCTTCTTCCACTTGCTTTCTATTTTCAAGGACTCATCCACTCACACGCTATATATAAATGTTAGCACTCCATTAATGCTAACCTATTATCTGACAATCAGCTCCTAGCATCACTTGACTTTTTGACCCAACACCACTAGTTGATCAACAAAATACCCCATATTTCATCAGGTTCTTCAGTATATCAAAAGATCACAGAATTGTCAAACAAGTATTTTTTTTTTAAAATGTGGTTTCTGCTAATATCTCTAATTGGCATTTTACTCACAATTACGCATCTACTGAATTTTGCATACTTCAATCAAAAAATGAAGTTAATTAACTAGTTTATGGCACTTCCAATCCCACAAATTCGATTCCAATTTAGTCTTGATATGAACTTTAGGTCTTACTAACACGTGTTTTAAAAAGCATTTTCAGCATGCATTCTGACAAGTTGTCAGCATGATTATTTATTTTATTTTAAATCATTATACAAGCAACCGTGTTTTGCTACAGCAGGAAAAGGAAATTGCTAACTTTTAGCAAGGTTTAACAAACTTCAACATTTCTGGCTAGACCAACACTGGTAAATCCTGCTTTAAATTAAAAAGATTACATTTTGCAAGAGGCTGTTCTTCAGGGGAAAAAGCCCCAAACAAAGTCATTTTCCATAATTTGAACAATATTCAAATTATAATAGAAAGAAAAATGCCAGCACAAATGACAATTACTACTGTCAGAAGCAACACCCATATTTGAAAAGAAGGAGCCTATGCTATGGTTGGTTAGATGAAGCAGCAAAGGATATGGAAGACAAAGAAATTTCTTTTGTCCAACATCCCAGTACAAATAGGGAGCTGATCTGTACAATTTAAATGTAAATTTCTTACCACCTGTCAGACAAGTGAGATTTAAAGACCTCCACTTAAAACCTAGGCCTCTCCAACCTGAGACTTTAAGTGAAAATTGACCTCCCACCTCAATTTCCTTGTAAATGTGGCCATGTGGCAGCAAAAGGGGCAGCTTATTCCAGCACTTTATTCAATTTAGCTTACATGTACGCTCAGCATGAGATGCCCCACGCTACGCTGGGGGGAAATGAGACTTTTGAGACAGATCTCCACACCACAACCAAACACAGCTAATCCTCTCAGAAACGGAACATCCCAGGTAGTGACAACCACATGGAAAAGCATTTAGACATATTGGACAAAAAAATGTCATTGATTATTAACCAATGCAACAAAGTAGGTGAAATAAGGGATGTTTAATTAGGGGAAATGTAAAAAGAAGGTGGGTGAGTTCAAAAGAGCTTTTTACATAATTGAAACCAAATGTGTTAAGAGTTGAGATTATACAGAGGTTCTAGCTAATGTGATTTCCATTAATTTTATCAGATCAAAGGGGTCCTCTCTATACACACAATCACATTCAAGATAGATTGCATTAACATGACAGCTGCACATCTCCAGATTGTGAAAAACACTGCTGCAACATTGAGTCGGGCTGGGATTATTTCAGCACTTTGTCTGGTTTTCCTCACATCTCTGGGGACAAGAAAAAAGAAAAACAAAACAAAACAAAAAGAAAACAACAAACCCAAACCCAACAAGCAAACAAAAGAAACAAACAACAAAAAAACCCCAACCAAACGAAAACAAACTGCAAGGAAGAGGGGAAATTATTGCTGTGTGGGGCAAAATCTAGGGAAGTCAGGGCAATTTGGGTGCATTTATAGATGTTTTACCTCAGCTCTCCCGGCAAGATTTAACCCATCAATGGGGTAAAGTGTCTCTCCCAGCTCTATGTCTTCGAACTGGAAAAGGCATTTCACAAACTCTCCCCCTCCCATTGCAAGTGATCACAGAAAATATGGTGAAGAATACCCCTAAACTAAACTAAAACTTCCTATTTCCCCATCTCTGGCTAACTTTTTGCTCTTGCACTGTGTACAGGCGTGGAGGCTGGGCAGTGGGAGGGTTGTGGGGCCCTGTGAAGGGAGTCCAGGGCTTCCCCACAGTCGCTGGGCCCAGTTTCAGCTGGTTCCACCCGCCCCACCACAGGGTACAGCTTTAATCCTACATGATGCCAGCAGTACCTTAGGCAAAGGTGGTTTAAGAAAGGGACAAAACAGTGCTCAGCAGTGAAGAGAAAAAATATTTGTGAGAAAAAGTCCTGTGAGCCCTTCCTGTGGAAGAGGGAGAGGATTTGGGGGCTGGGAAATGTTGAGCCAGAGAAAGAGGGGGTGCAGTGAAGATCTTTGACTATCACTAACGGGCAATAAATAAATTTAGCTTTCCACAAGTGAAGCCTGTTTATGCCATAAAGGTACTTGGCAAGAGATTTCCCTATCTTTATCTCAGTCCACAAGGTTTTTTGTCTTATTTCCCTGCTCTGCTGCTGCTGAGGAGTAAGAAAGTAAACTGGGTGGGCATCTGGCAGCCAAGGTCAAACCACCACACTACCACAAATTTCTCTGACACTATACTATTTTTCTTTCACCAAAACCCCACAATTTGAAAGACTGCAAAAGGATGTCATAACACACAAAAGACCTATTAAAAAGGAAGAGAATGGAAAATTAAGTCATGAGAGTACTTCTGCTGGTGAGTCCATCAAAATAATTTTTTCACAAACAAAAAGGTTTGAGGGATGGGGAAGCAATTCCAGTTAGATGTTCCCAGTTAGATTTACAAAGTTAACAGACTGCCATTCTACAAGAAAAAAGGTTAATTTTTATAAATCAATTGCTGAAGAAAGGACCTCAACAACAAAGCAAGAAAACTCACAATAATGATGAGTCAAAACCAATGAGATGAATACCTATGCTCCCTTGAATTTTACATTTGTATATTTGAGCTTTGAAAAATAATCTCATGCAGCTTGATGTTTATGCAAATAAAAGCTACTTAACTTACCCGGAGACAGAAAAAGAATAATGGACTGAAAGTATGTAGGGTTATGCAACTGAAAATCTTAATGTTTGTACTTCAAATTATTTCAAAAAAGAAAATAAAATTGCAGTTGCTATCTAAAATAGTTAAGAATAAATTAAACTACATTATACTAAAGCTGTAATAAATACTAATAAAACCATGTTAAAACCACCATATGTGCAATACTTTGTATTTAACTTCAAAAAATTCTAAGAATTGGGAAGGAAAAAAACAATAGGATGTTCAAATGAAAGAAGGATCTCCAAAATTCAGAAGGGTCAAAGGAGAATTTGTATTCCTTAAAAAATAGAAGATTATCATAAACCTCTAAGACACAAAAGAATATGAGCAAACAGAAAGACTAATTGCTGTCTAATCTGAGTTCAAGAAAACACCAAAAGAAGGGAAATTAACATGAATTAAAAAACTCTCTTTGCAATAGAATTTAGAGAAAATATTCTCTCTGCTGATTGAAACAGCTGGAGGGGAAAAGAGATGCCAAAGAAAGCGGTGAGACCAGCTTGTGCAAACAGTTTCAAAACTGGTTAGAACACTATTTGAAGAATGAGCTACTGTGCAATAACAGTGTTGAGTCAATGCAGGACACAACATATCTGTGAGCTTCTGGGACCTTTCTTATGCTGAAATTTTAATACGGATCTTGTTTCCTACTGGTTCCCATCAGTTCCTATATATACACCTTTCTCCTGTCCTGCATATGTAAGAGTGAGAGAATTCCACCGGACAAACACTGAAAATAATTGATGATTCAAAAGGATTGAAGAACTTTTGAAAACTCAGTAAACAAATGAAAAAAAGCTCCCATGCTAATTTTAAGAAAGCAAGGTCTGAGAACAGGAGGACATCACCACCTAAATCCAGTTTTAGCAGGGGAAGATGCTACCGCCTCAAGCAACCCATGTTTTTTTCCCCAGGAGCTACACCACACTCAGACCTGCTGACTGAAAAGTTTGTGTCAACACCCTTTGATTTAGTCCAAATCAAGAAAGATGGGTGAGCTTCAACGTAGGGCTTTTTTCCAGTCGGTCTCCTTGGGCTGGAAACACATTAGCAAGCTGTCATGCAAGCAGGCAGCCTGACAGACCTGAGGGGGCTGTGACTCCTGGCATGGGGCAAGCAAGGAAACTGGCAGAGTGAGCTGCTGGACGGAGGGCAGGCATCCACCCAGCTGGGGGAAAGGGAGCAGCAGAGCAGTGTTTAGATGGGATTGCTGGCATGTTTTATTGGTGCTTTTGTTTTGTTTTTTTTTAAAGCAAAGTATCTTTTTAAAAACTGCATCTGATGAGTGTTAGCGTGATGATACTGTCTTATGCGTGGAAAATTACAAACAGGTTGGATTTGCTTGAAGCACACAATTACCTGCTAGTATTTACTAGGTGGATATTTTGATTTGTTGAAGAAGAGGAAGTGTGTTTTATCATCAGTTCTGACATTTTAGGGGAAGAGAGGAGACTAATAGTTTAGAGATCCAGAAACATTAATGTATTTAGTAGGCAGTGACAAAAACAAGCGATAAATACAGAGCAAACTAAATAGCAGGGATCATACATTAAAAGTTACAAAATTAAGACTACACATGAAATTCAAGCAGAACCGTTTTGTTTAGTCAGTAGAAAACCAGTGAAATATGTTGACAGTAAGTCATAAAAGCAAATAATAAAAATAAGTAAATTAAAAAAAAAATTGTGGATGTCAGAGAAGACTTAAGACACCAAGAATGATAAAATGTGGAGCCAAGGCTGAAATATATTCAGTGCAAATATCAAGGTGACCCCTTCCTAGACAGAAGCTTTGATACCATAAAACTTCAATAATTTGTGAAAATTGGTCTATTAAGTAAACATAATTCATTATCCAATGTAATTTTTTTTAAAAGTATATACTTTCTTGAGATCATACGTAATTTAAACAATATATGTTTAGAAACTACAAGTCCATGTTTTATTGGCATAAGTGCTGACAGAGAACATTTATACCTAGTTCTTTTCAGAAGGTGTTCAGCTTAGTTAAGGTCAGCATAAATGCCAAGTAATCAACATGAGAAACTCAGAAGGTCAGCCACTAAGAAAAGAAATCTTGAAAACATGGACCAAGCTAGGAAAGCATTAAGTAGTTAGTCCTTTACCGTCAGATGCAAGATACTCCACAACTAGGACATCACTGACTGCCCTTGGGGAGACAATTTTGAGTATGCTGCTATTATGAAAGATATTTAATAGTAGAGTAGTTAAACACTTCCCAGCCAGTTGTACACAATTTTGAAAAACATCAACTGAAAGTATACACAGGGAGTTGATAAAACCTTGTGTATGCAAACAAATTAAACAGCTAGAGATTTTTGTACATTCAGTTTGCCAGTTGTACATTCTCTACTTCTTGGTTGCCAAGCTTGGTATATATAATTGTTTCTTCTGATTACCTGTATGAAATAAAATGGTGACAATTCATTAACCAGGCCACATAATAGTGATACTGGTATAAGGTTGCACAACCTGAAATCCTTATGAGGAACAACACAGAAGAATTGCCAATATGCACTCTTATCACCTGCATCATGGCTGACAGCTTCAAAAAGAAGGTATCTTTGAATTTCACCTCTTCCTTTGTAACCTATTGCTTTACTGAAAAACTAGTAAACTATAATTTATGAAGTCATCAGCAAAATACAATAGAAGATTCCTAAAGCACTGAGCATGGTCAGCATGTAAGTAGCATGTTTTCTTCCATATATTGTATTTATTGTGCTGTTTAAAATGGAGCAACTTTTCCTTTCTCACTTTAGGAACTAGGCTTTATTTTTCTAAAAAAGTCAAAGATCACCACCTCTTAATTAAGCCATTCTGTTTAGCAAGCAAATTCTTCTCTCATTCCTAAAGTCAGAAGAAAAACCAACAGAAAACTACTAACAGCTAGCAAATACAGTTCAAAATGTTGTCGGACTTTCAGCAGTGATGTTCCTAATGGCCCTTGGCAAGAAAAAAAAATGTTCTGAACTCATAATGTTCTGCTATATTGTGTTTACTAGCTACAACAAAAAGAATGGTTAAAAAACTATCAGTGGCGTAATGTTCAGCACCTATTATGGACACAAATATAACTACCTTAGGGTAATTAAGGGCATAAGAAAATGATTAATGTTCTGAAACCATAAAACTGCATCAGTTGGGAAGCTATTATGATTGCACTCTCTACTGCTCACAGGCTACACTGGGCAATTTATGCTGATATGGATTCCGCATAAAACTGATACTCATTTTTTCCAACATTGGGTAATGAACTGGTACATAAAGCTTCAACTGCACACCACACAGTGGTCAGTGGTGGAACAGTCCATTTCCTCTTATCCTAAAGATGCAGTGCTTCTTTTTAAGATTAAGTTCTAGATCTTCCTACTGTGTATTTTTCTCATTAGAATGCCCACCAGTTCACACCATCCTCTTTACCATTTTTAAAAATATGTTTTTGATCATAAAACCTGACAAAAAAGGAAGATGGCTACAGAAAACATGCTACCTGGCAGCCATCTGGAACAATATCCTGATGTTTATATTGGCTCTTATTTAGCTCAGGGATGGACAAACCAGGTCCTCTCCATGCAGGACCAGCATAATATTATTCAGATTGAACAGTACCTTCCTCAACAAGTGATCTGTGAATTTGAAGCGAATTTGACTAACCCAACCAGAATTCGGTTTTTGACAGAAAATTCAGAATGTGTGATGAAGGATGGTATTTTCCTTATGTAATGGCTTCTTGGAAGTGGAGGTTTAACGTTCTTATTCCAGAGACAAATGAAAAAGAAATGGGCAGAGAGTTTCTGCTGTCACAGCATCACATACTAGAAATTATTATCTCAGAAATAGTAGCACACTATTTTATGTGTTACAGAGTACTTTCAAACATCAAAGAAAGGAAAGGGGAAAATGGGATATGCTGCATTGTCCAAAACTGAATTGGAAAATGATAGATACAGTTTATCATCTAATTATGTACAGGAAAACAAGCACTCCACTATTACATGTAAGCAAAGTACTGAAAGCACACACACAAATAATTTACAAATCAGACTTTAAAATAGCCTTCCAAGAGGCTAGATATTCCTTCAAGAAGAAGCAAGATACAATATTTTCTGTCCAAAATGAATGGATTAAGAAAGGTATGAGACATTGGACGAGATTTCTCCTCTGCTGAAATGAATCAAGTTAGAGTCAAAGCAAATAGAGTCAACCAAAAAGAGCTACGTCTGTTCCTTTAAATGCAATGGAGCATTTCACAGCTTGTGCAAATCACTAGCTTTTCTGAAACCAAGGCATATTGACTTATTCCAGTCTGAATTTAGCTCTTTCCATTTTAATTTCCAGAGGAAAACACACAGCAGTAGATAGTATAAAGAATATGAGTATAAAGTACTCATATTAATATGAGTAAATTGGTTAAAATAGGGGCTCATATTCCAAACTTGAAGCCAGACACAGGATGCACCATTCCAACAAGTACAAAAGAAGAATGCTAACTAAAACATCTACCAAAAGATCTCATTTTTTTCCCATAGCTGACAGAGTAAATCTAGTTCTTTAGGCTGCTGGTTTTTAACTTGCTATCTAGAACCAACGTAAGTTCTGTTCCATGGGACAACTTCAGAGACTGGCTATCATGTCTCAGACCTGCTAGCAACAAAGGTTGCTGTGACAGGCTTCTTGTGCAGTCGTCATAACATGTGCTCCAAAACTAAGAGGCAATTTCAGGTCCTGTGGGACCAGACGCAACATCACCCCTCACAAAATAATTTAGGTTGTGCTCTCTCCGGGGATGTTGTAAGTCAGTGCACGGTGACTCTTCCTCCTCAGGACCAACCCAGGTGACTCCCACCCCACAGCTGTGATCAACGAGGTGCCAGGTGGCACTCAATAACCTTTATTGCACCCGCCAAACCCTGGCACTGAGAGCCGGGGCTTTGTTTACGGGAGGTGCTGGTGACAGGCACACCAACAAGTCCCCTCGTTCAGTCTAACAGGGTGAACTGAAAGATTAGTCTGTCACGCCGGCATGAGGCCTCATTTTTCTTCTGTGCTACACAGGTCGCCCCCTTCCCACAGCCTGTGTTTGATTGTGATTAATTTGTCAAGGCTGGCTACAGCATGGAAATGAAGAAATGGATTGCCAATTACAGTTATTCTTCTCACAAAACACCCCTCAAACCTGTACTGCTCTGCAGCAGCGACAGCCCAGAAACAAACTGAATTCAGCTCTATTAAGCAGAAACCTGACCCAAAGTGTATTTTAAAGCAGAAGGTGACTTTCCCAGCCCTCTCTCCAACCAGCTCTTCAGTAAATGGTTGACTTCTTTCCTGCTTGCCTGGCAGGTACACAAAGAGGCCGTCCACTTTTATTTTTGTAGTCACCTTGTTAAGACATACTGAACTTCTGACTTAACACTGTTCAACAAGGTGCATGTTTGTTTCTGGATGTCTCACTCTGAGCAAGCTTAAAGGGGAATTTAATATGTATACCACTACGGCTAAATAAACAAAACCAGCAATGATTCTGCTCTGTGCAGAAGCTCTTAAAAGCATTCAAACTTTCTCCTGAACAGCACTCACAGAAAAGTAAACTTTGACTCTTGCTGTGTTTCCTCTGCAGTAAGCATAATGTGTTCTCACAAGCTGTTTAATATTTCATTGATACAGACAACTAGCTTAAATTGAATAATCAGATTCTGATAGATTAATGAAATAGGAAACAATTACACAACACCCTGATCAAATTAATAATTATTAATATGGAATTTAAGCAATAACAACTCATTCCCAGCAATGCATGCATGCATGCAGTTCCTTTTCTGCAGATACAGCCACCAGCAAATAACTCAAGCTGCATAAATTCAAAGCATGTGTACAAATCTAACTTTCTATTACTTTAGAAATTCAGTTTTTAAAAAAAGCTTTTCCATCGAGAAAATTCAGACCACTGTAAGAGATGCTTCCTTTCATTATTGTAATTAATAGTATTTTACACTATTGACTTGGGTATCACATCTTCAGGCAGAAAACATATAGATGTGTTTCCAATAGTCAGCAGCACAAAGTGGATTTAAACATGTTCTGAGAACAAGCCCACACAAACTCTCCCAGGCCCAAGGCAGCCTTCCATTTACACACTAAGGTCTGCATTGTGCAGAACAGGAGTGCAGGATACGTCTTATAAACAGGATTCTGGCTTTAGAAACAGGATTAGTCATTCATTACACTGAATCATCTGACTCTGCTATCCTTCTTCTGCCTCACAGGCAGTTGCCCTTTCCAGTGATAAATGGTAGCATTCCTATCTAACAAAGATGCAGAAAAAAGGACAACACAGTGAACGACCCTTCAAGGCAGAGACACCTTTAAGTTGTCTTTCAGGTACTTCAGTAAGACTCAGAATAGCAGGTCTGAGTCTCTTCTGATGAGCTTTCATTTCAGGACAAACTATTTGCCCTAATAGCAGTACATTTTTACCTTTCACAGGCCACCTAAAAGCCCCAAACATGTACTTCCTTTCATACTTCTTGAGATGACCTTCAGACACCAAACATATGAACTAGAGATTATGTTGGTATTGTAAACTAAATTTATATATATGTTGACTTTCTGTATTTCTACCAGAATAGTATTTAGGGTCTCCAACACTGATTAGGCACATTATGATAGGTATCATATAAACATATAGTAAGAGAGAATATCTGCTATGGAGAAGAAAACCAGGACAAATAAGGGGCAGCTGGGCCTATTGATGTGCACCTAGAAATAAGGAAAGAATAAGAAAAAAGAGCTGTTCTCCCACAGCATTTATTTCTTAATACAGTCACAGAAGTTAAAAAAGTTAATTCCTTTGTGGTAAAACTAATAGATATATATCACGCCACAAATACTATTCCTAGGCAACTTCAGCATCTCAGGGCTTTTAAAAGCTATTTAATGACACACAAGCACAGACCAGTATGACTACCCTGTTCTAATAGAAAAAGTTTTAAGGCCTGTATGGGATCCAGTATTAACTGAATACACTTAGCAATTTTCATTGGTAAACATCAGAGAAAACAATTGTACAGTATTAAAATTATTGTGGCTGATGACCTAGGCCTACAAATCTTACCAAAGGCACTTTTTGTTTCTCTTGCTGCTATAGAAAATTTATGTTGCATAATTAAAACTACATACAAGACTAGTTATGCGATAGCACTCAAGTAATGAAATCGCTGCTACTATGACACACATCAGCTCTAGTACAAGTTTTCAAACTCAGGAGTAGTTTTACAGCTGTCAAGATGATACCTATTCTTCTTTAACTAGATTAATTTTTGAAGACTCAATTTAATTGAAATCTTCCTTTCAAGGATGCTCAGTTGCACCATGAAATTTGACTGTAACTATTAAATTAGCTGCCTTTTTACAATGTGTTTAAAACTCAAAGGTAATATACTTCATAGACAACATTTTTCTGTAGAAATGGGAAGGCATGAAAAAGATATAATTACTAAGTTGTCACACTACATTTAATCACAAATTTGTTTTAAAAACACCCAAAACGACACAATGTTCCTTTTTTTTTCATTCTTTGCTGGAGCACCCAGTGATATCTCATCAAGGAATCTGAGGTAATGGTGTGGTTCCCTGACATGAATCTCACTTGTCAATGAAGAAAACACAGAAGAAGCTTGGAATCCCAGAAAAAAATGGGTTAGAAGGGTTATGACACCACTGGAGGTGATCTTGTACAGCCTTCTGCTCAAAGCAAGAACAATTTCATACTTGAATGAAGCTATTCAGGGCTTTGTAGAACTCTAAGAGAGCTCATCTTTGTCTTTCCTTCTGAAAGGTGACTTCTCAAAATGAAATACAAATATGGAGAAGTAGTCATGAACAGCAATATACAAACTGAGCTGGTTGATTTATATAACTCAACAGGTATCCAAACAACTAGATTAGTTACTAGTAGCCTCTTGACTCCTTGAGACAGTAATTTTTGAAATAAACTTGGGCTGGTTTATTCCTTTAAAAACACTTAAATCTAAATAAAATAAAATGGCATGATTATGAATTTGGGCATCCCTCTGATGCTGGCTTCTTCCATGCTATGCTATATTCCACACTCATTAGAGCCAATGCAAACAACAGAATTCTCTAATGGATTGGGCTCCTGGCTTAGAGATACATTCTTTTCCAGGGGAAGGGGCAGGATCACATCAAAGAAAAAACTTGGATAGGAATAATTGGGCCTTTCACCAAGAAATATTTTATACTTCATGCATCATGTTAATTTAATGTCTCCATGACAAGGTCTATATATCTTTATTTTCTTACTTAAATTCATTTCTTAACAAATGAGCTTCAAAGAGAGCTTTAGCTTTTCCTAAATGTAAATCCATAGAACAAATACCTATGATGATCTTCTTTTCATCAGCCAGGAAAATTTAGAAATGGGAATTAAGTGGTTCTGTTAATAGAGTTTTAACTTTCATCATGGTAACTGTGACATACTTAGTTCTCTGAAAAACCACAAATACTAAAGCAAACATTACATCTGACCAGCTGAAGCCCCATTTTGATATCAACGATATGTTTTATGAATACCAGAGATCTTTTCCAACTTTTTTATGCTGTATGCTTGGCATAATAGTTTGCCTGGGAAAAAAATAAAATTAAAAAGTGACAGGAAAAACCAGAAAAGCACTCAAAGTACCATGTGTTTTTTGATGCCTCTGGAGATGTTACTGTCTTTTCTTTCTGCAGATATCTACACCATTCATTGAAAAAGCAACTAGACCTGAGCTGTGCTAGGAGCTTCAAGATGTAAGACACTGAAACAAGACCAAGAAAGCACACAATTGTTCCTTACAGAGTAGACCAAGATAGAGACATTATAAAGAGTGTGGGTAAAGAGAGTTGCAAGACTGAAGGAGCTAATATATGTAAATTTAGACACAGAGCAGTGAGCCTAACAAAGGAGCCAGGCTTTCCAAACTTGACAAAGCCTTAAATTCTTAAACTTCTGCTGATTTTAAATGAAAAAACAAACAAACAAAAAGTAACTGCATAGATTCTATATCTCCTCCTATTAAAAAAAAGCAAAAGACAAAAACAAGGCCTTAGGCAATGGAGTATTCTATGTTAGACAGTCTAGGCTTTTGCAGAAAAAAAAATTTATGGACTGTCACTAAATGTTCTTTTAATGAAGGACAGGTTTTGTCCTCTAGCATTCAGAGGAAAAGCAGCAAGTTCAACCAGTCAGCAAAAACTTCAGAAAATATGAAGATCTAGACAGTTTAACTACAATCTCCATAAAATCTCTTCCACTGAAAAAGAGAAATTAAATCTTTTGTCTGGAATCAAGTTTGAGCTTCTCCTTGCTAAACATGTCATATGAATGTTAATTTCAGACTGTTGATCAATTTACACTTTCCAGTAATAATTTTTTTTAGCATTCAAAATATGGGAAGAGACCAGTTAGTATCATGGACATTATACTGTCTGAAATAAGAACACTGCTAAATAATGCACGTAACAAATTTATACAAGTAGTAATTAGGTTTCTAGGATTATTTGAATATTTTAATAGTAATTTCATAGCTGTTACTAATATTGATTTTAATAATAATCTCAGTTAACTGGTGATCACTCCCAAAAGAAGCATCAAACCCCAGAATTATTGTGTATCTTCATTTTTGCTGAAATATTGCATTACACAAAATTATCGAATAAATCACAAAATGCAATTAACTTCCCAGTGTGTTACAAAAAACCTGACTGTTAAAACCACACAGTAGAGTCAAAAAAAGTTGATGCTGTCTGAGTTTAGGGATGAAGAGCTGCTAATCAGGTTAAAAAAATTTGCTGAGTTAAGAGATCATCTTCTTATGTGACCCACTGAATTATTTTTTTTCCCCATCACAAAGAATTTGTATGATAATATCAGGTATCCTAGAGCAGTGTAATTGACATCACAATATTAATTGGTTACAGGGACTCAAAGCACCAAACTGGAGATACAAGACTGCTTCACGGTTATGCATTTCTGTATTGTGGCTCTAAAAAACATGCAGCTAACTCCCTTCTGGAAAGATGACAGTGCAACCCCTACTAGAATTGCTTGTTAAAGAAATACGTATCTTGGAAATAAAATGCCAACAGAAAATGAGAAAAAAGAGACAGGAAAGATGGAGACAGATTACCTGAACCCCTAGCCCTGTGGCAGGAATTTATTCTGCCTTAGAAAACATTTGGTTTAGTCTTTTGACTCAGATCTTCAGAGGGCTTTTATAATCCTTCAGTGGTGCACCTGTTGGTTAATCCCTTGTTATAATCTATCTTGGATCGTTTCACAGGGAGAAGAGCCGATGGATATGCTCCCAGCCCTCTATGGATTGGCAGGATGAATTATTCTTTGGATGCTGAGGAGGACGAGTTGGAGGCCAGGACAGCTGTGACACAAGCTGGCACTACACCAAAGGACCTCTTCTCCCCAGACAGAAGCAAAGCAGAGCAGAGGATCTGTGATACCTCCCTGAAGCCTACCTTGAGAACACATTATATGCTTCTACTTCCTATGGACACTGCATGCTTTACTCTTGGTTTGCTCCTTTCCTTGCTTTATAAGCTTGCTTTTCAGACCCTCCTTTAGCAACACATAATAAATTTAAATTTGCAGTGTTTTGCCATGACCAGGCCAAAAAAGACAAGAAAACACAAATGTCCTGATTCTAAAAAAACAAGTCTTGTTCCAGTGTAATAAAGGTGTTTAAAATGTGGTGAACCTATGAGTTTCCACTGCCTAAATCACTGCAGATACCCTGCACTTTTATGGCTTTTGGTCTTTCTCTTTTCCTTTCTCTCTCTGTGTCTTTAAAAGAAATGCAAATATACATTCAAAACAAAACCTGCCATTCTAATTATGTCTCAGAAAGGATAAATATCATTTCAGTGAAAGTTAAATTAAAGTAAAACATACAGCTGTACTGATACACAGACAAAAAAAAATATCAAATGAAGATTTCTCTTAAAGTTTTAGCTTTCTCCTTCTATGTTTTTTTTTCCTCCTTTAAGTTTAAAATAACATTTAAATACTTGCTTATGTTGCCAGAGAACAGCTTAGGTTGCCAATGTAAGTACAGAGGAACAGAAGCCAAATTCTGTATTACTGTAAAATAACAGTATGAAGGTAACAGATAGGTGTGCGTGGACCATAAGATTTTCAGCTCCTTCCATATGCAGTCCATCCCAAAATTATCTGTCAACAGAGTATTGTGACAAACACAAAAATTCCTGTCTTCTCATAGCCATCTGCAGAGCCTTCTTTTAATTTTGCAGCTCATAAGGTTTGTAGCACCATATCAGACATCCTTGTTCACTTCGCAGGCTGCAAACACCAGAATTTGGAAATAGCTTAAAGAAATGATAATGAGGTGCTCTTCATAAAATCTACCAAAGAAAGTTGCTTTTTTAGTTTTTTTTTCCACTCTTCTGGCAGTACCTCTGACAGTGAATGGGTAAACAGTGAATGGGTAAACGGTGTTTCATTCTATTTAATGTGAAAATCTGACACAATACAGACTAAAGAACACTTTTTACCTTTTGGACTACAGACTAGCCTGTAGATTTATTTTTATCACCTTGAATCTTTTTTTTTTTTTTTTTTTTTTTTTTTTTAAACAGATAGCAAAATTGCTTTGAAAAGGAAAAAGAGACAAAATAGAAGAACCCCCCCAAAAATCTAGCTGGCCTACAGAAAAGCTGTGGTAAGGTTAAGATTTCACTCAATCATGTTTGAGTATGAATGAACAACTACTAAGGATCTGTCTTTTGATACTACAGTACCTCCCTAATGACATGGGAGTGACATGAGTCCTCTGTATTTCTCCTGAAGCAGTTTTATTTAATTTCATCTTCTTGATATAAAGGAAAGTGGTAACCCAGGGACTCATGGCTGTATGAGACTTCACAACCCTTGGTTTGTTAGACTGATTATCAGTTTATAAGCATATTAGAGGTGACAGGGATCTCTCAGGAAAAGATATCACCTCTTTTTTTTTTTTTGTCCAAAGTACCTGTGCGTAGACCCTTACTTTTTTGACAGTCTTTATAAAAATTCATCATTCTTTTTTTTTTTTTTTTTTTTTTTTTTTTTCAGCTACCAGAATTATAAAATTTCTAAAACAAAGATCCTTCAGTGAGTGAATTTGTTGCCAGTGCACTTTAAATAGAAGCACATTAAAATCAAAACTTAGACTCCTGGCACAGTGCCTTGCTGGTAAATGGCTTTCTTGGGGCTTTAATTTGTTTAAGCTGGAACATCCACAGCACTGTGGGTGAGGATGGAGTGCCAGGAAAGCATCTGAGAAGGAAAGGCACACCTTTCTTCTATCCAACACCCTCTCATGAAAAGTGATCTACCTTTAGCCAAAACCTCAGAAAAGAGGCTTGCTTGCTTATTTCTTCCCAGTTTCCTTTTAATGGGAGAAAAGGAGTGCTCTGTAGTAGTGGAGACAGTAAAGGACTGCTCTCCCAAGAACTGTGATTACTCTCTCCTAATAATAGTAGTAAAGGAAAATAATCTGAGCATTTACCAGAATCTGGAGCAGAACACAATTGGGATTCTTAAATTGGATGCACTCAGTTCATCTCTTGCAAATCTGTCCACTTCCATTTGGATGTGAAACTGCATTCTCAGCCAAGAGTTTCTGAAGGGACAGCATTTGTTGGTATGGATCTGAGGTGTGAAATCAAGACCGTGTTCCTTCACAAACCTTTTATTGTGGTAGTCTAGTGTTAACTGCACAATACATAAAGCAGAATACACCAGCTAGGCCATAAGGAATGAAGTTGATCCAGTTGCTTGTCTAGACATTGACTTTATCTACAGGAATGTTCATGTACACAGGGGGAAATGCCAACAAAACGAGAAAGATGAAAGCATAGCTTTGTGGGTTTGGGTTGTACTTTACACTTCAAACACATCACACAGCATTTTAGTGCACTGCAATTGCTATCATTCTTGAAAATATTGACACCTTAAGCCTTATGCAGGGTTGCCTGTTAAATTACTAGTCTCAGGCAGTACATCAGAGTGTCTGGAAAGAATTTTTTTTTATTCCATTGAGAAAGTATTTATTAAAACCTAAACAGTAAAATCAATTAGAGATTGTATTCCCAAAATAAACAAACAAAAAGCAGACTCAGAAAACCAGAATATTTTAACATAAATTTTCCTTAATTCATTTATAAAGGTGAAAATAGCAAACAATTACTGAAAAAGCATCTGCCACACTGTAGAACATTTTTCTAATGCCACTGCTTTCCAATTAAAATCCATGCAGGATTTCAACCAAAGAATGAAGAACATGCAGACCTCCTCTTCAAATTCAAGAAGGGGACCTGAACTGAGGACCAAGGCAGAGCTTTATCTGAAACATGACTCATGTTCAGTGACTTCTAGTGTCTGTGGAAATGGCATCTGCAATAATGAAATCGTAGTTCAAGCAGGAAAGGATGCAGCACCCAAAGTAACTTAGAATCTATCTTCTGAAGCCTAGTTCATATTTACAATCATCAAACAATCAATTTAAAATAAGAGGTTCTTGAAAAAGAGGAAATAACCTTAAATATTCCTCTCACTTCTCCCACACACACCCAGCATCTGCATTATCCAATTAGTCAAAACTCAAATTTACTCTTTCTAAAAATTACTATATGTTATTTTTGAGCAGCAGCAGCTATGTCAGACTATGGTATTAGATGACTGGGTTTTTTTAACTGTATTACTTCTTAGCATGTTTATTTAAAACCTTTCAATTATACAAATAATCCAACCTATCATTTGTATGCATTTACTGAACCTAAGTGAAAGAAAAAATCAGCCTACATCATTTTCAAATAAAAAAAGATTTTGTTCCTGTGTAATCTGCATGCCCTCACAAGTGAGTCCGTATTTTTTTTCTGAATATTGAACAGCTTGTCTTTTTCCTCCTTCAAATGTCACACCCACTTCTTTCACAATGTCAACCAAAAAGCAGCTGACTTAGCAGTGGATTGCCTTTATGATTACAACAGAGCAAGTGACGAACTTTTACAATAACCCCTTCCTTCCAGTTCTTCAAGTAGTACTGATTTGCATATAAGTTAATAAACTAAAAGTGTGAAAGCACAACTCAAGGCAGCTAAGACAATTTACATACTTTTTCCCCAAGCCTTTGACACTGGAAAGTCTTGCTTGCCTTCTGGATGGAAAATTTTGCCAAGCCTCCTTGGTCCCCTGCTGAAGGCCCAGCAATGTGTTTAAGAGTTACTGGAGCTGCAGAAGTGTCACCACAGTTGTGGGCCTTGGCTCAGGCTGAGGGTTGTCAATGTCCTGCTTATTAGCACACTAACTATCCAGTCACAGTCAAAGGCTTTGGGTCTCTGTTACTTAAAGCAGCATAAATAGATTCAGAAGCAAAAAAGATTGATGAAACGTATGACACAAAGCATCACTGTTCAAAAATAGTAATAATAGAAAAAACTGAATAAGCATCACGTGACATCTAAGGTCTTACTTACCATAAATTCCTGTTGAAATACAAGGAAATGCCTGTAAAATAAAAATAAAAAAGTAAAAAAAAAAATAATCAGTGGGATTTCTGTTTGCTGATTTTTTTAATCAAAAAACAAAGGGTATTTTTAAATGCCTTTTTTTCAACACCCAGAGATTACGAGTTTTAGCCTTCACTGTTATGGCAGTCAATTCACAGGCATTTTCATTATATGAAACATATTCCATATGTTTTCCTACTGCCATGTTAATAAAGACACATTCTTCTTCTCATCTTAAACTATGAGCAACATTTGAACCGAAAATCATTATTAGAACTGCCTTTTGAGCTAAAAATTAATGCCATGAACTCAAAATTAACACCCTAAGCTACCATGGTAGAAAAAAAAACAAAGTTATATTATCTGGGTAAAGTTAGACAACATTTCTTCAGTGGTAAAATAAGCTTGGCCAGCTTAAACCCTGCCCTGCCTTCCCCTGCCCTCTTTGCCATGCCCTAATTCACTAAAACCTCCTTTTTTATTTCAGAGCCTTTTTATTTCTAACCTCCGCTCTTTCAGACACGTGGTTTATGGTGTGACCCAACACAGATGTACTCGTACAAGTCAAAGGTTTGAAAACTGGTGCAGGGGGAGGAACCAGGAAAACTTAGGTGAGAAAAGAGGGTGGATTTTTAGGTCAGTTTGGACACCAAAGAAAATGCATCATGCAACAAGAGATGGTTATAGACACCGTGTCAGCAAGAACAACAATTTACTTTTCTCCTAGCTGTACGTGTTGTCTGGAGATTTGCATTTCTGTGAGCCAGAGTCAGTTTTCCAGCAGAAGAAACCAAAGCCGTATTACCAAAATGGTTTCAGAAGAGAGACAAATTTCTTTCTGTGCAGCTGATATCTGATATCACCTTTGCCTCCCACCTCTGGACTGACAGCAAACACAGCTCAAAGGTACAGGAGCACCTGGGACCACAGTCTCAAATATCCACCCTCAGGCTTCCTCCAGATCCCCTGGCAATGAGTCATCATACAAAAGAAAGGAATTCTTCTTTACTTAATCACACAGGAAAACATTATTCAAAGCTAATGCTTGCTTTATATTTAACCAGGGAATTAATTAGGGAATGGTGATTAAGAAAGGAGAGGCCTAATGGAAAGAATACATCCTCCCCTGCCCTACCCTCTGAAAATACTGAAGTAAAATAAAGTGGGGGAAAATTATAGTCTCATTCCTTCTCACAACCACTACAACTTACATCCTGAAAAATACTTAGCTTTGTAGTTTGTACCCAATAAATCACAACGAATCAGCTCTTTAAGGAAATGAGGAATGGAGTTGAAAAAAAAAATAAAAAACGCACACACGGTTACAGAGCTTAGGTGCCAACAGATGTTCCATCAATAAGAGAGAGGCATAAAGGATGACTTTGTCCAGTTTAGCAACAGACTTTAAAGTCCATCAGTATGAAGTGTCACATATTAAGAGATAATGGGTCCAAACAAGTGCTTTCCATTCTTTTCTGCAACTTGAGTAACAGCACATAGTTTAGAGACTTTTATTAGTAATGAGTAGCAGAGCTCCCTTCTCTTACTGGCCCCGGGGAAACATTCCAGAAGGACCTCTGAAATCTCATTAGTCCCACATATCCTTGGGCACCACCACATATGGTGCCTATGGGAAGCAGCAGCCCCACCAATGACTTCAGATCCCCATGCATGTGGCAAAGTCACCCAATGGAGGGACCATGGGTCCCCAGGCAGCAAAAGAGCCCCATACACAGGCTTCCCCTGAGTCACTGCAGATTTATCAGCTGCCCAAAGCAGAGGGAGTCTGCCTGATACAGCCCCTGAGAAAGATGCACCTCCTTAAAGCCCTGACAATGAGTTTGACTGGATTTACAAGACCAGCTGCTGCACTATGAGCCAGACTCAGCACACACTGCCAAGATCTCACCCCCAAGTTGTGCTTATTGGGGGCCCTGTGCCCCAAGGAGAGGCTGTGGGCTCCAGGGGACTTGTCTTCCTCTGCAGTTCTGCTGGGACAAGAGGAGGCAACTGCATTTTCAGCGCTGCGTGGCAGATGCTCGGTTGCACTTGCTCATCTCCATTTGCAGAGGCTCTTCAGCAAGCCTTAGCTAGCAATTTGTGTGTTGTGTGTGTTTCTTAACACCTACTTCAAAATCACTGTGTAGACACGTCACAATAATTTCCTTGCTTTCAGTTCCTGTCATGCAGCTGAAATGCATCTGAATGGAGCTACAAGGGTGCACATCAAGCTCCTTCCGAACAGCGGCTTGTGCCATAACTTAGATGAGCTCTGCCCTCTCCCTCATTCAGAGATGATCACAGCATATAGTCAGTCAATGTAATTTCATAAAAAGTGACAGTGCTTTTATTCATTCAAAAAAGGCCTGTGCCTGAGATCACTGTGTTTCCTCTTAGCTCCTAGGGAGACAATTTAGTCTAGATGCCAGGTTGAAATTACTGGCAGAGCAGTAATGGGGAACTCTCAGCATGGATATCAACACACTACAATATTTGGCTTATGGACAAAAGATGTTAAGGTTTCTAACCTTTTCTGTGCCTTATAATATCTCAATTATATGTTTGATTTCAATAAGAAAAAAAATCAGCTTCACAGTAGGAAACTATTCATTCCTATTACCACAATGAAACATTTCTCATTTTAATTTGTTGCCAGTAACTGCTATTTATTGACTAACCTTTAATTTTTTTTGCTACTGAAATAGTGCCTTTGGTTTGCTTCAGGGCTAATAAGAAATGCTACCTGGACAGCACTCCAAACGGGTGGAACTTTGAAGGAGAACACATAATAACAGCAAAAGCTTCCTACCTACTACACTTCTGCTGTCATCTAAAGCAAGGCCAAATTAAATCAGCTGTGTGAATACTGTAAGACTGAAATTGATTTAATTCTGGTAGAAGAGGATGTGGGCACCCAGCTTCTGGTGCTTTTTAATCTAATGTTTCTTTTCTATGGCTATGGCAGCAGTGCTAATTAGGATGAAATGTAATGCAGTTTCATGAGGAAAATTTACAATGGTTACCATGTGGAGGCCAAGTGGGACTCTAAGACATTTCAGTAAGAGGGGCCAGGTATTTAAATACTTAAGGGCTTGTCTTCAACATGGGGTTCTAGCTCACACTGTGCTGCAATGTATTAACTGTTATACATTAGATGAATACAATTACTACATCTACGTGACCAGATGCCTCCTACTGCAGTCCTAATAATTGCTTCCACAGAGCAAGGACTTTCTTCAAATTAAGTGCTTGGCATTCTGCATCAGCATCCAGTGTCATTTCTGCCACAACCAAGCCACATACAAGGTAAGCACTTTTATTCCAACACATAACACAGCAGACAAAAATAACATCAAACACAAATTGAGCTTTCACTGATTCCACTGCATCACCTCATGAGGCAGGCTAACTAATACTCATGTTTGAAAGCCATCCCTTTATGCAACTTGCATCACTGATTCTTCACAAAGAACTCATGAACTTTTTAAAAAATCTTTGTTTTTACTGAAATTGCAAGTAGAAACATTTTTTATCTAATTTTTCATCAAAGTAAGAAGTTCTTAATATCTCTGAGTTGATACTAGTTAAATATGCTAAACACAAAACAAAATCACAAGCTTCTCCAGCAACTTCAAGGTAACAAGCATTTCCTTGGGGAAAAAAATTAGCCATATACTTCGTATTTTGTTGGATTTTTTTCTTTGTTATTCTCCTTGCTAGCTAGGGCCTGTGCCACCACACTGCAGAAAACCTTCCATCTGAACAAATCTGAGGATGTTAAACACTACTATTCTCAGCATCTTGGTGCAAAGGAGCTGAGAAGCAGTAGTGGAGCATCCATGCAGCAAAAGTGCTCCATGTATTCTCAGCACTCTGGGACCTGCAAGAGAGGCATTTTGCTAGAGGAGGAGCAGATAACAGACACTGGGAAAAGATTTGTTCAACAGCAGCTTGCTCCCCTGTGATCTCCAGAAACTGCCTCTTCATCTCTCTGTTCTTTTCCATAATACGAGGTAGCAGCCAGCCTCTGCTTGGTGAGGATGATGCCCTCTCTCTATCAGCTCAAACTTGGCTATTTCCTTTCCCCTTTCACCTTCCTCCAGAGCCTGTGAAGCCTCATATGCTCCTGAGCTGTCTGCCTTTATCCTCTCACCACTGCTAGGAGTCATCCATCTCTTCTTCTGACCTTCTCTCTCTTAATTTGTCAGCAAGTGGGAAGTTGCCTTGGGTCTTTGCTTTGAGCACCGCTTGCACCACTTGAAACAGCGTTTGCCATTGTGGACAAGAAAATGATAGGCATTTTTATGGACCAAAAATAACTAATCTGCTTTCCACTTTGAAAGACTATCCCTACAGCAGCTTAGCAGCATCAAAAAATTGCAGAAGCATTAAGACTAAGACCAAAAAAGATCCAAAGCTCCTAAAACCTAAGTGCCAAAAGACGCTCCACACCAGAGAAGCAGAAACTTGCATTCTTGTTTCAACAGGATAATACCCCACTCCTGCCACTCAGAGGACCTGACCCAAAACTCAGCCAAACTGTGCTCTCTCTTATAGTGTCTCAGGTTATTATTTTTTGAAGCTGGACTTGAATTTTCGTTCTTCAGGTTCCTTCATTTATTTTAAACATTACAGTAAGACGAGTTTCTCTGTGCAGTAGGCATTCTTGTCTTAAAAGTAGTACAGTGAGTACCTCTGCTAGCTTGTCTTACAGTTGGTGATTGCCTCATGAACTGAAGTGGCAGGTGAGTGGGCACAGAGAAAATTGGTTGTTTAAGAGCAGCTCTGACAACACTGCTCTGCTTTGATTGACGAGGGTGAATGCCAGAGGGATTCTGCAGAGGGTTTCAAGGTAAAACTGCCTATGCAAGAATGAGCTCAGCTACATAGACTTAAACTATAATATGGGATTTTTCACACCTTAAGTTGTCGCGTGTGCTTTGAAAAAGTTCACTGTAATTTAAATATATATTTGTAGTATCTTCATAGAACATATAGATTAATAATGTTCTGATTTCTTTGGCACTTTTCTACCTCCATGACTTGTCATGTGTATTTTAAAATAAAACCATTTACTGCCTAAAGCCTATGCTTACAGCCAGAAAAAACCCACATTTAGATAGCATGCTATGAGTATCTTTTAACATGCAACGCCAAAATCTGTGATATGCACATCATAGCATTATCAAAACCGTAGCACAGCACTATGAAAGCTAAATATCAGCTAAACCCCAAAGTAACCTAATTTAAATGATGTCAATTGTTTAAATAATGAATAATTTATTTTCACAACAAGATTTTCTGACTTGAATCTCGTAGGTGTTGAAGAGGTGTGATGTGGAATATAGTGGTGTATGTTTATCAATGAGCCTGTGGCTGAAGTGTAGCAGTGGCAGAGAATGTATAGGACCCCAGCCAGGTAACGAGAAGATAGAAGTGAGCTTGGTGTAGTTCAAAATACTGTGTGTTTAGCTTCCCTTGTTCGGCTGTATTTTGTAGTCTTTACCCTCCCTATGTATTGCTGACATTTTGAGATGAATTACAGTTGTCAAGTTGGAATATGAGACAGCAGTAAAGGCACGGTCCTGGGTGAACTTAGAAAAACACTTCTCAGTTCTTTTAGTGTCAAAAAGTGATATTTAATCAGCTGTACATGCTACAAACCCATTGTCATCATAATTTTCAATATCCAAGCAGAAGGATTTAAACTTGGAAACCCTTCAAGCTCATCCATGCTCATCCTGACAGCATCCACCTGTGCAGCTGCTACACACAAAGGTGTGCACAACAGTACCACTGCCTCAGCATTTCAGTTCAGCACTAACACACCAGTGCTCCTGTTCCCACTTTAGAGTAAATCATCTCCATTGTGTGGACACTGGTTTCTGCTATGCAACCACTCCTAGCAACATCTGCACCCCCAGTTCATCAGGAGGAGGACTGGTAGAGTTCAGAGACAGCAAGACAGGGACCTAAGTGCACTAAGTCTAGCATCATCCAGCAGTGTGAGCCAGCACCAGCAGAACCAGCAAACCCCTGTTCCTCTCCCCTTGCTTGGACTGTGAGCCTGCCCTAGATTACTTTCTGTGAGCCTAAGCAGTCTGACCCCAGCTATAGCACCCTTCTTCAGTGTTCAACAACTTCAGTATCAGCTACACCAATATTCCTGTTCATCAGCCAAAGCTCCTAAAAAAATTGAGTGCCTTAGATGCTTTTCAAGATAACATGCTCTATAAAACTACTTAAGTCCAAAAAGCATAACAGTGCTATAAACCTCAGGGCCTATTTTACCCCTTAAGCTGCACAAAATATTCATAGAGTACATACACACGTATTTTAAGATATCAGTAATATCAAACATTTAGAGAAAAGTTTTGCTACTTGGCTAGAGCAAACTTACCAACCAAACCATTCCATAAACCACTAATTATAATACCATTCTGTTGCCTTTTTAAAAAAACTTATACTTCTATTTGAAAGAAAAATACAATGAAAAGTTACTTTATTTCCCAGTCAATCTCCTGCCATAAATTCTGTATGTCATAATTCTGAACTATAATTTAATGATCACCAAAATTTGCATGTAACTATCATACAAAGAAAACCTATTAATAGAAAGCTGATGCAATTCCTTATACTGAAAATTAAGAGAAAGCATTAAATGGAAGAATTGAATATGAGAATGTTTAAACTCAGTTTTCATTCTGGACCTTATTAGCATGTTTATTAATCTGTCTGTAAAGCATATAAAAGCAATTATTGCCTCAAAAATGAGTGTCCTGAATACAGCAGATCACACACAAGCCTTCAGGCATTCACACGAGCTGTCTCATTTACACACTGAGCTGCAACAACCAGCTGTTCAGCACAAGCAGAAACACTGGGTATTCAAGTGCCAAAAAAAAGTTGGGGGGTGGATTTTCTGGCAGAAAAATAAGCATCCAGCTATTTTACATGCCTAAAAGTTTAAATGCCAGCTATGTAAATGTTCTCAAAGGATGCTGATACCTGCTGGTCAAGCAACTACAACTGAAGTTCAAATTCAGACCCAACATGAAACAACCTCTCTGTCTTCTGATTCAGAACTTTACCATGCACCTTCGTTTACCAAAACCTAAGTTAATATTTCACAATCAAAGGACAATGGGTTAGAAAATTATGCACAGCAGTAACTAAATTTAAAAATCTAACAGCAGGGCGGCAAATGGTTATTCAGAGAGAGGGCCTCTCTGTTGCAAAGCTAATGAAAGCTGATTGAAGGACTCCTATTAGTAAAAATCATTTGCAACAAGTGCAGAGCACTTCATCATAACTCAGAAAACACAGAAGTCCAGAACAAACATGTGGCAATTTTTCAGAGGACCTCCACAAATTTTCACTGTTGCCACACTTGAAGACTGCTTCAGATGAATCATTACCACAAAGGTTGTGGATTTTCTGTAAATCTGTTCATTTATACAAAAGAGCAGTTAGTGAAAGAGGCCACCTGAGAGGTTGAAACACCCAAACCAACACCTTCAGTATTTCTTGTTAGCCAAACTAAATAGGATCACAGGACTTTCAGGGAGGCTTTTCCTTTGATAACGTGTTTGACCCAAAAGCAGCAATGAGAACCAAGTGACAATTTTATTTAGCTTTAATTGTAATAATTACAGATTTCAACCAACATTCAATAATGAGAATGTGGAAAAAAATATTAAGGAATCACTACCAAGATTTACAAATTCTTTTGAGTAGTTCTGTATTCTAACTGTATGAATTTTAAACATTTTAGGATATTCAAACAAACTGCTACAATGAATTTTGCAAAATAGTAGGGCATGATAATATTAAATTAAGAAGAATCACTACTTGAGGAATCCCACCGAATTTTTATTTTAGAAAATCCAAATTCCTTAAAATTCAGTTAATAAAAATAATAGCTCAGACAATTGCCTGGGTAAAGACCTGGACTAGTTATTGGTCAAAGAATTTATTTGATTTCTTCAAGTATAAGTTTAGTTATATGGTGCCATTTACCTGATTGTTTTCTACATTATTTGCATATCTGTAGGAAGAATGAAAAGCTTGTAGGGGAACTACGAGCTAACAGTTCAGTTCAGATTTTTAGAAATTAGAAAACTTTTATATGTATAAAGTCTCAGGGATTAAATTGTACACTGCAAACAAACACAGAATAGCTGAGGTGGAAAAGCACCTCAAGAGAAAGCCTGGTCTGATCCACCAATTCAAAGCAGGGCCACCTAAAGACAGGACAACCACAACCAGTTGGGCTGGAATATCTCCAAGGATGGAGACTCCAGAGCTTCCATAGGCAACCTGCTCTGTTGTTTAGCAGAGGTCGGAGTAAACAAGGAGTTTCTTATGTTTAAATGGGTTTTCTTGTATTTCAGTTTGTACCCATTGTCTCTTGTCCATCTTTATTCCCACCCATCTGGCATTAATGAATATTGGTAACATCTTGATGCTAAACTGTCTCTTCTCCAGGCTGAACAGTATCTCAGCTCCTTCTTCTGTGAAATACAAGTCCAAGCCCTTAATCACCTTTTTCTGGCCTTTGCTAGAGTCACTCCAATATTTCTGTGTCTCTCTTGTTCTGGGAAGCCCAGAGCTGAGTAAAGAGAAAGCATCACCTCCCCTGACCTGCTGGTGACAGTCTTAATGCGTGCTAGGAAGCTGGTGCCTTTCTTTGCTTCAAGGATGCATTTCTGGCTCATGGTCAGCCTGCTGACCACTGAGCCCCCCAAAGGCTGCCTCTGTAGAGCTGTTTTCCAAATGACCACCCCCCAGCCTGCACTACTGCATGAGACTATTCTTTGCCATGGGCAGGAGATTCTATTTCCCTCCACTGGACCTCACAAGGTACCCTCTGCCCCATACTCCAGCCTGTTGCATAGTCTCCAAAAGGCAGCATGACCATCTGGTGTATCAGCCACTCCCTGTCAGCTCTGTGTTCTCTGAAAACTCCCCAAAGTGCTTTCTACCCCACCACCTAAGTCACAAGGGAAGATCTTCAGTAGCATTGGTCCTGCTATTGGTCCCTGGGGTTCACTGCTAGTGACTGGGCTCCAGCTGGACTTTGTTCCACTGACCACGACCCTTTAATCCCAGTAGCTCGGACAGTTTTCAGTACACCTTTCACACAGCAAAAAGATATAGAGAGGAACATAATAACACCATTTTTAAGACAGCATCTGCTTAGGATATTCGGAAGCTATGTGAGTTCAAACACTAGTTAAAGCAGCAAAAGTACAGATGATGAGGAGGAAGAAAGAATAAAACATCAAATGAGAACTTAGTACAGATTCTATTATATTTTTTTCTTTTTATACTAACTTGCACCGAAACAGGCTTAGAATAAATGACAAGTGGACTGTGAACCACATTTGTGATGTGCTTTTAGCTCCAGTAGAGAACACCTATGAGTATCCTTCATGACAAAGAGCAAGAAATTAAAAACCCCCTTACCTTTCTCAAAAAAGAAAGGGACACATACCTATGTGCCCCATATTGCATCAGCCTCTGGGCACTGCAGAGCAGTTGCTAGGTTTCCCCCATGAGTCCCTGAACTATCAGTGTCTAGTTATTTTGTGAAGAAGAGCTTGAATATTCAGCTTCCTTCAGAAGAACAACACAGCTGGAGCCCTTATTACTTTTAAAATGAAGGATAGAAACTATTTTCAGAAGACTAATAATACCGCTTTTAATCATATTTCAGGAAAAAAAAAATGTTATATTAAGGGATTCCTATTTTTTAGCCTCAGAGGCCATCTTCACAGCAGCGTTTGGGCCTCTTGCCCCCACCGGCTTATTTCTGCTCAGAAGATCTAGCAGGACTCACTGACCTCATGTTATGTGTGCATCGTTAAGAGGAAAGCTAGGATTCAGCTTCATCTCAGTTAAGCCATTTTGAGTCTGGGTTTCTGGTCTAAGGTTCTCTCTACAGTTAATAAAGAGAGTAATTCAGCTGTTTCAGGTCAAACGAATGGCTCTCGTGGGGAACTGCTGACTACAGAGTGAAGCTAGATACCTAAGTTAAATTTAGGTGAAACAAATCTCTCCCAGAGCACAGGAAATCATATGTGTTTGCCAGAAAGCATGTTCAGGAACTGTGTTTCTCTTGAGTCCTAACCACAGGAATATTCTTTCCATTGATTCAAAACAAAATTACTTCTAATGAAAAGTGATGGGCCAGACTTCTCCAGCTTCATGAGATCATCCTGTATGGCAGTCAGACTCATGGGTGTGATGGCAAACAGAACTTAAAACAGTCCAGGAAAAGGTCTGTCTGGCACAATCCTGCCTCATACAGAAACACAAACTCCAGAGCTGAGCAGGCACCTCCAGGCCAGCAAATGTACACTGTTTTTCAAAAGGGCTAAATAAGAACTACACAGAAGCCTCACTCTTGTGCACTGGTCCCATTTCCAGGAGCACAGCTGTGAAAATCAGATCTGCTGGCCCACAGTGCAAGCTCATGGTAGCCCACGGTGATTTCCACCCCAGGGGAGGCAAATACTGAGACATAAGACAGAGACATTGTAGCCTAGCCTGAGCCCATGCAGGCTGGTAGCAGAGGACATTGCTAAAGCAGCATTAGTGTTTCCAGCATACAGGTCTTTACAATTACTAATTCATTCTTAACAAGATCAAAAATTGTGTGTAGAGACTTGATACAAATCAATAGAGCCACAGCTATACACCACTACTAACTTTACATTTACATATTAAAACTAAAAGAAAAAGGAATAAGATCATGTAAGACTATATTATTATAAAACCTAAATTATAAAACACTACTGAATTCTTAACACTAGGTTAGCCTGTCCTTACTGCTTCACCTAAACCAACATACCCAAGGAAATATCTCTGCACTTTTTAACTGTGGTCTGATTCAGATCTGAGCCAGCCTTGCAAGAAAAAGCCATTAAATGACATTAACATAGTACTGAGATCACTCTCTGACAACCAAGAATAATGAGATAAATTAAGGGCAGATGGAGGTTGAGGCTTTCCTCTAAATGTCCTTAATTTTGTAGGTTTTAGACATACAGTCTCCTGAACTTAGGTGCAATTTCACTTTTACTATTTGTGATATTTATAGCTCCCATTTATATAAGTAATATGTAATTTTAATGCAGGTCTAATAGTTCCAACTGCCATTGACACAGATTGTAAAATGAAAAAGGGAGGATACCTCGCTGAAGACGACACTATTTTATTTCCTTCCTGCCACCTTAGCCACTGCGATGCAGTGGGTTGATGTCTTATTTGGATTCCAACCTTGTCAACACATCAAAGATCCTCTCAGGTGAAGAGAAGCAGGGCTATGCAATTGATCTCCCCTAACCTGCAACGTCTGTGTCACTCTGGTCCAGGGTGAGCAACTGAAATGCCTGTTTCTTTTTGAGAGAGGTAAGAGAGCTGCTGATTGCCTTGAAGAAGTACATGATGATGAAAGGTATGAGACAGGAGCAGACCTTGGGAAATGTCAAGGGAGATCACAGTCAAAATTGCCTTCTTTATCCAGAATAAATAACAACAGTTGTGGATTACGCGACTGTAATTCTGTTGAGGAGAGCTGGTAACATAAATCACAATAAAGATGACTTGAGACTCTTTAAAAAGACCAAGGAGGTTACTTGTATTTTTTTACTTATTTTCTATTGTTCCCAGGCACAGCCTCTACAGATGTTTCTCTGTCTGTCCCGAGTCCCCTCAATGCAGTATTTTTCCCTTCCCTATTTATTCTCTGCTGTCACCCTGCTCAGGCTTTTTCCTTTCCATCCTTCCACCCCACCCCAGATGACAGATTGCTGCCATCCGCTCTGTTCTGAATTCACTGCTTCCATTATCACTTCCCTTACAGCTGTGGCACATCTGCTTTCAGATCCACTTTATGATTTTTCCTAAGGCACTTCCTTGCTCTCAGCGTAGCTGGAGCGTCTGTGCAAGAGGAGCAGCAGCTACAGGAACCTCATCACCATCTGTGGCTTGATTCAGAGCCACCGCAGGCAGCAAGAAAACCACAACTTCAACTGCAAATGAAATCCTATTTTTACTGGTTTTGCTCTTTCAAACTGCTGCTGAATGACATAAATAAACAAGTTAAGCTGCACCAGCATGGCAAAAAACAGGTCAGCATCTCTGAATGCCTCATTCCTGATACAGTAGGGGTGGTTCAGAAAATGGAAAACAACCCACTGTCTGAAAGAAAGCTTTGGAAAAATCAGTGGCAACGTGTTTGACAGGGCACTCAGAAAATGAGGAGTCCTGAAGAAAGGCCAGTCCAGGTTTGCAGGTTCTGACACGTTTCTTCATTCTGAGTAACCACAACAGTGCTTCTACCAAGTCAAACGAATCTGCATAACACTTCACTTGGCATCAGTAAATGTGTCAGGGTATGTCTCAATAAAATTCCAATGTTAATACAAGAAAGACCATCATCACACAAATTGCAAAAGTAAAACCAAAAAACCAACACCACCCCCCAAAAAAACCCCCAAAACCAAAAAACCCAAAACCCACCACACAAAAAAATTAAAAAAAAAAAACCCATGTATTAGTTCTTCCAAGCGTTCCTTCATTTACAAGGATTTATTCTTTCTCTCAATAGGTGATCCTTCAAAAATACAAGGCTAACAATCTTAAATGGAAGTGTGACTTAAATTTTCCATGTCCTCCTCTTCAATATAATGATCCAGAGAGATTTCTGTATTGGATTCAAGTAACACTTAATTCCTTGTCAAATTATTCCTATTTTCAAAAGCTTTGTATGGAAATAACTGGTATGTAGATTTTTAAACAGTAGAAGTGGTAAAACTGAAAAAAAGACATAAGGATTTCTCTTTTATTAAATACTTATTTCCCAAATGAAGAAAACTGCAGAAAGCAATCAAAATGGAACTGTATTACATAGCTATTGCTTTGATTTCCCTTTCTTTTCTGCTTGAGTTGCCCCCAGATGCCCCTTTCATTTTTTTAAAAAAAGCATATTGAGATCCTTGTGCTGTTGCTTTGAATTTTTTTTTTTTCTTAAAGGAAAGACAGACATGAAAAGGTCTAAACTAGAGACACATTATTATTCAAGAAACATTATAAGGAACAACCACTTGCATTACTAATACTTTATCATTCACGCAAGCCCTTTAGCATGAGAGACAAAAGCAGCATATATACATCTACACAGCTATATATGCCAAATAGCAGTTCTGGAGAATAAATGCAGCACTCAGAGCAGAGGGGCAACACAAGAATAAAAACAAATGAAGCAAACAAACAAAAAAAAAAAATCACAAAAACCAAAAACCAAGCAGTGTGAAAAATTAATAAAATTAAGTACTTGTATCTGTGGATGGTAAGGGCTTAAGGTTTTACAATTGCTTGTTTTCAAACATTTCAAAGAGAATTAAGAAGTAATTGAAAAATTACGTACCATGTGTTATGGTAAGGACTGTATAAAAGTGCAATAGTGCTAAGGCCAAAGTTGTTCCGTATTTTTCTCCAAGCTCCCACTGATTTCAGTGAGGGCTTTGCACATGCAGTGACTCTAAAACAGGGCTCTAATTGCTTGTATCTTCAAACTGATACAAAGAAATTAACACGGAGAAATTTCCATTTGTGCTAATGGGATCTGTATGGCCAGTGAGACTTTCCTTCCTGAGCATATTCCCTTGATTCCTGTTCTTTTGAGATCCGCTTCAACAGAACACTTCTGCCTTGCATTAAAATACAGTTACAGAATTCATAACAGTATTTTAAACCATATTGTTTAATCTATGACTTTTCCTCTGACAAGCGTGAAAACGTGCAAAATATGACAGAAGGTTTGCTATAGTAATTGCATGTTGTGATTGAATGATAGAGTAACAACCACAGAAATAACTGTCTTGCTGAAATTGCTGCAGAAGGTAAGTTGCTCCTGTACAGTTTTAACTTATGCACCATCTGTTTTGCCAGTCCTTTAAATGTTCCTTTAACTAGTTAAGGGATTTTATGCTTGTTCATGCAAGTATTGTCACACTTCTCTGACCTCCTTGCACATTTTACTTTGGAAAAAGTGTCTCCCTGTCCCTTTCTCTCCCTCTCTGCCTCTCCCCCCTCAAGCCCTACATTCCCCACCTGGAACTCGTTCATCCACCACCCATATCTGACAGACCTGCCACCTCCTGTGTTTTCTAAATTGCTGCCCTGTTAGCTAGCAAAGAGGAGTGTATATATGGGCAAAAAGTGTAGGTCCTTCTGAGTGTTTTTCCAGTAGATGGAGACACATCCACAAAGTGTTTATTTCCCTAAAAGCTGACGTTATTAACCATCAGTTCAGGAATAAAGTAATATTCCAAAATTACTATTATCATCAAGACTTACCCAGTTGTGAGAGAAGAAATATACTTTGATAATAACGGCATTGTAGACTTGAATTAAAATGCTAAATCACTCGCAACATAGCACCAGGTAATACTGCATTAAACTTAACAAATTATCAAGACTCTAGTTTTATATTAAAAAAAAAAAACACAAGCAAAGTTGAAAAAAAAAAACCAAACAACAAACCAGAAAACTTCAGCTAAAGTCTATGCACTGTCCCCTCTACACATCTGCAAAACCCTACAATAAAATAACCAACACAATAAAACTAGCACTCTAATGTGGCCTACAGCGACAGTACATTATATTAAATTGCAATAGTAAGAACAGAAGTACCTTCAAATCAAACTTGCAGGTGGAAAAAAGTAGGAAGTATCAAATGAAACCACCTTCTTGCAAGTTCAAAACAAGCAAAAGAAGCTTCTTCACATAAAGCAGAACAGATGCCACACAAAAGAGAAAATTTATGGGAACTGAAAATCAATATTACAAATTCACCTAAGAAAAAGCCAATGAGGATTTAAAGCTGTTATAAAAAGGTTGTGGATTATCAAGTCTCTGAGCAATGAAAACTGGAGCTAGGAAAGTGCTCTGATAACTACCATTAAAAGCTTCCTCCATCCTTACACCCCTCACTAAAAGTCAGCTCTCACCAAAGCAAAGGCAGAGCGCTGAGACAGACAGACATTTGGTCTGACCCAGTGTGGCCATTCCTACATTCTTCAACAAACTGTCTGCATAACTATCAAGAAAATTATGGACAAGCTGGCTTGAAGAGGTTTGGTTTTTTCCTAGTCAGAAATCTGTGAAAACAACAAATTGCATCAGAACAACAATAATTGCCAAATAAGAGAGTCACTAAAGGAGCAAACAGCAGGCATGAACCATCGACCTGATGGCTGGCTCAGGCATACACAGCTCACAGAGCTGCCAGCAATTCACCACCAGTCAAGGAGAATGGCACAAGCTGGCCTGACACCAGCAAGTGCTCACTACACCCTCCCACTCCAGTGACGTGAGACTTTCTACTCACTGAACATCTCCTCATCCTTTTTGATGGATTTCCTCAGTCAGCAAAGGTTAGAACAGAAACAGGTTCTAACAGGGACCTACGTAAAATGCATGGGACTGCTGAAGCACCTTTTTGCAAAAGGGAACCATAGAATGATTTGTGTTGGAAAGGACCTTAAAGATCACCTAGTTCTACACATCACTCCTCTCCACACCACCATGAGTGAGGCCACATCCTACTAGACCATCTTGCTCCAAAGGCCGTTCAACCTGTCCTTGAACACTTTCAGGCATGGAGCATCCACAAATTCTCTTGGCAACCTGTCCCAGTGTCTCACCACCCTCACAGCAGAGTATTTCTTCACAGTATCTAGTCTAAATATACCCTCTTCCAGTTTGAAATTTTTCCCCCTTGTCCTATCACTGCATGACCTTGTAAAAGCCTTTATGTCTCCCGCACACAAAATCAGCCCACCACTCTCCTCTACTCTGCTGGAGACACAAAGTTTTGGACAGCAAGTCTTTCATCCCATTTTTCTCAGTGCATGTCCTTTAGAGCAACCCTTACTTAGAAAAGAGGGCAGCAGGCAGGGGAGCTTGCTGTGCAATAGCCTGTTGCTTCACCATGGCATGGGCAAGGAACATGTATCACTCTAGTCAGTGCTGGTCATAAAAGGGACACCATGGACCCTCTGTATCCTTGCTGGATTTGCCTCCAGCTACAAAGAAACATTTGCAATTTCCCTGTGAAGATTTCCTCTCTCTGGCCTTCACTGCTTCTGTGCTGTGTTGTGGGAAGCTTTATGAAGCTTTATGAAGAACATAATTTCTATGCAGGTAACACCCCTCCAAACTAGGAAGGCAAAATACATCATCTTACACTGTTACAGCCTTCTTGCCTGATGAGAAAAGAAACGTGTAAGATACACGTTTTAGACTCTCCTTTCATGAACATATTGAATACAGCAATTGTTGTAATGTTCTAAGTATTTCACAGATCCTTACTATATCTGCTATATCCCTTGTTTTGTAACTCAGTATTATGCCTGATAGCAGCACTGGAATCATTCACCCCCCCTAAAAAACCCCACATCCCTGGCTACGTCTTCAGACCTGAGCATCTTATTTGTCTTCCCAGCCAGCACTCCTTTCAAAAAGTCATCTAAAACACTTTCAGAAATTTTTGCCCCAAGGAAATACAACTAATTAAGAACCCATCTGTGTTTTAGTCATTTATATCATTCCATTGTGGATTTTGCAATTTTTATCTAAAGTCTTGGAAGTTTATATATATGTCAGTCATTCAGAGTCATCAGCAAATTATAGCCCTTCTACTGCACTACTGGAATTGCTGGAAAATATATGGAGCACAACTAGTTCTGACACCCATGTCACTCCCCCCTCCCCCAATACTACTGTTAACCTCTTTCATCAAGAGAATGGGTTTTTTATTCTTTGTATTCATGTCTCATCTGCTAATTGGTTTTAATCTATAACTTCCAAAGGCTATTGACTTTGTCTTGTAATTTTTTTTAATTCTTTTTTTTTGGTCTACTGGCAATGCAGGATGTCTGCCCTTGCAGCACAAGCCTTCCCCTAGTCTTTTAGTGCCAGAAAGAAGCCACAAGATTGCCTTTGGGGCTTCCGGAGGCCAAGACTTGCAACCTCAGCTCAGTGAAGGGGCACACACTGCCCAGGAAAGACAGAGAGAGCTGGGCGAAAACAGAAATACTAAGAACAAGTTGAAGGGAATGCACTACAAGCCAATACCTTGTAACATTTCAATTGAGTTTTGATCTGCTTTAATAATAAATGAGAGAAATAGCTTCAACACTACATGCTACTGAGCAGTTGCACCTGACCTTTGTTAGTCCATATAACCCAAGCCCATCACCTTCCCTGGACCTGGACTACTCTGACAGCAACCCGAGCTTCATCTTGCTTGATGTGATGGCCACAGGATGGATAGAACTGGTTAAGAACTTTGACTTTTCTTGTTAAAACAGTGGCACATAGATTAATACAATAGAAAATACTGTGTTTTAGGCAGTACATGGAGTACACTTGGGGTAATTCTTCTGACTGACCAACAAGTAAGACACAACGCTGTCTCAATTCTCTCCTTCAAATTATTCCTTAAAATCATCTCCTTTTAGATCAGCATCGAAAAACTCGATAAAATACAATTTGGTGTTAAGCTGAGCCTACCTCAAACCACAATAGCTAATATTATGGTCTTCAAGCAGTGTTCTTAAATACACTAATAATACACTGGTAAGCATCATATGATACTGATTTGGTCTCTTCAGCTGCTGGGGTCAGTCAAGACAACACATAAATTCTTTATGGACTAAAAAGCAGCACATTAAAATATACAGATTAAGCTAAACCCACTTCAATATAATTCAGGATTTGGGCTGCCAAGCTCACCCATAATTCATATCAACACTAGTATGTTTTACCATATTATAGCAAGTATGGCCATAATCATTATGGTATGGAAGGGGAAGTGGCTAACTCCATAATGTGACTCCAAGGAAAACCACATGTAACCTGGCAAATTGTAGACACTTCTCCTATGTCCATTCCTGCAGCTGCAATACTCCTTTGTAAGGTTCTGAGCCTCAAGATTTTCCAGGATGTGGCTGTGCCATTTTTCAGGACAGTAAAAGGTCAGTTACAGGACACCTGTAATAGACTGCCATTTCCAGAAAAGCCTTGCTGGGAATTGTAATATTAAGTTTGATTAAGGGAAACTGGGTGACGATGGAGGGTAGAAGAGGAAAGTGGACAAGGAATGAGTCTTGCTCTAAGAACACTTGTCAGATCAAAACAATGCTGAGAGCATTTGGTTGCAGTCACAGACATCATAAACCATAAATCTATTAGTATTTTATTTTCATGCAAAAAGTCCAAGAGCAAACAAGTAGCAAACCTACTTCATGAAACACTAGCAAATCCCTCCTGCAAAATAACTTCTCGCTTCTTGAAGGGCGGGATGGCCCATTCTTTTGCATTTTGAGCCAAAAAAAGACAACATTTATCTGCTCTGCTTCTAATTACTTAAAAGCATAAGGAAACAAGTCAATAAATGTTTGACTCCACAAAAAAAAGCTGACAAACAATACTTTTCACCACAAGCTGAATGCTGCACTTTGCCATGAAATCCATATGCAATGGTCTAAATCCTGAGTCCAGGCTATGAATTACTACAAGAAACACAGCATAAACTGATTGAGCTTTGTCATCAACAACTAGAATACAGTAACTCTTTGCCTTAAAAAAAAAACAAGCAAGCCCCAACAAACTATTATTCCACAAGCCAGGAAGGGAAAGTATCCATATGGGATAGGGACCTGCTGTTGGCAGTGTATTTCCCACAGACTGTGCTCAAAGCCTAGTGCTGGAAGGTAATATAACATTCAGAGAGAGACCTCAGAGCTTTGCCAAAATGGAAGAGACTGCAGGGTCAGCACCACAACAACTGGGGATGCAGAAGGACAGCATTCCCAGCACTTACCTCTCCTGACAATAAGGCTGCTGTTTTGAGGCCTTAAGTACTCAAGATTTGCAATACTGGCCTTTATGTAATACAAATAGAGATCTGCTCAAATAAAAAATTGGAGTGCACACTATTTTCTGCAACTGTTCCTGCTGCAGGGACAAAGAAAATCCTGTTACACATGGGACTGCCAATGGCTGCGCCTGTGCAGCGTACTCAGTTTCTGATCCCATTGAAACATTTAACTTCAGATGCCTTTGTGTTGATACCGTGTTCATTTCACACCTATTGAATACACAGATGTAGCTTAGCCACAGAAAACATGATTTTAAATTTCACCAGTATATTCACTTCTTTCCTGGCAGACAATAGCTGAGGAAGAAACCAAGTGGAAAGGGAATTGTGCGCACTATATGAAAATTGACATCACGTAAGCGTTGTTCTGTATTCAACCAAAATTTAAGGACAGCCAGCTAACATTTTGTTAAAATGCAGTGGGATAACAAACACACCCAACTTGTTGTGCATCTGGAAATCCCACAGAAAAAGAGCACATAAAGCCATCACCTGAAGTTACTTCCAGTAGAGGTGCTTCAGTGCAGACAGCACTTACTTTGTTTCAAATTGGATATACAGAAATCTGGCAGGGACCCAAGATGTAGGCCTTGGATAGGTCATTATCTTTCACATTTTAAGAATAAAAGTATTCTGGGTGCTACCAGAACTGCAGCAATAGGTTTAGCAGACCTTCCCCTATTCTAGGAGCAATTTCCTGGTGAGCTACTGTCTCAAGTAGCCTCTTACTGAAAGGAGGAGGGGGGAAAAAAGGTCAACATTTACAAGGATTTAAATATTACAGATACGCCACTCAAATGAACTCATCTGCAGCATATCATGATAAGGGCTGTTATTGGCCCTGTAAAACCTGCAAGCCCAAGAAAGGCTGCTGCATATTCTCTACTAAGCTGATTTCTTCATCAAGGAACTATTTACATATAAACAGGCTTTGCTATAAATGCATGCCATGACATGAAAGATAGAGGGGTAAATAAGTATCAGAGAGACTATTTCCAAACAAGCATTTGAAGCTTGCAAAACATTTTCTTGAGCACACAAAACAATTTTTATTCAGCCATTTTATTCAGACATTATTATGTCACGTACATTTTTAGAAAGATAAGCTTTCTGAGCTACCAATTATACCAATTATTTTCTGGGAACTAGCTTAGTAATACTCTACATATAAAGAAAGATTTTAAAATATTTTTTTAAGACTGTCAATGCAGACTTTCAAAAAATCACAGAATTCTAGAACTATGAGTGCTATACTGTTTTTTATTCATTTACTCTCCCTTGGATCTATTTTTTACACTTTCTTTCTGATGAACCCTAACTCATTCAGTTCATAAAAGCACAATTCAAATCATCAGCATGAACCAGGTTATTTGAAGCATCTTCTGAAACATCTTCAAGCATGTTGCCTCAGATTTGTGCCTTTCCTGACTCTCCAAACCATACGTGCAACCATGAAACACTTGCTGGAAAGGCTTTGTAAATGTTTGGCTCCATCAGCAGTGTAAACTGGATTGGGATTCAGATGGACACAACTCCATTTCCCCCAAAGGAGCCAGAAAACTGGATACAAAATTTATGTTGGCTTTGAGCTGGCTATACTATAGCAGCAGTACTCCAGTTCTGCATAGAATTAGTGAGTTGCAGAGGTAATACCTAATATGACAAGGTTTTCAAAACTAAGCCAAAACAGTGTTGTGCAGTTCATGGCTGTGGCAGCCTTCCCACAGCACTGAGAGCCCCCAGACAGATTTGCTGTATCATCAAATGACAGCTGAAATAGGAGCAATATGATTGTATTCATGTGAAAAAAATCAGCATTAGAGTTGGACATAGAGCTGCCTGACTCATCGCCCTTTTCTTTTTTACTATAGATTTGTAACAAGTGGGAAGAAATCTGCGTGTTTCTTTTGATCACTGATGAGCTCCCCTTTCATCCAAGCCTTTAAGAGCTAGATCAGAAGAACAAATTTTGGAAAGAGCACACACCTATTCCTCAGCTTGGCTGACCTAAAAGGCCACCCTGCAGAGCATCACACAACTGCATTTTGCTTGATGGCTGGTCCAGCCAACACCTCTGCTCCCAGCAGTGATGAAATGAAACCTGTGCTCACGTACTGACAGTGGTAATACAGAGGAAACATACTTCTTGCTGAGATCCAGGTTTTGCTCCCAACTCTGAGCACTGCCCCAACACTGCCTGGCTCACAAAACCTGGCTGTATCACACAGCTGGAAGTGCTGAGGCTGCAGGCAGCTTCCAAATAAAAGCAACATTGCTCAGGCTCTCAGCTCTGCTCACTTGTCAAACCTTATACAGCTGCCTCCTAACAGCAGCCAGTTTTCCCATTTTCTGCTGCTGAAATGATTTCTTTATAATTTTTAAATGTTTACTTCGTAACTATTTTCAAAAGAATGCGATCTCCAGAGAAAAATGAGTAAATTTATGAGACAAACAGATATCTGAGAAACATAAAAGTACAAGAAACAAGTCATCCTGCTGAACCCCTGGAATTGTTCAAGGCCATGCTGGGTGGGGCTTGGAGTAACTTGGTCTAGTGGGAGGTGTCCTTGCCCATGCAGGGATGTTGGAACTAGTCCCTTCCAACCCAAACCATTCTGTGATTCTATGAACGCCCTCTTAAAAGCAATACTTAAACAGTTTAAGGAGAGTTTCAGCTCCATACCCAAATATGCATCACCCACATTACCTCCTCAAGGATTTGCTTCTCTGCTGGTATGAAACCCCACCTACAGATGCCCAGTTCTTGTTGCTTGTCATGCAGTAGCTTGCATGGGATAGGCTAGAATTCTGATGACTTCTAGCACCAGTAAATTAGTTTATCAGACATATTTTCTACTGTTTCTGCAAAGCTCTAAATTTCCTGTTCCTTCAACAGTAAAATTTGATGCTCATCAGCTGCTCATCAATGGCAGGCACGTTACCTGCCTTCTATATTGATCAATAAAATACAGGTAGTCCTCACTGTGATAAATAGATTTGAACGGCCCATGTCTGGTTAAAGAACATTAAACAAAAGCATCCAGCTATTTAGGAGAAGAAAAAAAAAAAGAAAAAAGAAGGAAAGGAAAAAAAAAAAGGCAAAAATCTTCACATGTGCTAGCAGAATACACAGACAAGGCACTTCAGGATTACTTTTCATTTTGGTACACTCCCAAGTGCAAAATTAAATTGCTTTTGTTTTTGCTACCCTGGTCTGTATTAAATATTCCATTTCTATTTGCATCCTTGCAGAAATGACATCTAGCTGTGTATCAATCTTGGGCTGGAGACAAATAAAAAAAAACAACAACGCAGAATTCATCCTACTGGGATCTCATTACCACAGCTGGATTATGTTTTATCAAACAAATGTTTGTAGATTTTCTCCTTCATTGCTTCTTTCTGGAAAAGAACTCTAATACCTCTAAAACCCTTTTGGAAGTTTCCCATACTAGCTGTACTCTGCTAATGGAACTTTAAGGAGTGCAGAAACAGTTTTGTGTTCTCTACCTGTGAAAATTTTCTGAGTTTATATATTTTGGAAGTAGCAAGATGAGCAGCTCCCATCAGAGCCCTCATTCTCAGCAGCCTGCCCTCACAGGTCAGCCTAAGGCTGAGGCTTTTCAGACTCATTTTCATTATGTAATAAATCAGCAACACGAATCAGGTACATCATTAACATAACCTTGTTAGCTTACAAAACCCCACACACACATTAGAATCCTGATTCCCTAACAAGGCAGAAACAAATAACTGCAAGCAACTTCTCAGCTCGGCAGTCCCCAGTCCCCAGTCCCCATGCCTGCAATGAATCAGCCAAGGCCAGAAGGTTGAGCTGAGGATTGGCTCCTACCCCATAGCAGATGAGCTCTTCTGTCCTAAAGACACAGCCAGAGTCACAGGTCAAGGACAAAAAGGTGACAGAGCGAGGGACCATGATGGCTTCTGACAGAGATGACCAGTAGATGTTCTCCAGATAACTTTGATGCCACTCTGGTAAACCCTACAGCTGAAATGTTCCATGTGCCTATTTGTATGTTTGGTAACACCCAAAAGCACTTTTTCCAGCTCTTCTCACCAAGCATGTTCAAGCCAATCACCAGTGCAGACATCACTCGCTTTTGCAAATAGCAGTTCTCTCTTTTTAAACAATATTAAGGAAAAACAAAGTTTTGGGAAAACATAATCTATAGGATTAAACTCATTGACAACATCTCTTTTGCCTCTCTGGTTATAAAGCCCCGAACTATAAAGTGTTTGCAGTGCTCGGTTAAACGGTTGGACTTGATGATCTTAAAGGTCCTTTCCAACCAAAGCAATTTTAAATCCTTCCCCTCCTCTATAGCAGGGAGACATAAAGCAAAATCTCCCATGCATTACTAGATCCCAAACAACAACACTGAGTACCATCAGTGCCCCAGAGCCACCAAACTCTACTTACTCTATTCTAGAGAATAAGTGAATATATTCTATATATTCTATATTCACTTATTCTATTCCTTCTTCCAGGAGCTGTGGTCAGCTGAAAGACCAGTGAGAGAGCTTTCTTATAGCATATACATACGTCTGTTTTAGTTGGGGGAACAATAAATAATCCCATAATCAACAAGCATTTCCCTTTCAGGGTAGGTGCACCACAGCTAGTATTTATGGTAAAGTCAAAGCAGATGTGCTGCTGATTGCTTCACAGTGAAAACCAGAGGATCCCATTTAAAAGGAGCTGAGAAAAAACCTGGCAAAATTATTATTTATCTTCTACTGTTCTCTTTCCTTTGAAAAAGGAAAGCCAGGTTAGGCTGTCTAGACTTGATGGTACTGCACCTCTCCTCAGATTCATGGGTTTCAAATACAGATAGGAATAAAAAACATTAATCTTATACAAGCAGCTGAAGTTTACAAGCTCCATCAACAACCTTCCAATTCCAACCATTAAAAGCAAAATACCTTAGAAAAACTAACAATGAATGGGCTAAATGGGAATAAATCCAAATTGTTGGCATTCCACCTCAAGCGTCTTCCCATTGTTTTGACTTAGAGATGCAGTGGGCTTCACCAGACATATGTCTGTAATCTAATCCTTTAAGACATAACTCCTCATATAAAAATACATCCATTTTTAAAATAACAGCGGTAAGAAATTCTTACACTTATAATTGTGCAATGGACTTTTATTATACACACACAGAGAATTATCATCCCAAAAGACTTAGTGCTGGGGAGTGGAGTGAGATGAGGATTCACGTAAGCTGACCTACAACTCTCTGCACTCCTGAATTATCATTTTTTAACCTTGTGGAATAAAATGAATTCTGCTACTGAATAAATTTAGCATAGAGTCAACTTAATGATCACATTAGTCCCTGTCTGTTCTCCCAATGCCCATTCACTATTTAATTAACCTATTTTTGTAGGTTACTTCTTGAAGCTATTTTTAGGTAGTTCAGTCTAAGTTGTCCCTTCTCTAAAGACGGTTACACAAGTTATGGTTCTTCTACCAACTGTGTCACCCCCATTTCGATGTCAGCAGGAAAATCGTTATGACAAAGCTTGCTCTGACTTAATTCATCAGTATTCTACTGCCCAAAATTCATGAGGGTTTGGTTTTTTTTTCTGGTTCGTACCTCGGACCACAGAAAATAATTCTTGATACCTAACAAACCTGCTAGAAGATGAATTTTCTTCACTCAGGCCAAAACCGCAATCATCATCGTGGGCTGATTTAATTAGAGAAGGGGGAAGAAAGACCTCACACGTCATTTTCCTGGAAGCAAGACCCGCATACCAGAGATCTTCTGAAAAGCCCGCGCGTGCCAGCCCGCACAGATTGCAGCTGTACCAGCCAGAGGGGAGTCTGGTGGTGAATACACTGGCAGAAAAACCTCATTATACAAAATGGGGAAGTGACGTGTATATTCCTTTTGTCTGCAAAGGGTGCAGGATGGACACGACTAACAAGTAAGAGAGTTGTTATTGCGGTTTGTTTGCCACAGCTACACAAAGACCAGACTATAAAGCTAGAAAATAGGCAGCTAAAAAGATACCAAAATAACTGCTAGGGCAGAAGCCTAGCAAAGACTTAGAAATGTATACGACTGTAGTTCAGAGCCTGAGATTTGCCTGAGATTGGAAAAGGGAACCTCAAAAAAGACATCTTACTTCCCCAGCTGATCCATAGGAAGACACTACATCTTTTGGAAAGATGTACAATTAGGTGTAATCAAGACTTCACCAAGAGCAAATCGTGCCAGACAAACCTTGTGGCCTTCTATGAAAAGGTCACAACATCAATAGAGAAGGGACAAGAAACCAAAATCATTTACCCGGACCTAAGCAAAGCCTTCAACACTGTCCTGCATGACCTCCTGGTCTCCCAACTGGTAAAATATGGGTTTGATGGATGGACCACTCAGTGGATAAAGAACTGGCTTGAAGGCTGCACCTAAAGAGGTCAACAAGTCCATGTCCAAGTGGAGGCCAGTGACAAGTGGACTCCCTCAAGGATCAGTATTGGGACGAGTGTCATTTAACATCTTTGTCTGCAACATGGACGGTGGCATTCAGTGCACCCTCAGCAAGTCTGATGATCACACCAAGGTGTGTGGTGCAGCTGACACACTGGAGGGAAGGGATGCCATCCAGAAGGATCTTGACAGGCTGGAGAGGTGGGCCCATGCCAACCTCATGAAGTTCAACAAGAACAAGTACAAGGTCCTGTACCTGGGTCAAGGCAATCCCAAGCACTGATACAGGCTGGGCAGTGACTGGCTTGAGAGCAGTCCTGAGGAACAGGACCTGGGAGTGCTGCTGGATGAGAAGTTCGACATGAGCCATCAGTGTACACTTGCAGCCCAGATCCTTGGCTGCATCAAGAGAAGCGTGGCCAGCAGTTTGAGGAAAGTGATTCTCCCCCTCTACTCTGCTCTCATGAGACCCCACCTGGAGTGCTGCATCCAGTTCTGGAGCCCCTATTACAAGAAAGACATGGACATACTGGAGCATGTCCAGAGAAGGGCCACGAGGATGATCTGAGAGCTGGAGCACCTCTCCTATGAGGACAGACTGAGAGAGTTGGGGTTATTCAGTCTGGAGAGGAGAAGACTCTTAGGAGACCTTATGGCAGCCTTCCAGTATCTGAAGAGGCCTACAAGAAAGCTGGTGAGGGACTTCTTAGAATGTCCCTAAATGCTGCTAGGACTGGGGGGGGATGGCTTCAAACTAGTGAAGGACAGATTCAGATTAGATATTAGGAAGAAGTTCTTCACCATGAGAGTGGTGAGACATTGGAACAGATTGCCCAGAGAGGTGGTGGAAGCCTCATCCCTGGAATTTTTTAAGGCCAGGCTGGATGGGGCTCTGAGCAACCTGATCTAGTGGGAGGTGTCCCTGCCCATGGCAGGGGGGTTGGAACTGGATGATCTTAAAGGTCCCTTCCAACCCTGAAAATTCTATGACTCTATGCTGACATCTTTAGCTGTAACAGACGGCTGTAGACTGGTCTATTAGCTTGCTGAAAGTATTATGTCTGAGACTTGAACTGGGATTTACAAAATTGTTTTGTTCTGTATTCTTACTGCATCTTTGACTAATCTGCTGCCACATCAGCTTTCCCATTCTCAATCTCTGCCTATCAAAAACAGATCAAACAGTTCTTTATAGCTCTAATGGGTATAAGATTATGACTAAGGCTTTCAAATTTCTTTTCCAAAATGACTCTTTATTTTAGTGAAAAAGCAGGCTTTTTGGACTTGGGGAAAAAAGAGTGTCTGCAGAAGACCGTAGTTGTCTCTGTATTTTTAATGAAGTCAGCTAAAGTCCCTTAAAAGAAAGGACAAGACACAATGCAATCTGTGTAGTGGAGAATCTAACTCCATATTCTCTATGCTTTTCTAGCAACTTCTGGTTGAAGTAAGAAGCAGAAACAAAAGGATAATCTTAAAAAAAGGTAAGAGGATAGTTTTCAAACAAAATAGTTGACAAACACAAAAAAATAACCTGGTAAAGGACAAAAGTAACAAAAAGATTAAGCAATCAAAGAGATTATTAGTGATCAAAAAGCCTCACCTGTAAGTAGATGCTTTCAATTAAATCAGCATAAACATAAATCATATTTTTAAAAAGTTCTGTTCTTTTCTTATGTGTTCCTATATATAATAACAATTATATATAATCACTATAATAATTTTATATTAAATTTGCTGATTATATATAATTGATAATAATATAATAGACAATTTTTATTTTATAGAAATGTTACACAAAATGTTATCAAGAAAATAATTATGGTAAACCTAGCTCTGATTTAATTTTCCATGGTGCATTTTGAATTGTCATATTAATCACTATGTTAACAATTATTGATTACATTATTAACAATTATATGTAATTGTTACTTATTTGTATATGTGCTTATATAACATCATGCTACTAATATAGCGCATTTTCCACCTTATGTATATTTTCAACAGCACTGGAGATCTGAAAGATATGTAATTTGACAGCAAAGATCTTACCAAGTAAGGACACAATCAGCTATCAGGTTTTCTTTAATTATCAGTAATGTTTTGGTTAAAATAATAATAACAATAAAAAGTTGAATACAAGGCTAATGTAGTGGAAAGAATTAAAACACAAGTTTTCTCCACCTGAGTAGCTTACAGGAGAAAGACAAAAGTTTGCCTATTGTGGGTAGCTGTTCCCTTTGTATTGACTTGAACGTTACAGCATTCTGCTGGGATCTTTTTAGGTTACCACCCTAATTCATCTGAGGAGGCAAATACATTCATTAATATCCACAAGAGATCCAGGATTCATTACTTGTTTAGCATACTTATTAACTACAGAAAAGATGAAGCGGTGCACAACCTGTAAATCTCTTGCTGGATAACTGCTCCGTGTTATTTTTTGTCAAGTGTATGATGGAACATGTGGCTGGATGCAGCTACTCTGGTGTCTGATTGCACCAGCAATGTTCTGCAGCAGTGAACACTCTTATTAATGCAAGATCTGCGAGCAGATACAGTTCTGGTTGCTGTTTTGCTACATCTAGGAATAAAATTAGCTCTTCAACAGGATGCCTGCAAGAATGAAGAAAAACTGACACAAAACAGAAGCCAAAAAGAACAGTGGCAGATGAATGGAAATTCAGGACTTAAAAGTATTTAACTTCATGTTACCTTATTAATAGTGTTGTCCCTAAGTAGTCCTACCCGCCACCTCCCCTCCTCCCAAAAAAATCATATTGAATCCGATGAAAACAACCAGTTAAAGAAGATTAAAAAGCCTCTATTTAAGGAGCACACATGGTTTTTACCTTTCCCAGTTTTTCTCCCTGAACGCTTTCTCTTTTAAATGTATATGTCTCCCTGATAACTGCCTTAAAATACTGTAAATATCTTGTAAAATCCCCATTGAGCTCTAAGATTACCTTTCAGCTCTGCTGCAAGTTGATATGCTAACAACCAGCGAGCAGTAAGCTTTCTTGACCTTGACGGGACAAGCTACTGCAATGAAGTGAAAGAACTGTGAAAACAGCTCCCAATCTTAGTTTTCCTTGCCCAGGCCCCAATCTGAGGTGTTGTCTTAATGAAATTTGGAAATTACCTGTCAAAGCAATTGTGCTAAGCCTAACATTAAGACAAATTTCTCTTTTGTAGGAAGTGACAGAAAAGATACAGTGTCTGCAGTGCCAAAACCAGTATTGTGTTCACCATCACGAAAATTAGTTAATAACTATTTGTTGCTCTCATTTTCTGAGCTCTTCCCAGAGACTTCTTGAAGGCAGATCTTTATGAAAGGGTGAGGGGGAATCCTGAAAACAAGTATTAGGAGGTCCAACTGAGAATCGCAGTGATGACAAAACATCTTGCATTACTATTCACTATTATGCACAGAAGCGTTGATCAAAATCCTCTATTCAAGGTCAGCTTAATGACTGAGACTATTCGTCTTCCAGCCACCAACCTAGACTGTGGAGAAGGTTAATGGGATTAAGACTACATTTGTCCTGGTCATGACAAAGTCATATTTAGTATGCTTCTGGAATGCTCAGGCCTTGTTAGTTGCTAGCTTTTTGCGGCTAGGAGAAACTTCAAAGGGAATATTGGACCTATCACTGGTTGAAATCGCTGAAAATACTTTTTTTCTATAGTGCAGAAGTCATCTCAGCTGGTTTTGGCTGAGACAGAGTTCACTTGCTTCATAGTAGTTACTATGGGGCTATGGTTTGGACTTGTGGTGGAAACAGTGTTGATAGAGCAGAAATGTTTCTGTTATTACTGAGCAGTCAAGGCCTTTTCTGCTTCTCACACCACCAGAAAGTAGGCTGGGGGTGCACAAGTAGTTGGGAAAGAATACAGCTGGGACAGTGACCAAAGGCATATTCCACACCATCTGATGTCATGCTTAGCATATAAAACTTGCAGAAAAAGGAAGGGGGGATGCCTTGCTTTCCTGGAGATGGCTGAACACCTGCCTGCCGAAGGGAAGCGCTAAACGAATTCCTTGTTTTGCTTTCTGTTAATTTGTGTAAGCAAATTCTTATGCACTTATTAAAGTGTCTTTATCTCCACCCACAAATCTCTCTCCTTTACTCTTCTGATTCTCCCCTCTGTCCCAGTGTGGGGGGGGGAGAGGGGGGGGAGTGAGTGAGTGACTGTGTGGTTCTTAGTTGCTGGCTGTGGTTAAACCATGACACTGCCAGACACACAATCGCTTGGTCCTGGCTCAAAATGTAGTTTTCTGGAGTCTTCTCTCTTACCAACGTCTGTTCCTACTGCTACTGTCTCCTTTTTTGATTCAGACTACAGAGAAAGGCAGCAGAGAGTTGGGAAAGCCTTCATATCCTCACATGACACCATGTGGCTCTACCTCTGTCCATGCTCCGATAATACCAATTCTCTTTTACCATGGGCTAGAAGTTCTTATTTTCTTTATTCACTGAGACACGTCTGCAAGTGCCTGACTTTATTACTATTAATTTTTGCTTTATGAAGTTAAGCAAAGCATGCTACCATGTTGAAGAGCTGGATTAGCATCACAATTGCTTCAGTGATTCTGTGGGCTCAAACAGGAGAACACACCTCCTCAGCCCTCAAGGCTTCTCTGTACAGAGCTGCCCAGTGCCCACTCCATCATGCCTCAGTTCAGTATGCTCATGGGACACCAAGTGGAAGTTCTGAGGGACTCTGGGTGCTGATGCATATAGCATCCACAGCATAAAATAAATCATGGAGTTCCATGGGGAAAATTTCTTCCTTTTTCCATATCCTCAAGGCAAACTACTTTTATAAAGTAAGCAAGCAATAGAAACCCAGAAATAAACACTATAATAATGTATTCTGACCATACTGTAACACATCCATAGTACTTTTCTCAAACAGTATTTATTAGGCACTCAGTAACAGCAGCTTACCAGATGAGAGTTCTGGAAAGATACAGCATCTTTCTTTTAAAACTTCAATGGATGGAGCTTACAGAAAGGCAAAATGTAATTTGGAAACAAAACAAAACCCAGTTTTGGTAGGGAACCCTCCGAAGTTCATTTTAAAGTATTTCTTCGCTTGTTTCATTATCTGTGTGTCTATGACTCCCCTCTCACCCCTTCCCTACCCACCAGTCTGTGGATTATGAGTTATGTGATTATTATGAGTGGCAGAGGTCTGGTGTAAAAAACCTACAGCTGGAGAGTGGAACCAGCATCAGTATCACCCACAGGTTTTCTTGGTTTCAGGCTTGTTCTTGAAGAAAAGTTAAGGACAATATCCTATTGTTTCCAGACTGCTGCCTCCAGGGATTCAACCTTGTGTAATGAATGAGGGCTTAGCCTATAAAATCTATCAAAACAATTTGTAATCTCTGTGTCAGCCAATTTGCCCTATCTTCTTAAAGAATCAGCACAAAGGTTAGAATGATACCATGCTATTACAATGAGAGTTTTGCTGCTAAATTTCAGAGGGACAGACTGTACCTCTTTTTCTCATTTTTTCCTGGCTTCTCCAAGGGGAATAACTCAAAGCCATGTAAAATTTCAGACAACTGGCTTATGCAGACAGCTGAAGAGAGTGACAGAGAGAACACAGATGTCATACAGAAAGCCAAATTCACCCTTATCAGTGCAGTTGCAAACTTATCCCTTAAATTAAAAACAGGTGAATAAAAATAATTTCTTTAAATGTAAGACTTTCCACTACTCTGATTTCAAACCTTCTACATTTAACAAACTTAAAAAAATAAAATAGTCTAGCTGCAGAAAGATGACAACAGTATGTCCACAGGATACATGCATGATCCATGAATTGATCATGAGAGCCATTCACAATAGGGCAAAACAAAATTCTGATGCCTTATATTCTGTTTAAGTAAGACTTTAGTCCTCCAGTAGTCCACCCAATGTCCAAAGGAGTCAGAGCGATGGAATTAGTACCCCAAACAGCACATAAAGCATTGAATTTCTACTCTGAATAGCTCACTACATACATTGCCTATTCTTTAAGATAATTGCTACAGGACCTCTCTATAAGATCTCGGCAAGAAGCCTTTAAAAAGCTTATCAACTCTGACCAATACATTAGCTACAGTTTCAATTACCCTGTTAATGTGAAATGTTTTTCAGCATGCAGCCTCACAGAAACCAGTTAGCAACACTATTAGCATCACACTTAGTGGGTGAAGAATTGAGAAAGATTAACATTGAAGCGAAGAAATGCTCAGGTGACTTATGAAGGTAATAATAATGAGTGCATAATTATGCTAAATGGAGAAAAAAAAAAAGAAAAAAGAAAACCACAATACATGCACACACAAAAAAAAAGTAGTGGAAGCACCAAATCTTAAAAACAATCTTGCAATGATTGGTGTGGCACAAGACGCAGTATTTTTAAGCAATGCTGGCATACAAATGAAACACACTTAAAGAAAATTGACCAACATAGAGAGTATAAGCAAAGTGCACCCTAAGTTCATGCAAACAAAAGAACAACTCTCTTTGCCAAAATCAACATACAATAATACACGTCCTTTTAGACAAATTCTGTTAGTAATAACGAATAACTACCTTAGCCAGCAGTACAATGAGGGAAAGAACACAGTAAGCACTTCAACCCAAACTCCATTGTTCCTGCAGAAATAAATGTCTCTCCAGAATTTATCTTATTTGCTCTTCATATTTAAAATAGAAGATACTTTTTATCCCCCACGGTATTCTTGCAACAAGGCTTTCGAAATAGGCATACTTACAGTAGCAACTGAATAACTATGAGTTGACAGAAGTTGCTGTTGGTATTTTTCTTCATTTGGTAAGAAAAGCTCTGACACGAGCTCTGATTGTGAAACTTACTTAAATTCCTGCATGATGGCCCACCACTGAACACAGCATTAAGGTTCTTATGTGATTTGCTAAATCGCAATGAAGTTAAGCGCATACTTAAATACTTTGCTGAGTCCGAATACAATGTTTTGCTAAGCCCAACTGCACAAACTTGTATACTCTGCCAAGCTAGTACAAGCTGGCATAAAAAACTTTGTTCATGTGCCAAAGATTTGCTACAGTGTGAGCCTTAGACATTAGTTTAGAAAACTTCATGTACCAAAGAAGGCCCTTGGCTCTGTCCAAAGTCAAAGGGGAACAGATGCTGTTCAAAATGCAGTCAGAATACTGCACACTACTGGTATCAAATCACACGCAAACATGTTCAAGGAAGATGTTTCACCTCAAAGCTAGACCACCATTCAGTTCAGGAGACTGTAACACAAATTCATAATTCTTCCCGGACGCTTCACCTTTCCTGGCTGCCATCATTCTCTCTATTTCACAGGTAGGAAATGTCCCTTGAGCTACAGTTTTGATGTAAAGGGATAAACAACAAAATGCAAATCATCAGCAGTTTTGTGTTCTGCACGGCATCAACTGTCGAGGATTTGCTAGAAGACAACTCCTCTAAAAACTGTTTTGGACTCATGGCAGCAGCAGAACAAAATTCCTGACATTTAAAGATAAGGCAGAATTGAACTCCCTTCACCACTGACGCCAAAGCTTTCCAGTCCTTGGCATCCTGGAACTCCTGGTTTTCAGAAGAAGCCAACTTCTGTGGCATGTAATGCCTGGATGATGCTGCAGCTGCCATCTCCCAGGTCATTTCTTATATATCTCTCTACATCCATGTTCTCATTACAATTTCTTAGCTCATGTGTCTGGCAAAAATGCTCGACTCATCTAGAATTCAATCTGCTCTCTCTTTAATTAATATACAGCTCCAAGCTGCACAGTCTCTCTAAACCTAAGCTTTGCATACTGTGGAAACCTGCTGCCCATACGGCTTGGGGACAGACAGGCTCCAGAGGAAGGAGGGCCGCCTACCAAACCATCCAACCCACTCTTAGAGTGCCTGCAAGTACACAGATTTCTCTTTGGAGAACTTCCATCAAGGCCTCCTTCAGCTCAGACTGCTTAAATCACTGTTTTGCACCCCTGCTACAGGCCACATGCTGTGCAGGAAGCTGCTGTGTGTTTCTGGGAGGCAGAAATCAAATAAAAGTGTATTCCTTCGGGGACAAAAAAAAATAATAATTTTTTTTTTTTCCTGTCAGTGAAACAGTTTCAAAATGTCTTCAGCGCTCCTCTCTTCCTGCCTGCAGCTCTGTTTTTTGAATTGGACTTTCCAGATAATTTGGATGCCAGCACAAATTATTTGGCAAAGGCTGGACTGCTGGCAGGTGGGCTGGTACTCCAGCAATTTCCAGTTTAAAAAATTAAAAATAAAATAAAAAATCAAATCAATCTTCAAAACACAAAGCGGCCAAACATATTACTCATTGGTGGGTAAGCCATATCCCCTTGAGGGTGTTGATCAAGCTCTACCCCTGGCTGCCAGCCTGCTGGAGTACAGATGGAAGAACTGGCTGCTAAAATGCTTCATTCGCCCACAGTTCAGCAGGAGAAGGGATCCCAAGCCCTACTGGAGAATATTTCCTTGGTTACTTATCTTGTACTTATCAGTGCCTTTTCACTGCAGAAGCAGTATTTCTTTCCCTTAATGCAAGATGTAGAGGAGATTATTAGTAATTTCCAGGTATGTCATTCAAATCAGTTACTCCTTGCAGAACACTAAGCCCAGTTAATTGAAATTGTTTACTTGCTGAAAGACTTCATTTTCATTGCCCCACAACTGGGGACATTACAGAGAAAAACTTTGCAGCTGTTGTTTTGTGGACTGAATTTTTTTATTTCCAAATATCATGTCAGTCTCTTTCAGTAGATTTGACAAGGTCTTACCTGCATTTATACAGAATTTGCAGTGTTTATACCTTACATATTACTTCTACATTTCTGTAATAAACAACCAGCTCAAACCTAAATAGGTTCTATATTACACCACAATGAATCAACAGACTGAAATGTAATTTTCTTTCACAATACACTTCCTACGTGTATTTAGAATGTGCAGTATGGTTGGTTTCAATCACAAAGCTTTGTTTGTGAAGGCACTGTTTTCCTATCACATGCACTGTGCAGATGACTGGGAACAGAGCAAAACCAGTCCCCAGTTATGATATGCCCTGACATTATAGCTTGGTATGATTATAATGTGTAGACACAGAAAGTAATTGGTACTGTTTTAATTTCATTAAATCCTGCAAAAATTTAAACATTAAGTGAAAGTTGGAAGCAGTCAAGAGTAATGTAAATTAAAATTACATTCAGATGAAACACAAACCAATAAGTGAATACTGCAAGCACCAAAAGCAAAATCTTAGATACTTCGAGTTAGACTTGACCTTGCTTTGTTTTTTACTTAATTTGTATCATTCCCTTCATTTCCTTAGCACACAGTATGTAATACGTAAAACGTAAGCAAGAGTTTGTGTTCAATTTTCCAGTTTAGTGAGCTCTCCCCACAACCTCCCCATCTCTTATCCCCACCAACTTGTTTCTCATCCAGTCTCTGATGTTCTGTGGAACAAGCAATCAGCACTAACAGAGTTCTATACAGGTCAAAATCTCTTCTCCCAACCCCCCATTTGTTCCAGATAGCTGTCACGTTTACTGCCTGTGCAGTGCCAAGGGCATAATATTAATCAGCTGTTTGTATAACTCTTGCTTCTTAAATTATATTCTCTGCTTTACCCAGACCTGCTCAAAGCTGGCAGTTCAATGAAATGACAGCCAGGGGTCCCTGGCAAGTGAAGTGAATCCACAAGACCTTCAGCCCATGGTTTGGCAGTGGGGACATATGGGGACACAGGCACAGCCAACAAAGCAGCAGGATGTTCTCAAGAGCCTAGAAGGGAGTTGCTAGTTACTGACCTGACAGCAACAGCACGTCACGTTAACATCTTCTCATAACTTTATTTCCAATCTCCTACCAAGTATTTAATTCTTACTGTAATCAAAACAACTTCATTTGTCTTGACTTGCAAATCCTGAATAGCAACAAAGGTGTCTAGGAGCAGGGACAGTTGGAGAGACCTCAAATCCCACCGGAATTGTTGCAGCTCCTCTTATTGAGGATGAAGGGCTGAGCCTGGAGTGTCCCCTACTCCACACATGTCATGTGGCTCTCCAGAGCCCAGGCACAGCCTCCCTCTGCAGTGAGCTGCCAGGCTGGTACCAAGTGCCAAGTGCTTGAAGAGCAACATCCCTAAGCAGATGTCAGGCTGGGCCCCTCTGGCAAAGAGCTCAGGAAAGAAAGTTTACACGTCCAGGAACAGTCACATTTGGAACAAGTTTCTCCCTGCCAAGAGTTATGAAGTAGAAGGACAGTTGCTATCAACAGGGAAAACTCTTTGATTTCTTGGCTAGCCCTGATGCGTGGCAGAAGAAAACAAGCAAAACTACCAGAAATTGCTGAAGCTGTGATACTGGAGAAGGTAACAGTCTGTATTTTCAAAGGGCAAGTAGAAAGGAGAGAAAACAGGACTATGATAACCAGAAAGGTGAGGTAGATCATAAAACACAGGAGAAACCTGTTTCAGTATTAAACTAAACGAAACTAAACCCAGGCTGAAATAAATCTTTGGGGAAGGTGCCCAGCAACAGAAAGGACAAACACTTTCTCAAGCATTTGCATTACAAAAGGCAATATCAGAACTGGATAAGGGTATTTTAAATATTATTTTTAGCCAAACAGAATCAATAATAAGGAGCAGGGGGGAAATAACAAAGAAAACTGTGATTCCTCAAAATGGTGAGGAAGTGCCAACAAGAGTCCAATGATCAACATGAGAAGAGCTTAGAATTCATGCTGCAGATGAAGAAAGTCAAGCCAGAAAACCATTGATCTCCTGTTCAATAGTTTTAGAGGTTCAAAATCAGTTTTCCAGCCTACAGAGGGTCCACCAATGTAATTTGATCCCTTCCTCAGGGGCAGCTTCACACTGAACTACCAAACTGGTTTTCTTACCCCTTGATATTTCCTCCAGCAGCCGCATTTGACTCAAGTCATTGCAGTGAATACAGGACAAGCTGGGGAAAGCATTTTTGGCACGTAATATTACTCATGGGTACTTGGCAGGCACAGCAGACAGTTGCACTGATTGCCTCGGTGTTGCCTCTGTCACTTAGGAAAGTCAGTAATAGATTTGGCCAAACTGCTACATCCTCCTAATGCTGCACTCAGCTCACTCACTCTCCATTCATTCTTAAAACCAATATATTCAAAACAAATGTGTGAAACAAAATATATCACCTAAGATCTACACACAATGTACTTCTGCTACTGAGCATAAATGTATTCCACAATAAAACAGCAACTAACAGCAGTTCTCACTGTGCCATGCAATTGAAATGCTGGAGATGAAAATGAAGCGGTGGAGAAAAAGTGGTTATAGAAAAGATAGAAATGAAATGGGAATATTATTATGAAGGTCTTTTAAAATAACTTGTAAACCATAAAAAAACAAGCCGGTTTAGCATCAGCTGTTACTGCTGATTAGGAAGCTGGAAATGTGTCTGTTAAGTCATTCTTTCTCTTGTGCACCAGATGTCAAAGACTCTTCCCCTCCAACTATTTTTAAAGCTTTCAAGTTTTCCATGTTACCCTTTTTTCCTTACTGCATGGTCACTCAGACACAGCATAGGCAGGACTTAAACAGCTGTAAAAAAGCCCTCAAATAAACTTCAGTATAATGTCTTTTTCCCCTCCCTTTTTTATAGCGGAGGGGAAAGGCCTGGAAAAGCATTACACAATTATTTGCTGAGACACACCCAGGGCAGCAGAGCTCAAGAACAGGCTCTTTTATCATTTTAGCACCTTTAATGAGAACAAAATGTAGCTGGCCACCACAGGCTTGACTCCTGGAAAATGCATGCAGAGGATATTGCAGAATTTAATAGTGGCAAGCTAGGGTAGCAGAAATGTCTTTTTCAAAAAGAAAAAATAATTTATGTTCATAATAATGTGTAGCAGCATTCCAACAGGGCTCAATATGTACCATAAATCAACTGGAGCTGTGAGAAAATAACAGGGAAGCTAGACAGTATAGGTGCTTTAGGGTATAAAATAATTACAGCAGCTGACTGTATTTTGGTAACAGTAACCCAACACTCCTCAGCTCTATTTTCTGTTGCCAGTAGTAATCCTTTGTAATACACTACCAATGAGAAAGATAACCACTCAGAAGAAAAATCTATGTATTAGGCACGCACATCTATTCTGTGACTGGAAAACGCCTGTGAGATTCCTGTCCCGTGTTGATGGGAGGCAGCACTTGCAGGTGGAGTTTGTATGTGCTGCCTCTCAAAACCAGATATACAACAGAGTATGGCACAGGGAACAGGCAGCATGGTCTCTTCTCATGGAATAGAACACAGCTCAAGCATTTTCTTGCCTTAGAGATCATCCTGCTACTGATTCCTGCTGTTGATTTTGTCTTGCATATGTCACCTAAGCTGCATGCCAGAGCAGGAATCCTTTTCACTGCTCTGATCTGGTAAGGAGCCCTCGCTGATCGCTTTGCTGTGGGACAGCACGAGAGTCATAGAGAGAGATGAAAGCATGTAAACTGCAAGATGACATAAGAATAAATTACATGAAAGATGTACTAGGAATGTCTAGTCCCTCTCAGAGAGAAAAATGGCAGTGAATGAAATTGAAATATAGTTGAAAATGCCACAGGAGTTGCTGCTTGTTTATTTTCTTACGCAACACAGAATTAATTATGAAACTAACTGCAAGAGAGTAAGACTGAAAATAACACAAACTGCATACGTACAGTATCAAATAGGAAATTTTAATGCAAGATATCTGACACTATAAGCATATCAGAAGAGCTGCATTGTCTTCTTGCACGAGAGCTGAACTTGGCCTCTACTAGTAAGGGATTAACAGTAGGGTAATGGGCAGGATATCTTTTAACTGTGTGCCACAGGCTTTTTTTCTTGGTCTTCTGAAGAAGCTGTCAGACAGCAAACTAAGTTAGACAGACTCCTGCTTTGATCTGTAAGGGCAATTCCTACACAGCCTCAGGCAGAGTGCCAGCAGCTGTGGGCCAACTCTTTGTAGAGCCTTGCTCGTACATATAAATCTTGATCTGAAGCACACCTGTTATTTCAGTTCTAAATCACTCTCAATTCAGGTAAAAGTAAAAAGTGTCAAACTACTAGGTGGTGGTTCTGCAACGTCGACAAATGCCAGCTTGGGTCCAAGCTGACATTCCTGAATTCATTTTCTCTTCTGATCAAAAGAAGATTTAGTTTCTTGTAGTGAAGGGCTAAAAACCACCCTAATGTTTCTGAAAGAGCTGGCAGTACTGCATACCATTTTGGTAGCCTGATTCCCCCTCTACCTCTCTTTAAGAATCAAAATCAGGCTAAACAAAAATGGGAACAAACAAACTGGCAAAATTATTACATGCAATAATTTAAAATATAAAGCAGAAACCCAAACTAGGTTATTTCTGTATATTGCAAATGTCTCATTATAATCCTACACTAAATGTACGTCTGTATACATATAAATCTATTAATACATAAAATCCACGTATGCATGGATTTATAGCTCCACAGTAACTGGAAAGCCTTGGACTGATGCTAATGAGGAATGCAGGAGGTATTTTAATAATGTGCACTCCTCTGACTGACTTCAACAGATTAAGCCTTTAAAAAAAAAAAGAAAGAGCATAAGTCTAACTAGTGCACAACAAAACTCTCTTTTGCCCACACAGACACAACGAAACAAAACAAACAAACAAAAAAGTCATTAAATCTCTTCTTCTAATTCAACCTAAAACTAAAATTTCAGGAGACTGACAATGCTAAGTACAGCACACTATTAAGATCTTTTCAAGTTTCCTAAGCTATCACAATCAATTTCTTTAAGACATGGAACGTATCCTAATTAAGATTTTCCTTTGATATGCTGAGAACGACCTCAAGAATTTATTCTAATAAACAGAAACGATTCGTGGTAGTTTGCAGTCCTCAGAAGCCTTGCATCAGAAATCAGTTTACTTGTTAAATGACAAAATAACTTGTGGGTGATCACTCTGTCCCAAACAGAAGCTGTAACACACCGACGCGGACTTGAAAAGCAAGACCTCATCGAAAAGCTAAGTTTCCCAAAAGAAGCGTTTTGATGATTTCAAATCGGTCTCATCAGTGGAGAGGGGAAAAAAATATTCTAAATTAAATGACACCTTGCTGAAGTAGGTATCCTGGTTCATACTCTAAAGAGAAAAGAATGACTCAGTTTTATCCACAGGCTCAAGATCATTGGTCTCACTGAAGCATCCACCTAAGCTGACAGTAGGTTTTTCACAGATTTTAGCTGGAGGCAGCACAAATAGCCCTAGTGAAGATATTATACAGCTCTGCAATTATTTATAAAGCTTTAATTTTTAGAAAAGCTACACTGTCTTCCCAACCATAATTAACAGTTTCAGAAAGTGTAAACTTTGCATTAAAAAAAAAAATAAAATCACTGGTTATCTGGCATAATTACATTTACTGACTATGAGGGTGGTCAATGCCAGCACAAGTTGCCCAGCAAGGTTGGGGGTCTTCATCTTTGGAAATGCTCAAATCTGATCTCAATATGGTCCTTCCTAACCTGCTCCAGGTGGCTGTACTTCAAGAATGGAGGTTGGACAAAATGATCTCCAGAGGTTCTGCCCAATCTCAGCTACTCTGTGATTATGCCAAAAATATTAATGAACTGTAGAGTGAGAGATCATTGCCCTGCAGTCTACAGAAGATCACATTAATTTTATTCTGCATGTGGCTTGTTAATAATTAACTGCAGTTCAAAATGTAGGCAGATTTCATATGGAAAAACTCCATGGACACAAACAACTCAAAAACAATTCTTTATATCAAGAAGCAACTTCATGCTGTTAAAACTTCAGTTTGCTTTTTGTGCAAGCAGGGAAAAAAGTCAACACTGAACAACGCCTTGTCAAAGATCTTTCATATGCAACTGGAAAGGATAAGGTCATATTAATAAATAATAAATCTTATCTGCTTTTACAGATTCCAATATATTACTGAGAACTGATATCAAAATGTGAGTACTTTGAGCCTCTCTTAAAGAACCACACTACTGTGCTGGGTCAGCACAATTCTGCTATGCTTTACTGAGGTGATTTTTACTTCCACTTTAAAAAAACCCTCACATAGTCTCATTTTAGAAAAGAAGGAAAAACAGCACTAAGGAATCAGGCTTTTATGTAATCCCTAGGCCCCCCTATTATTACCAGGGGAGCACATAGATGTGCTAATATGAAAAATCATCTCCATTTCTCCTGCCTCACAAAGAAAAGCAATTTTATTCTGGATACTCATTCAACTCTAGGACATGTCCAAGTGCACAAGTGGACAGTAGTGTATTCATCAACTGATTGAAAGTGCCAGAACTGCTTCTGGATGATACCATGAATCTTATGGTTACAATGTATTCAGGAACAAGGGGAATGCAAGTCTTCTACTCCTTATTGTTTATTTCATATGCCTGTCTCAACAACAAACATATCCTTTTCCCCAGTTTTGTGTGTAGTCACTGAATTCCTTTTTTTTTTTTTTTTAATCCTCCATTTTCATTAGTGACAGTCACATAAATACTTTTAAAGTAACTAATTTAATTCTCCCTTAGAGAGACAGACAGTTCAAATAGCTCTGCAAATACTTTTTCAAACTTTCAAGCCCTTGACCTCAATAATGATCTGTAGCAAATCTGTTGTAAAGTGGAGAAATAATTCCATTCTGATAATGGCTCACACCATAAGCCTCTAATGAACACAGAAATCTACCAATTCTGTACAAGTATTTGGGGTAGTCTAGCCAAATGTCAGAGTTCTGATCTTCAAGCTGATTTAACATGGTAATATATACTAAGATAAAGCCCATGTATTTGTCATGGAAAGAGGGTGCCATACAAACCCATTCATACTTGTAGGGTAGGGGAACAGTTCACTTACTGCAGTTTTCCCCTCGTGTATGGAGGTGAGCCTCACAACATGAACTGAAGAAACCAGTAACTGCTTAGATAATAAAAAGATCAAACCACCAACCAAGCCAAAAATGAAGTATAGATTTCTTTCCTACACTCACACAGATTAAAACTCAGATTCGCCAAAATCCATTTTGAGGTTTCAGCAAATTCAGTTATCTCCCTTGTGCACCCTGCTGTCTTCCCATATTACTTACTCTGCAGCCTAAGTTTAGTATGAGGAAGGGCAGAGACCTTTAGAACTCCAAAAACCATTCAACAGAGTATGTAGCAGACCACAGCCTTCCAAGAAACACTGCAGAACTGGATGTCCAGCTGCAATGTCCAAGAGCATTGCTTTCACAGCCTTAAGGGAATTTCTGAAAAATATCATATTCCTCATTGACCATAAAAACATTAAAAGAAGGACTTGCAGTAACTTCAGAGCACTGCTCTATCCATTTATTATGAAGTCAGGGTAGAACTGCAATGGACTTCAGAGGAAGGTCACAAAGATCATGTGAAGGCTGAAGCACCTCCTCTATGACTTGAGACCTGAAGAGCTGGGGCTGTCCAGCCTGGAGAAGAGAAGGTTCTGGGAAGACTTTATAGAAGCCTTCCAGTACCTTGTGAAGAGGCTACAGGAAAGCTGGAGAGGGACATTTTAAAAGGACATGTGGTGACAGGACACAGAGGGATAGTTTTAATCTGAAAGAGGGTAGATTTAGATTGGATATTAGAAAGAAATTCTTTCATCTAAGAGTGGTGAGACACTGGCACAGGTTGCCCAGGGAAGGCCTGGATACCCTGTCCCTCGAAGTGTTCAAGGCCACGTTGGATGGGGCTTGGAGCAACCTGGTCTACTGGGAGGTGTCCTTGGCCACACAAGACATTGGAATTACATGATCTTTGAGGTACCTTTTAACCCAAACCATTCTGTGATTCTATGAATTTAACATACTTGAAAGCCTTCAACCAGATCCCTGACAAAAATTATTTTCTCATACAGATCTAAGGTAAATTAACATCCACTAACATTAGAATAAAACATGCAATATAACAATGATCATGCATGGGGTTTTTTTTTCCATTCCAGGTAAATTATTTTGTACTTCTAAGCTTCTTTCTGCACATCTGTAGTGTCCACAACTGTTTGGCCAGAAAGTTACAAAAAAAGTTAACTAGCTTGCATTAAACATGGCTGCAGCATTTGGGGATGAATATATGCCAAGCATGGGGTGTAAATGCAATTTATTGGCACTATTACAGTCACAGCTAAACCTAACAGAAACAATATGGCACTATGACACCTACAAGGTAAAATTTCACCACCACCTTTTTTTCCCCATTTGCCATAAAGATTTCTCTCACACACAGTATACACATACATCTACTAACCTTATTTCAAAAGAAAGGACACTGTTCCTAAAAATACCGGTATTTTTACATTCACCATCACCACAAATAGTCACACAAGTAGTACTGTGTTTAAAGTAGCACAGCACATGCAAAGATTGAAGGTTTCACATCCATGAGACTGTTTAGACATTATTTAGATGTTACTCGACATGAATTTGACATTTTTGGAAGTCTGAGGAAAAGTGTGTACTAAGAAAGCTACTTCCAACATTAGAGCAGGTAGGTTATGGCTGTAGCTGCCACAGCTATGAAGGAACACTATATGTCTGTCTCCCACAGCCATTTCCAAACAAGTTTTGAAACACAAAGGTATTTCTTTTTCCAACCCAGTTTATCCTATAGTGATAATCTCATAGAGATGAGATAGCTTAACAGCCAGATGAAAGTCGATTTGAGCATATACATATATATATATTACTTTTTGACTGGTTCACTCTCCATAAGCAATAGTGCAATGACTCACCTCTTCTTGGTCTCATAGAAGTAATCTGCTCATGTTATGCTACACAGGTAAATGATTAATGCATAAAGCCAAAAAATATTTCCTGTCCTGAATGCTCCATGAAAAGGAACCTAAGTCAACCAAACTTGCAAAGTGTCTTCCAAATGTTTTATTCCATTCTCTTTGCTTCTGAACAACCCTGAATTCACCCTTTGCCTGCCACAGGGAGAGGGAGGTTGTGGTTTGTTGTTTTTTATTCTCAAAAAACCTGTATAGATAGGAAAGTTGCTCCAAGCATGCACTGAAACATTTCTTTACCTCAGGTGCTACAGGACATTTTTACATAATGGTGTTTTAATACTTCAGTAGTTACCTTTTGTTAGTCAGAAGGGCACATTACTGAAACACTGGTTTAAAAAAAATATAAAAATCAGACAAAATATCATTCATGTTATATGAATATGAATGTTATTTATATGACATATAATGATGTCTGGAATACAGCCTTTCAGCCTGAAAAGGCTAACAAAAAAGAAAAAAATGTAGCCTTTGCTAATTTGGGGTTCACACTGAGCTTCCCGAGTAAAAGAGGAACTGAAGAAAAGTTACAGCAACCTTGGCCGAGAAATTCTCCAAACAGATGAGAAAGATTTAGAACCAATTTTACTTCTGCAATGTTCTGCTTAAAAAAGCACCCACGTCCACCTGCTGTACTCACACAGCTAAATTTATGGGCACTCCTTACGCAAATTTTCTCACCTCTTTCTTCAGGTTACTCGGTCAAGATATGTCTTATTAGATAATGGCTAATAATAGAAGGTCTTGTCATGGCAAGAAAAGCCTTTGTAGTTAACAGAGGTTGGTGATTTAAGTAATGAGATACAATTATGCATCTGATTTGTGGTGTTAGGGTTGGAGCTAAGCTATACAGTAAATGAAGGCAAAGAAAAAGACACTTGGCCTTCTGAAATAGGTGCAGCAACATCAGCAAAGTTGCCTCTGCAAAACAACATGAAACAAAACAACCAGACAAAGTACAATGGGTGAAAAGAAAAAATAGTTACACATCATTTGTCAAAGGCTAACTGCAGACATACAATTGTTAAACATTTCTTAGCTATTGGAATAATTATTTCTTTGGGCATACAACACAACATCTAAAAAAATATATGATCACTAGTTCCATTCTCTAAAGTTATGAGTAATTTCACAAACAAAGTAGATCAAAGAAAACCAGAGAAATTTAGGATCTGAAAAGAGAAGGGCGGTGGTAGAAAGCAGCATTTAATTATACAATGTATATTAGCTTCATTTTCATCTCTAAAGGAAGCCATGCAAGGCCTCCCTCTGTCCCCAGAGCTCCTCATGTACTTACTTGGCCAGTGGTTCTCCACTGCTGGCCAGCAAGACACAGCCAAGTAGCTTGCAGCTGCTCCAGCAAATCACATCACCCAGTAAAACTGCCACGTCTCAGCTCTAAACCACTCAGTAGTGACAAACGATGATGTTTTTCCTTAAATGCTGAGACCCTGAAAGTAGCCATTTCCTCCAAAAAGTTTGTGAATCACCATCTTGGGTGCCTATTACAGGAGCTAAGACACAAGGAGAAGGAATAAATGCACTTGCTTTAGTTTATCCTTGACTTCAGCGCTTCTATCATTCTAAATTCAAACTACTGCACTTCAGACTAACAAAATCTTTGTTCCAAAACAAAAGTTTAATGCCTCAAATGAAGGTCATAACTATTTGCCTGTCTCTAACCTAGATTCAATATTTTCTCCATGTAATTTGAAAAGATCAGAACAAAGGTTCTAGGGTATATCATTAAAAAAATGCCAGTCATCACCAAAAGACGTCTGCCCTTTACCCAAACCTATCTAATCTTCACTTGTGTACAGTAATATCTAAGGGAATTAATATTCTGTGATAACCAAAACAGAATCCTACCTTAATTGTTTCACAATAATCTGAAAATATTTGCCCAGAACCAAAAGCAAATGAAAGAATAAATGAAAACTGAATTCAGTCTTTCCCTGAAGAAAAGGTTGCCTTAAATGTCTTCAAAACTGCTTATGCAGTAAAGCTAAAACACTAGCTCCCTCCAAATTACTAAAATAATCAAGCATTACATAATTTTTAGTAATTGGACTCATTAAAATTCCTTAGAGACCGATTTGATTCACTATATGAAACCCACTCTTTCTCCTTAAAAAGCTTGTTTTTTCACACCACAAGAAAACTCTAACCAAGTACGATAGTGAATACTCAGTTTCAGCATCTTATAATTAACTTCCAGTAAGTAAAAGTGTCATTAATATGCAATAATCTTCAATTAAGCCCAGCTTAAAAAACAATTCAACATCTAACAAAAGCATATTTGCAATCATATCAGAGTTTGCCAAAATATAGATGTTTTTCCCAGCCACAGATGAAGCCATAAAGACATCATACAGCAGATCAATAAGATGGTTTATTGAAGCTGACTGACTTCAGAGGGGGCCTATTTTACACCTCTTTTCAGCTCGAGTCTGTCATTACACAGACGATGAAGCTTTCAGCTACAATCGACTAGAAACTTCAGATACAGACATCAAATAGTGAAGGGTCTTCCAAAGCCTGATGAGAACCAGTAGATATTTCTTGCATATTCTCTTGGCTCCTTTGGTATGGTAGAAGAGCTGATATGGCATAAGGTGACAAAAGCACTTCAGTTGAATTCCCTTTTCCAAATACTTCAAGAGTGCTTCCCTACCAAGCAGACTGAGGTTTTGGGGTGCTTTCACTCACCCCAGCCTGTTGAAGTCACTCCAGTTTATATAGATGACACAATATGCATTTGCTCAGAGAGGAGTGGACAGACTTGGAACCTACCACATAAGAAAAAATCCATAATGTTCAGCATCACAGTCTCTCTCTCTCTCTCTCTGTCCATATCCATACCAAACATTCATCCCAATTAATATTTCATTATCTGTAATAAGTAAAACAATAGACATCAGCAACAAAAAACCCAAAAACATCAGCAGAAGCTGAGGGAGGGGTTGGCAAGCCACCTGAAGTTTAGAGAAAAGCTGTAGCACCAGGGAAGTGCACATTCTTCACAGCTCAGGAGACTATCCTATCTATGTGGCTCTTGCTTAGCCTAAAGCAGGGTTTCTTTCTTTCTTTCTTTGGGGAAAAGATTCGTTTGGTCAGAAAAAGAATTTTTGTTTCACTCCATAATGAAACCTAGAAATACTTTACAAAACTTGGGTTTTGAGCAATTTAATTATTAACAACATTTCATTATCCAAGTGTTTTAACTAACCAACCTTCAAACATGGAAGAAAAAAGGAGCAATATCCTCAGCCTTAGAGCTAGAAATTACTGCAAAGGGGCTTAGACAAATTATTAATAGATTTGTTAGAAGTCTGTCAAAGATCAGCTGCCCAGTTCCCTATACACTAAATACTATGTTAAATTGGCTTCGAAGAAAATTATCTTGGCTCCTTTGTTTAAGAATAAAAAGTAAACCAGCATCAACATCCTCAACTTGGTCTTCCCAATCACTAGCAAAGACTTTTGCCTACTTTTTAGTAGCTCAATACCAGAAGTGTCTCTCTGAAGCACCCAGACACACAGTGTTAGCGTTAAGGATGGAAGGACATCAAGTCCTATCTCAGTAAAGAATCTAGAGTGAGGGACAACAACTGATCTCTGACAGCCTGGTTGTACTTCAGTAACAAAAATAATTTTTGAAAGCTCTCAGGCATTATGATGTTGAAAGTCGTCGTAAAGAGAACTAAAATTGGGAAGATGTTAAAGCATGAGAGAAAAGATGTTAAATGCTATGATCTGGAAGACTGCCTTAAACATCAACCCCAAGATATCTGCAAGTAAAGCTGAGACTGGTCTAGTGAAGCATCAGCAAGGTAACGCTGTTCTGAAGAGTTGCAATACATTTTTGTTACCGGCATTACATAAAATTGGTGTCCTCTCTTGAGATTCTGGAAATGAACCTCTGTGAGGAAAAGTCCACTAACACAAATAGCATGCAGGATGACTGAACAAGCTAATTCAAATATGTTTTACAGTAAGGTCAGATTTCAGCACTGAAACCACCTGGATAGAATAGTGTGATGCATTTCCTAAACATACAAATATCATAATCCGGGAGGTAACAGTGCTGGAGGCTGCAGCTCCCAGAAGCACATGTCTGCACCAGCATGTCAGCCTCACTTTTTTTTTCCTGATAAAACACTTCCTGCAGTTGTGCAGAGACACCCTCCAATCTCAACTGACAAAAAACGACCTGTCTGTGACTGCAGATCATACAATAAAATAGTCCTGAGATTCCAACTACTTTATGAATATCAGTAGGTTGATAACACCACAACCTACTGCTTGGGTCACCCTTTTCCAACCATGCATTGGATGAGAGCAGCAAAGTATATTTAGGCTGAGATACTCACTAAAGTGGGTATCTCTATAAAGGTGAGTCTAAGTGGTGTTGGTTCCTGTTACCAAACATAGAGCAGCCCAGGAATGGGAATCTCTCCTGCAAAATAGAGTGGAAAATGGGAGTATTTTGTTTTTCTCACGATTACAGTAAAATCTATGTGCATCGAAGAACTTTCAGAATTCATACTGTGAAACTCACTCATTACAGGATGCTTAAATCATTAGAGACAGTCAGAAACTTTCAGCTATAGAAATGGGTCTAACAATTTGGAAAAGCTGGACAAGCAGAAACTGGATGGCCAACAGAACTGCAGCAAAAAGATACTGGCTGTTTCATAGCAGCCTGAAAGTGGAAGAAAGGGTAAAAGGGCAACAAGGATTACAAATTTCAGTTTAAAAGTTCACCCTACATTACCTACTGCCCTTATTAATTTTTACACATTTATTTCAGTTAAAAGAGTTGGTTTTACTTAATGTTTGAGTCCCTGATTCAGCAAGTTATTTAGCTTAACAAAATCCCGTCACAGACCTACACGCTTGCTAAATGGATCTTTACAGATTAATATTACACCAAATTCTCTGACTTTTTATAGCAGATGAAGAAGCATGCAATGAAGAAGCTTAAAGGTTGTCTAAAGAAAAATAGCACTTCTATTTAAGACTATTTCAGTTTCAATATGGTCTGAAATTTTGACCTATCAGGCTATATATAAGCTGAGTTTTTCTAGGTACTTTGAAGAAATGGATTCAACCATTTCCGCATGAACAGTCAAAACACATTTTTCACAAAAATATAATTTTTAAAAAAATCCTTTTGTTCAACTTCTTCAGTACTGAAGCAGCTGCAAGAAAATGACATTTTTCTGGAAAGTATCCTTCAGCAAGAAGTAATTAAGTTTTCCAATGAACAGCATTTTGACTTCAGTAAGCTTTTTGAAACTATGCATGAAGGATGTACAAAACTCTTAAGAACAACAATGAGAAATCAAAATAAAGAGATGTTTCTTAAGAGTGGTATACTGCACAGATACTTATGACATGAAAACCAAAGATAGCTTTTGCAACATTTTACCTGCAGCCTCATTTTCTCAACTCCTTATATGTTGGGAAGAGGTTACTACCTACTCACAGTGTCCAACTTAACAGGGGGAAGATGTCACCAGGAGCATGGAGAAAAACAAACACAATTTGTATTTCACCTTGATCCTACCCATGTTTTTTATAGTTTCATGGTCAGTTCAAATATCTGTCTTTGAGGAAGGGGGGGGTTGTGGTTTTTTCATTTGTTTATTTGTCTTTTAAACCTTCAAGAGGAGGAACTTCCATAGAGCAGACGTTCGTGTTTTCTAGATCAGTAGTGATTAATGTATAATTTTATGTCTCTAATCACTTTATTTTGCCCACTGAATTTGTATTTATATGCATTACATGGGAAGGAGCTTCCTCTAAAAGACAGAGAAGAAATGAACATACCTACCTAGTAAGAATTTGTCCATTGTACATCCAGATGCATCAACTGCTGTGATAAGCAGACACACAACTTTATTCATGTCCAGACATGTCACAGTGGAAGAGTTATCATTTATGCCTACAGCAAATCACTATGAATCTAAGAATTTATTTATGAATGAATGAGTATGAATTGTTAGAGGGAGATTCCCCAGGAATTTAAATCATCTTTCCTTTCCCAAAACCACTCCAAGCTCTTAATTTGGTTCAAGCAAGATTTTAAGCAAGGATGCAGAGGCACAAAAAGGAGACATGCCAGTACCTCAGTCCGCTACTCTTTCCCCATCAATGTCTGACATCAACACAGAAAACGACCTAAATCACATGGTATTTATAAAGGAAAGTTTTGTCAAGTCTCACTGTTTTTCTCCCTGCAGATTGATCAGGATATTTGCCTTTGTGAAAACTCAAAATGAAACTGGGAGATAGCAAGAACCCTTCGGGCTCCCAGTGTCACAATAAGTAGTCTACATGGTAAATGTAGCAAGACTCATCAGCTGCTTAGAGGAGACAAAAAGTTCTAGAACAGGCCTGAAAAAAGGTTGGAGAAAAGGAGAAAAGCTGTAACAAATATGGAAGTTTTTGTGGTTAGGCCCACTCCCAGAAAAAAATCACCTCTCCAATTGCTATGAACTACCTCAGCTTCTTCATAGGTCTGTCCATGTTAAAGCAACGAGTCATTTCACCCTACTCCATCATCTTAAGCTTTATGGTGTTGGTGTAAGTAATGAAGAGAATGATCTATTCCTTCTAACACATTATCATCAATAACATCATGCCGATGCAACTCTCGTGTTTCTCATATTGTTAAGTGGCCACAAATCATAATTAAAAGCATAATTTTTCCAAACTACCGATTCGTACAGAACACTGCAACTTCAAAACAAACAATCCTTCAACCTATGTGTTACTATTTTACGTTGATCTTCTATATTTTTGAAAGGTTATGAATAGAAAGACCCATAAAATATATTTGGTCACGGGATATGCCTTACAGCATTTTAAATAACCTCATTTTCCTTGCTGCCAAAGTGGTTAGAATATTGCCATAACTTGAGCTTAATATTCTCTACCTCTCCATGCAAAATCCTCTCTGATAATGCAACTGTAATATCACACCTTTTAAAAAGCCCCAAAAAACCCAACCATATTTCTGAGTAACAGGGAATATATTGTAATGCCTACAGGCAGAAGAAAGGTGGTGATGGACCATCTAAGTTGCTTACTCTTGCTGTACTTTTTCACCCCAGTACAAACATGACCATAACTTTTTCAGTACATTTAAATACATGTCTACATATAAATTGTGTTCCCTGATTTTTAAATCACAAAGGAGCTCAGGAACATTTGCTACCATTCTACAAACCAAGAAGGATACTATTTTTGAAAGAGCTTTCCTTTTGCAATTCTGTCCTCACTTAAATCATACTTTGACTTTGACTTATTAGCAAACTGCCGTTCAAAGAATACAGAAAATTGTGACAAAGGCTTTCCCAATATTTCAAATTTCTCTAAATCTTTGAAAACCTAATTTCATAAAGATCTTCCCTTCATTTCCAGTGTTATCCTGAAAATTTCTGTGTATGTGTGAATGCACACTGACCTCAGAGTATGAGAGCATCAGCTTTTCCAAACAACTCTCTGGACACAGGAGAATAGGAAAGAAAGCACATTTAGCTTTAAGGAAGGGTGAGAAAGCAGAAGAATAAATTATGTGAGGATATTAGACCACAATAAGCATTCGAATAAAGTTCACGGACTGACATTAATAAAATCAAGTTAACCCTGAGTTAAAGATAACAAATATTTCATAACAGTTGCTATGAATTTTGATATTGAAAAAATTATAACTAGGTTCACTGCCATAAGGAAAGCCTGACATACTGGAAACACTTGGGCATGCAGCAGACAGGTGTCAGCATGGATGATTTGAGAGGTTATGAGCACGCCAAGTACCACCAAAAAGTATTTTGTAGAATTAGAGAGGGTTCAAAGACTCTTGAACTGCCTGGAAAAACTCACATGAAAAGTGACTGAAAAGATGGTAATCATTTACCTGAGGCTGCATCTACATCACACAGGGTTATGTGCAATGAAGCAGAGCAAATCACCCTGTGCCAATGCCCAGACGGCACTTTTGTACTGCTTGTGGTGTTCCAGCTGGCTCATTTTAAGTGGATTTAAATTTTCGGTGTGCTCATGTGTTGGAAGGAAGATGTGTAACAAAGAAGAATACTGCAGTGCAGGAGGGTGGTTAATGTACAGAGTATGCAAATTATGACTTTATTTTCCTGTTTTTCATAGCGTCACAATCTTACCAATAACAAGATTTATCTATGGAACTTACCGCTACAGGACAGTTCAGAAATAGATTTCTGTGATTTAATAATAACCTTCTTTTCAACTGTTTCAATAAAGCTTCAATTTTCTTAATATTAAACAAGAGACAACATGTAAATCAGAGATGGGGGGTTCTTTTGGAGGCTAAGGAGTTGGCAATGTTTGTCTCAAAATGGCAGGGAACAATAAAGCCTTTGACGCTTCTGAACTGAAATGACAGAGTGCTGACTGTTTCCCTTTCACATTTGAACGAGACAGAAACACATCCATATGGACCTCCTCATTATTAGTAGAGAAGATTATTTTTTCTGTGATCCTTATTCATGATATACCACTATGTAGCATTTTCATTATGTCTCTTACTCTGCTTGACAACCACTTTAATTCTCCATATTTTTTCTTTACAAGACCTCAATGGACTAGCATAACATTTTCAATCATCTTTTTTTTTTCCTCTTTTCAAAACACTGACTTAGAACTCAAAATAGTTGATTTGAGAAAATAATGAGGCATACATAAACCTAACCCCTCTCAACTCTTTCAACACAGATTTGCAAATCTATTCATCACGGGAATCATGATGCAGTTAAAACTCACAAGTTTTCAGCTGGGCCACAATGTTAACTGTTAACACCCAAATGTCCAGTGAGATGAGAGCCTGTAGTGCAAAACCACCAAGACCCTTCTGACTGAGTTCCAATGGGTAAAGCAGCAGTAAAATGTGTTTAATAAGGCAGTTTAACTGCTGCCTCTTTCTGTTGTCCTTCAAAAATCATTCAGAAATAAAGAACAGCTTTTCCCTGCCTGTGAGATCAGATTTTGAGATTTTAATGAATGTTCCAAAATCCAATATTCCTGCCAAATGCTTTGTCACAACCTGTTTCTACTTCAAAACCTTCTGTCTATCACTTTCCAACAGTGAGCAAGGATTTGAATGCATCTTAGAAAGCTGCCCAATCACCAGTTTTGCAAAATTTCTAAGATACAGATTTAAAACACTGTGTCCTTGACTATGAGCATTACACCAACTGCCTAATTCTCTCACATCATTCCAAGCTAAGTTAAAAGTGGTAAGATTATGAACTTTGCATCTAATTATCAACAAATGTAACTGCTAATGTTTTAAAAATCTTCATTAAAAGTTCCCAGTAACAGAAATAAAACCAAGAAAATTATTAAAACTATTATTTTAAACTGACATTTAAAGTGTGTTCTCTGGCAAATGATAAACTGTCAAAGGAAATAAAATGTAATAATTATTGGAAAAATAAGCTGTCCCACAGTATTCACTTAAATGACTAAAGCACTCATTAACTTTTTTCTTGCAAATAAAATCTCTGTTAAACCTTTCCTTTTATTTCTTTAAGCAACTTACGGATATATAAAATCTCATAAAACACTTTGACAGTGTTTTGAAGCATCATATAGCCAGGGAAGAGGGAGGACTAAGCTTTTTATTCTATTTAAACTTAGTTGTTTATGTGCAAAACATCATCAGTTAGGAGACATTCCCATGTCTCAGTCACATCTGTATGTATGTATAGTATGTATAGTATGACCTGTCATCATTCGTATGCTTTCCTAAACCCTCCTCTATAACACACCATTAGAAGAAAGTTTATTTGGAAAGCACATAATAAAATTATTAAAAATACAAATACTCCTCACCATGTTCATCAGGCTCGAGGTATTTTCTCTAATGAGGTAAAAAAATGCTACTTCTCCCCAGGCACTCTGAATAAAACAGCCAGATCTGGGCAGAAGATTTACACAAAACATCTAGACCATCTGATGGGATGTATTTAATAATATTTAAACAATAAACCCCAAACCATCCAGCATCCCATCACATGAAAATAAAGGGAACTAATGAGGCTGCCTAAGGGACATGCTATTGCAATTTTTTTTCCAAGAATCCACCACCACAAACGAGCGGCATTTCTTCTCAGGAGACAAATAACGCTTTGACAGGAATGTTCTTAAGACTCTAATGAAAGACAAAGAAGCAAATGTTAAGCAAAACTCATACCAGCACTCATTTGTTGACTTACACTCCCTGCTGGGAAGCAAGAATCCCAATGTCTCTCACTGGCATCTATCTACAAAAACTGACAGCAGTTTAGTTTAGTTTCCTGGTACCAGAATTCACAGGCTGTGTGCTGTAAGCAGCTCACCAAAGATGCCTTTAGCCAGTGCCATGGAAGAAAGATGGGCTGAGAAACATGTTCTGCAATCCAAAGGGAAGGGATCTTTCATGAAAACACCATGGGCAACAATAGCAGCCCAAAAACTGATCAGAGCAGAAAAGGCATGTTGATCTTTCAAGAGCAAACAGGAGTGAAATTGGGAGTACAATTTCTGGAAGAAATGTTAAACTGTAATATCCAGCAGATTTGGACTATGACCTGTCAAAAGAAGCATGTAACATCAAAAGCCAGAACCCACAAAAAAAATACCTCCAGCATCCGGAGGGATGTACTGGTTTTTATCCTAAACATCTTTCCTAGAAAAGTGAAATAGAATCATAGAATCATCAGGGTTGGAAGGGACCTTTAAGATCATCTAGTTCCAACCCCCCCTGCCATGGGCAGGGACACCTCCCACTAGATCAGGTTGCTCATCCAGCCTGGCCTTAAAAAAAGATTTCCAGGGATGGGGCTTCAAAGACCTCCCTCAGAAACCAGTTTCAGTGTCTCCCCATTCTCATAGTGAATAACTATGATAAGGTCTAATCTGAATCTGCCTGCCTTTAGTTTAGAAATGAGACTTAGCTGGCAGCCAGTTCTTGGAGGTCAAATGATGAGACTTTGGAAAGCCAGTGAGCCACCGCTAACACCATAAGAAAGCTCTGATAAGCCACTGCAAAAAAAGCTTAAGCCAAGAAAAAAAAGCAGACAAAGGAACCTTGAAAAGAGTTCAAAAGCATTCCCTGCAATGCTAGATGCAATCCAGCCCTCATGGAAATACTCTAAAGAGCCCATAACATTGTTGTCTCAGGACAGTCCACACTCCTCTTCGGTTATTCCCCTACGGCTCAGCACACTCTGCCAGCAGCCACCAAGAAAGAATCTGTCCACCTACCAACAACCCTGGCCTTGGGCAGGGACCCGTGCCTGGGAGAAGCTATTCAAGACAGCTGAAAAACAAATCCCACTGCCAACAGCTGCAGAAAGATGCCACAATAATTGACAGCTTAGGTGATGAAATGGCAGATGAAATACTATGTTGACAAATGTAAATTAACATGCATTGAAAAAACATTCCTGACTTTACTTACACAATGATAAGCTGTAATTTAGCTATTAGAATTCAGAAATAAGAGCTTGGAGTTATATGTAATTCTGCAAAAACACCAACTCAGTGCTTAGCAGAGATTAAGAAAAACAAACAAAAATTAAAAAAAAAAAAAAATCATATTGCTGCATGCTTCTCCTTTCCTCATACTTTTCTACAAGTATTTGCTCTTGGCCACTCATTGAGAGCAGACAATGACAGCTCAATTTCTCGTCTGACTCAGTAACACTTTTCTGGCACTCCTGCTACAAGAACAGTGCAATTTGATAAAATGGACTACGAATTAAAACATTATTAAATTTACAGGAGTTTTGGTTTAGTAGCATCAACACTAGATAGGCTACAAATGCCTTCCTGATTGGTACATATTTTATTTGCAGGATGAGCCAGATGGCTCAACAAAAACCAATACAAATTTGGAAAGGTTTATTATAGAATATTGCCATTGCAGGTCTAAAAGAAGCAAAATACAGCGTGTTAAGTTTCAAGATGCCTCAACACCCTAAGACTGCGTTTATTAAATGTGACCAAAATAAGGATTATATAAAGAGTACAGCTGCAGATCTCTTTAAAAGCACTTTTAGCTTAACATGAACTGAAAGCAAATCCCATTGAAGTCAACACCAAAATTCCATTAATGAATTGGGCTTCTGTCAGTAATGACATACTGGGAACAAGCAACTTCAATCAACCTCAAAGTTCATCCATCCCATAGCATACAGCAATGTGATACCTAAGAATTTCTGTCTCAAGAGGAATGCATAATGTTTTTGTATTGGTCTCTTGATCAAAGCACAGATTAAAAAAATATCAAACCTATGAGTCAAGATCCAGAGACTGCCATTGTTTACAGGTGCCAACACTGTGGCTACCCCAGAAAAATGAAAAAAACAAACAACCAACAAATGAAAAAACAGGAGGAGGAAAGGAATCCTTTCTACCTGTAGAAAAATTCCAAACATCCAAAACTGTTACACAGGACAAGCAACTAAAACTACAGTAAAATAACAGAGTGCACAATTGGCAATGGTATTTCTCTACAAGCTTAATGGCTTGATTTTCACATTAGGTGTTCAAAGTGACCAGGAGAGAAAGGCAGTAAGGAAACATATGCTTCCTTGGAAATGTCCTTGCTGCCAACTCACACCAGAAGCTAATGGCACATCTAATACGCTGAGCTCTTATTGCAGTAGCTGTAAAACTAATGTTTTTTCCCTTTTTCCTCCTGAAGCCACCCTCCTGTAAAGCCCTCAGATCACTTCTGTGGATTCTAGACCTCAGATACAGAGAAGCCAAATAAAGTAAAATAATAACATTACAAGTCACATACTAAGGAAAAGTAAAAGTTATTGAGAGAAAAAAAAAGGAGGAGGAAGGTTTTAAACTGTTTAAATTTGTTAGTGTTCAAGAAAAGAGCAAAGTTCAACTCTTTAATTTCTGTGAAAATGTTTTTGTTGTCTTTCAGTAGAAAGGATACTGCAAGTGAACGTTAAAAAGGATTGCTGCCTTCTCAAGAGAAATTTGATGACAAGGCTTTCCTTTCCGAAATCTGTATTATTATTTTGATTTTGAAAAACTTGGAGCAATTATTTGACTTAATTGTGTATTAAATTAATTTTCCTTACACATGCCCATCTCCCCAATATTTTACATCAGGATACACAAAAAAGTACTTAGAAGCAAAGGAAGTCCTGTTAGAAATGTTCACATAAACAACTGATCAGATAAGAAAATAAATCTCCTAGGAACTCTGGTGTTGCAGGATATCTAAAAACCAGCATTTTAAAGATAACATTTGAAACAGCTTGCAGTCATCATGTTGCTACTGGTGCTGTTATGTTATTTGTTTGCTCAATAAATTCTTTTCTTGCTTCCAACTTTATGGCACACAAATTTCAAATCACAAATCTGAGATTGACTTTCTAATGGAATAAGAACAAAGACTGCAGAATCATATGAACGTTTTGACTGGCTGTAATTTTCTTCCTTCACCACATCCACACAGATATATTGAGAATGTTAACTAAAGCATATTAGGAACTACAACTGTCAAGACTGAATTAAATAGAGAAAGACAGGTTTAGTCCTGCAATATTGTCCAGGAAAAAAAAAAAAAACAAAAAACCAAAACAAATAAAACCCCACAAACAACAAAAAAAAAACCCAAAACATAATGGAAATCCAACCACATACTTTAACATTAGAGTTTTTCTGAAAATCTATTAGTCTTGGTAACCCCTCCATAAAACCACAAAATGTCATTTCTGACAGTATATGAGAAATCAAGCAAAATTGCTTGGCAGAAGTTAGTCATCCAAAGAGTGTGACTAAGCTTGATTAGCTTTCTACTGAAGTAATTCTGAAATGTACATATTTTCTTGGTAAGCAATACTGACAATGGACTATTAAAACTGATCACTTTGCTGTGTTACTATTTATGAGCCCAGGAATTCCATTACAGACTTTACTTAAGAGGGAATTTGTGTAAAAAGTCAAAATAATTTTGAAAAAAAAACGATGGAGACCTCTGGGTCATGGTAATTTTGAAAACTTGCCATTTTTTACATTTTAATATCCAAAAATTTTGCATTATTTTGTTTTTAAGAAAACCATACGTCTTGTTCAGCGATTGGTATATTTTAATATTTTTATGTTGTCAGAGTCACAGTCACATGCAATCCCTATATCCAAAGTTCAAAACATAAAGGAGAACAGAAGGTGCCCCAGTCAGTCACACAAAGACACTTGATGGGTTTTGGTGCTCCAATATCCATATGTGTGGTCCATTTTGTCTTTGAAGGAGCTGTTCCTCAGCAGACTTCCTCAGTTTCACTGCCTTCCCCAGATACATCTGTAAAGCTAATTGCCCTTCCATGATGCAGAAATAAGACAGCCAGGCAAGGCTGCCTTAATCAAAAAGGGAATTTGCTAATAGGGTGTTTGGTTTTGACCTAGAAAAAAGAATCAGAGTTGGGATAACATAATATCCTGGCAGCCTTAACAGACACCCCGTCTCCCGGATTCAGATTTACAAGTAGAGTTGACTGGAACCATCCTTGCTGAGTGCAGAAAAGAGAATTCCTGAAATAGCTGATCTGGCAAGTGTTGCTCAGTCAAGCTCATCTGGCAGAAATAGCATCTGCAAAATCACTGGGAGTTAATAACGCATTCATCGACACTGAAAATGACTGAAAATTCCCTTTTCACTTATTATCCTATCTCTCTAATATGTTTTAAAAGGAACTGTAATTACCATTGTGCACTGTTGTTAGGAAAAAGAAGATCAAAGCTGCATTAAAGCAGCCGCATGGTCCCATCTCTCTTAGGCTCTGCTAAATCACAAACCTGTGCCTGGAAGTGATTGCTCCACAGGGAGAAGGAACTTGTGGGAATGAATTGCAATGACCTTGGGCTGTTTACAGGGAACTTATCAGAGCTACCACTTAGGCGAGAGCAAAAGAGATTTGATGTAAGCAAACCTGAAGAGTAATATCTAGAACAAATAAGACTATCTTCTAAAATGCCTATGGCACCTAAGCAAATACAATCCCTGCTTCCAAACTTCATGATGTTCAGAGTGATGACTGAGCGAATACAGTTCACCTCTATCAGAGCACGGACAGAATCTTTCCTTAAGACATGTTAATGTTAAAGCCTATTTCCAATTTCCCAATGAAATAAAACTTAAAATAAAAAAAATACCCAAACCTTCCGCCACCAAAGTGCTTTGCACTTCAAAAGTGCAAAAGAAGTGGGTGGAGCATGAAAATGGAGCAACACGCCAACAAATAAATACTGCCACTTAGGCTTTAGGAAATGTAAAATGTGTCACCTATTTGCAAAATTTAAAATTTGCAGTTGTTGATGGATAGCTATAAATATTGTAGAGTAATGGGACATGAACAAGAGCTCTAAACAGCAACAGAAACATTGCCTGACTGGATGAGTAAATATAGCTTAACATGGTTTTGATTCCCTAGTAATTTATGGGTCTTTTATCTTTATGAATATAATAACTAATAGGAACCATAAATAAAGATAATAAATTTTAAATAAGTATTACTTTATGCTCTGCTATACAGAAAAAATAACAATATGTAATAATCGTAAATTACCTATATGCCAAAAATACTTAAAAAAACTTAATAGCATTTAAAATGGAAACAACGAAAAGAGTTTCTCCTTTTCTTGTAACCACATAAAACCTTCAGAGTGAATTAGGGCAAGACTAAATCACAGTTTCCTAGCTAAAAAACATGGAGAAAACAAACCTTTGAAGAATGAAAGCTGTTTGTAATTTAGGTACTGAAAAATGCATATGGAGTTATTATAAATTTAATAGCAGGGAAAGTATCAATAAGGGAATGATATATGCAGCAATTTTTTAATTTCCTCTTATGCCAGAGGGTATAGGGGCAAAATGGATCCCATTTTCACTGTTTAATAATAAATTAGCAAAGCACAGCTCAAACAAGCCTCATTAAGGTGAGTAACTTACATCTTTTATCCTTTAGTAGCCTGTGTGGTCTGTTGCTTAAATCAAACTACCAGACCTCACGTGTGAATTACAGATTACTATTACATACAATTATGCCAAAGTTGGCCCCACGATGGACAATCTAAGTAGTGACTCCAAGGCCAGAAGTGGAGGGGTGATGATTTGAGAGCTGGTTAGTAATGAATGGCTTCAAATCAGCCAGCTGGATTACTTATTTGATCATCTCCAACTAGCCTCCTCCCAGAGATGAAACAACAAAGAATATTGCTATATAGTACATTTTCTATATAACACAGCTGCATAACAAACCAATTTAATAAAAACAATTAAATGCTTACATGATCGAGCCCCTTGACCTCAACTCTGTTCCCCTAGAAAATAAACTTGAAACCATGATTTCATGAAAAATCCCATGGCTTACAAGCTCTGTTTCCTGGAGGAAAAAAACAATGGTACTGTCACCTCTATATCCAATTTATAATTCTGCTCCATCTAGCTCCAGCCAGCTTACTTTCAATTACAAACAACTGAGATCCACTGCAAGATGTTTCCCTGCAGTATTTAGCTGTCAAAGATACTGATCTAGAACATGCATTGTTATTTAGCCTTTAAAAACTTCCTATAGTTGTCCTTCCCCCTGAAAGCCAAGGCTTTCTTTTTCAATATGATGCTGCCAACACTAAGCGTGTAACCAGGCTGTGGCAGCTGGTCTGGAGCAGAGCAGGGCAGGAGGCAACCTGAACCCACAGCAGAAGGGAAAACCCTCCCTGCAGTGAGGGCAGCAGCCCTCATCCACACAAGAAACCAAATGCACATCCCAATGGAGGAGCAGAACCCTCCAAAAAGATGTTTTCCCCCCTGCTAACAGCTGTTCCCAGGGTCTGCCCCACCTTGAAATTTTAAAGTTGGAGCTGTTCAATAGCACCTCATAAAATAATGTTCTGTAAATGCCTGTGGCCTCTCATCCCTGTTGAAAAAATACCTACAACCTCTAGTATTTCAATGCTCATGGGACTAGAACAGTATTTCATGTCCCAGTAGGTCAGCAGTTTAGATGGCACTGCATTGTCATTCAATACAGTAAAGCTTTTTAAATCCTAAGGAACACAGAGAGATGCTAAAAACATCAGCAGTGTGCAAAAGCACAAACCCACAATTATAAGTTGCTGTCTATCAAACTACAGTAACAATTACAAATACAAAACATTTATTGTATGTAATTATACATATATACACACACCTTCATAAAGTACCTATTCTAATTTCTCAAAGGCTTGCGGAAAGGAGAATTGTTTCAAAAATAGAAAAGTTTCAACAGTGCTTACCCAAAGGACTAACTTCAAGTCCCATTTTCTAATTTTTTTTTTTTTCTCTTGGTAGGTATTTTTTGGAAACTTTGATTTGAAACTCCTTTGATATGAAAAGTGCTTTTTAAAAAAAAAAAAAAAAAAAAAAAAAACACAACCAAAAAACCCCAAACAAACAAAAACCCCAACAAACCAAACCAAACAAAACCAACAAAAAAACGAGCCCAAAAAGTTCAAGAGCAGGAACAGAAGTCACTAATATTTACTGCATCAATGGGGAATGACATAAAAAACATTTAAGGGGCTAGGCTCTATAAGCTTTTTCTCTCTTTTCCATCTTGTTTCCTTCTTCTTGTCCTCCACTAAAACTAGAACAGAAGTGTCCAATACCATCACATAAGAAGGAATCAGCTAATTTTATAAGCTCATCGGTAGCAGTTATTGCAACCTGTATTACTTAGATGTCAGGGAACTAAATTTCATATTGTAACCATGTAACTGCTTTTAGAACCACTTTTATTTTTTTTACCATTTATTGGCAACATATGCCTTAAAAGAAATTCTTCCATATATTCTCAAGCCATCATGCAGAAAATTGCAGCTATACAGATTTATAAGGACTTCAGTCTTTCCAGTGACTGGAACAAACGAAATGTGTGGCATACCAAATGAAAAGGTTTTGCTTAATGGAGGCAGCAAGGTCTTTGAAGAGTGAAACGACTGGGATTCAATATTCTAATTCTCAATCATAAAAAAACACCATGATGGACAGCTCTGTCAAGCTCATTAATACTAAAGCAACTGCTGATAATTGCTTCAGGTTTCAACCTCTAATTAAAGCTAAGTGGCTAGATTTGCATATAGTAAACAATAGAAGTTTCTTGCAACCACAGTCCCAGAGGTCTTATCAGCTTCACAAATACAGTATCATTAAAACCTGAATGCTAATTACAGTTAATTTCTCAATGCAAATAGGAGCAACTCACTGGATACTTAGGACTTTCTTGCTCAGACTTAGCACTGCAGTTTATCTAAATGTACCCTAGACACTTACCAAAAATAACACGGCGGGAAGAACAAAACATTCCACCACTCTTGCTTCTCCATCATCTTTAGTAAAATTATGTCAAATGTTATCAAAAGCATTCTGATAAATTAAGCGAGGTTAGTCAATTAGCCTTTCTCCATTTTTTTCATTTATCTGCTTAGCAATGTAAAAAAAGCCACTCTACTTAAATATACTTCAGGCGAAGCTACTGTGTTCACAGTACAAACATTACTAGTATTATAAAAAGACTTGGGAAAAACAGTCCTTATTTTGAACACTGTCTAACAACAAAAATAACAATGTGGAAATCTGCATCTGTTGGGAAAATGCCTAAGATGCATTTAAGAGTTTGACAATAACACACTTGAACGTATTTGTATTCTCTTCTTCAGCCCCCTGTGTCACCGATAAGAAAAGAGGAAGCAGAGAAACAAGGAAATGGAAAACATTTTCCCCTCTGTGAAACAGCAGCCAGCACTCCAGCAGCCTCAAGAGCAAGCTAAGAAATAAGCCCCACGTGCCACCAACGTCCACACAGAGAACCCCTCAGCACTTGCAGCTTGTGAGTGCAGAGGATGGGGATGCTCACTGCCATCAAGGTGTGATGCTTACCCCGTGACGGTGTGCGTGGTGCTCACCACCGTGATGTTGTACCTGAGGCTTGTAGGAGCAGCACCAAGAGATGAATCACTCTTACCCAAAGAGCCTCACTGCTCAGCAGCATGCCCAGTTGTTGTTGCTGGGATAGCCACCCTGTTAGTTCAGGCTTTTCCTCTCCATCTGCTTCACCAAAGTCTAGGATTTTCTCCTACCTGCTTCATTTTGAAACTCAGCATAGTTTGAAGTTTAAGTTTAAAGAATGGAGTGACGAGTTACCTAAGAACAGCTCATCTGTAGCTACTCTAAAAATACTAGTGCAATACTGACAACGTAGCTGGCTAATTACTGACTCAGAGTGTACCAGGGAAAAGTTACATTATTTTTTCTCCCACCACTACGAAAGCTGCATTAATGAGGCAGGTTACGATTTCCACCGACACTTCCTACTATTTTTACATGCATCCCTGTGGACTTGCACACTCCTCCAGCCCACCCCAGTTCAGTAACAGGTGGAAAGTGAGTAATTAGGATTCAGAGATACCTGTTTCACCACAGCTGCATAATGTAGAGGAGAGTAAACTTAACTTTCCATGTAAATATGTATGTACATATGTCTGTGGCCTCTATAGGGTCACCAAGGCAGTCCTGCCACTGCTTTGCATGGAACCATCTTCTTGTCCAACCTATCCACTTTTCCAAGGAAAATATAAACCTTGAAGCAATACCATGTAAATACTTGCTTAGTATAACCTTATTGTCTTTCCCCTCTTCACTTTGAGAGCCTACTTTTTTCTTCTTTCCTCACTAGCCTTTCATTCTGACCCCTCACTCACTTCCCAAGGCTTCTCCCAAAACATCCAAGCTTTTGTTTTACGTTGACACAGATTTCATTAAAAAATAGTAACAATTTTAAAAAAAAAATATTCCAGCATTTGCTATCTAGTATGCCTCCACTGCTGAAGTGAAACTCCAAGTATACAATGACTCATGTCACATTAGTAATGAAAATTTATAGAAAATCATGTAAATACTTTTGCACAAAACTTAACATTTTTACATTCTTCTGCAGAAGAATATTGCCCTACTTTGCTCATTTCCCCTGATGCTGTTTTCTGACATCAAGATGGTGATACATGATGTTCCAGAACATTTACAGAGCCTTCCCTTCTCCTGTCTGTGATTTGATTATTGCTAATTGATTACAGGCATTATGCCAACTGAAATCATTCTGGATGCTAAGAGTTTACCTTCTCCTTCAGAAATTTACTTCAGATACAAAACTTGGAATTCTTGACTCCAGCTGCTTCAGTTGAGTTTAAAATTTCATCTACAACAGTTGGGGAAAAGCAAATTTACACCATCAGTCTATTTGAAAGTCAAAAAAATTCATATTTTTTGCTTATGTAAAACAAACATTTCCTAATGTGTAACCAGCAATTGCTCAAGGCCATTGTGGTCAAGAGTCCTTGCAAGGTTTTATTTCTCACAATAACACCTCAGAAGAGGAGACTGGTACAGCTGGAAGCCAACAATTTGCCATTAAGAGAGTCCGCTGCATTTAATGGGTCTGATTTATTGATTCTTCAGTATATAACGTCCAAACAACGTATTCTGAAAAAGCTTAATAAACATGCTATAAACATGTGAGAAACACCTTGTACAAAAATATGGAAGTGGTCCATGGGAAGTGTACTCTTTACCTACACACATTCCAGGCCTTTGAAAACCTCTGAATATCCCTTGACATGAACTTAACAAATTGAATCTACCTCTAGGTCTTTCAGGACAGTGCTTTCTGAAGACAGAAAGATCCAGTAACTCAAAAAAACCCAAACCCCAACATCAAAACAAACAAACAGATTAGTCCCCCCCCAAAAAAAAAAGCACACAACCCCCTCCCAGAAGGAAACACCTTATGGTTTAGGGACACAGAAGGTTTCCAGAGACCTATGACAAAGGTCATACATTCACATTACACCCATCTGTAACAAATTTTTTTTTGTCAATACAAACCAGTTCTTCTTACTGATAGGAGGATTCTTAGGACTATTAGTAATACCACTATTGCATACTAATTCTTATAGAAGCACTTAATCTTGATTAGCTGTCATTTGTCTGTAATGAAATTCAACCTCTTTTGCAGACCAGATGACACGAAGATGAGACATGAAAGCATCTCAGCGAAAACTTCACTGCTGACCTTGAAGCTCTCTCTCTCTCTCTCTCTCTCTCTCCATGAACCACACTCTCAGAACATTCACAAACACAGTAACTCCTCCTGGGAGCAGTTCAATTAAACATCATAGAATTCTTTGGAAGGGACCTTACAGATAGTTCCAGCTCCCCTGCCAATGGCAGTGATACTTCCCCACTAGACCGGGTTGCTCAAAGCCCCATCCAACCTGGCTTTGAACATTTCCAGAGATGGGGCATCCACAAATTCCCTCAGCAAACTGTGACAGTGTCTCACCACCCTCATTTAAAAAAAAAAAAAAAATTCTTCCTAATATCTAATAAAAATCTGCTCTCAGTTTTAACCTGTTCCCCCTTGTACTGTCACTACGTGTCCTTGTAACGTCACCTGTATGCTCCCTATGAGATGGTTATCTAGCTGATGTAAGATATACATCTTGCTTTTAGGAAATCTTTGACTTCACCCTCCCCCTATGACTGCCACCAGTCCCACTGTAACTCCAAAGAATGAAGCATCTGCTTCTAATTAGGCCTCTCCACAACCACTCATACAGTTTGCAAGTTGGCCTTTGGTAGGACTTTTCAGGCTCTTCCTGACCTAGGCTTCTGTTGTATTCATGCCTGAGCGTTTCTGCCTATTTGCTATTCTCACTTCCAGATTTAACTGCAAAAATAAGTACAAGTCAGAATTACAAAGGAATTGTTTCCTTTAACAAAATCTTTCAAGATTCAGCCGAAACTATCTAATGCTTTATTTGTCTAGAAAGGCTTTTATTCAGTCCAGGCTCCTACTTAGGTATTAGTGAGAATTTAACTTTTTATTTTATACTCCAAAGCCTTTGCTGGAGCCTGTCATTTAACCAAGATCTCCCTGACACGTATGTAGCATTCCATTATTCTCCCCAAACTACCTCATAAAGACTTGCAAGGTGCACACATTTGTTTTATAAACCACCTCAGCTCTCCCTCCTCTGGCAGACTAAGTACAAAGGGATTCAGAAGAATGCCATTTTGCAAAATGATACTTTGCATTTTTATTCAGAGAAGCCCTCACTTGGGGAAAATGCGAGAGCTGGTTTTCTTAACAAGGAGATAATAAAGAAAAATGGTTTCATTTACTTAAAGTACATCTGCATTGCAAAGGAAAGGTAGGATGATAAATCGTACTAACACATCCAAGCGACCCAGTTCAGGGATTACAGGCAGTGCAGCTACGACAGAGCTCTTTTTGGTTGAGATTCATGAGTATTTAGCCAGAATGGGATCGCATATTTCAATTTTCTGTAGCACCCGCAGGTTCTGTTGATGACACTGGACAAGGCCTTCTAGAAATTAATCCAGCTCATGCCAAATTCATCAGAAAAAGGCAAAATACTTTCCTCACAGCTATAAATAAAGGAAACAGACATACCACTGAAATGATGCACAGTTAACAGTGATGGAGAACAGCAGCAGTTCCTGCTTTTAAAAACATCGATCACCAGCAATTTTAATTAAAGTCAACAGTGCAGTAGGTGATTTGGCTCAGTATCCTTGAATTTATCAAATGGGCTGTTTCCAATGCCTGATTACAAGCTGTAGTCACCACCACCATCAGCCCTAAGTAGAATTAGCTGTCATTAATGTCATTAGCTTCTGGGGTGAAGTCCTGAAATATGATGGATATGCATCCTCATCTCTGTGCCAGGGCCACATCCTCTCTCTGTGCCAGAAAAGACATGTTCATCAGATAAATAGGAATCTTTCTGTATCTGCTGTCTTAGGTCTGGATACAACTTTTCTTCTACATAATGCAACTCAGCAGCTCTAGCAGTCAAAGACCTTTGGTAAATCAGCATATGATTCAAAAGAGGGCAAATAATGAAGACACATGAGAATATAGAACAAAAGGGAGATGAAGAGGGATTAGGGAAATGGATAAATAAATGTCCTATGGAATTCAACATTATGAAACACACTCTGAAGGATCAAAGAAGGGAAGTACGTAAACACTTAAAAGCAAAAAAGCTACAGACAACAACAAACGTAACAAAATTCAAGACTGCAGTAAGTAATGACAGAATGTTTGGAATGAAGAGTTTGTTAAAAAAAGCAAACATAGCACCATGGTGCATAAACAGGGGAATTAGAATGCAAGGGAGACATTAATTCATCAGAAAGATAAAAACTAGAGTTTGATGACTTGCATTTGTCTTGAGCTTGTTCTTGTCATCAAGCTTAGCCTTAGTGTACTCAAGAATGGCAAAATAGATAAGAAAAGGTTGAACAGGAATGCCTGCTTGTAACAGATATATGAGGAAATGTTTTGTACCATCATGTATTTCACTTTGAAAAACAAAATTCTGATCTGCAATGATCCAGTTAGAAAAGATGCTCACTCGAGGACTTAGAAAGGACACTGATGAGAACAGCGTAGGCAATGGAGATTTAAGATCAGTAACAAAAACATTTTAGTAACACACAATCATTAATGGCAACATTTCCCTCTTCTGCAGGAGGCAGGCAGGTACAAAGCTTTCTTTACCACACAAACACTCAGATGTTTAGCTTCAGGGACACGATGAGCAGGGGGGATGTTTTTGGTTCCAACATGCCAAAACACTAAGAAGCCAGTTACAAGAGCAAAGAGAGATGGATCCAGAGCAGGCAAAAATAAAGAGCATGAGGTGATCATATCACAGCTTCATCCCATCACTGCTCTGGTAGCAAAATTTCCTGCACAAAGCCTGACTGTTTATGCTTGAGTCGAGGAGAGATGCACTCCACAAAAGACATCAACAGGTAACAAAAAAAAAAATTATTTGGCTTATGCTCTCTCACCTTTCATACCGGCTCTGGCATGTAGTTTTTCCCTTTTTCACACAAGTAAGGGAAAGAACTACGCTGCGTTTATGAAACTGCAGAGTCAGGATAACTCTGCCATAACACCATCTAAGTTTTCTTGACTGAGACTGTCACCCAAGGTTTCTGTCCAAACAATGTCATTTGCAAAATTATGTCACGTCTGCTCATTTTCTGGAAGCGGACAGTTGTAGACACAGGCTAAGAGTTAATTAATCAAATTTAATCCAGCCAGTGTATGCCAGAGAAAGTTCAGAAAGCTATGGCAACTCACAAAGTACTAGTTATATGCCAATGTATTTTTTTAGAAAAAGAAAATATTTACAATGTAACAATTTTCATGTGCCAATCTGAAAAGAATAAATACTGGTTTTTAATAAGACCCTTACTGAAGTAAATGCTCGAGCAAACTGCAGCATACAGAAACATGTTACTGGTTTATAGTGTCAATATAAGGAAATATAAGGAAAGGCATAACAAGGTAAAATAAAACATTAATCTACTTGTAATTAACCCAACTTAAAACTATTCTCTTCCCTTTGAATTTATTGATGTCTTTCTATGGCAAACAGAAAGAAATTGGTTTAGCAATTTCTTGGAAGGTATGCTACAATACACATCTCTTCTATCACAGTTTTCTTACCAAATTTACTAACTGTATGCTATATTTGCTTTCTTCTGAGCTATGAACAAATCCCTCAATCCTACCTCAGACAGACATCACTAGTGACAGATATCACTAGGAGTTAAGTCAGCTCTGAAAAAATAAGGCTGGTAAACAGCTTCCTTAAATATGGACTGCATGCAGCTTATAGTTGGTGAGAAGAGATTTTCTGGTTTGAGAAATTATTTCATCAGAATACAATAGTGAAATACCATTTATATGAACTAGATTATTCAAATTACACTCACTTTATTCTCTACAGGCCTTAAAATATAATTTGACATCATCACACTGGAACAATATTAATAAAACCTCTTGGGTTATGGTATAAATTTTGTAGCTAACTAGTGAGCAGTGCTCTTCATAGGTAACTATGACATAATATGGCATTTCTGTACAATGTATGTGGCTCCAAGAAACCAGTAGTTATTCAGGGAAAACATACCTAATGACCTGTAAGCAAGGTTCATGAAAGCATGCCCCTTCTCTTTATTTTTAGAACTGCTTTCCAATATATTTAGTCTGATTCTAAATAGATATTATGTTATAATGAAATACTTTTTTAAACCTAGTTAAGTATTATGATGTCACCTGAAACAGAATAATTTACGCTCTTAATTTTTGTTTTGTATTAGCTATGCAAATGTCACAAAATAACACTTAAAATAAATTTTTAATTCGCTAAATAAAAAATGAGCTGATTTTAGTTAAAAAAGCAGATACAAATTTCACGATAGTTCTGCTGTACAGATAAATTAAGGCAACATTTAAACAAAAGGGATGTACAGAAGTGTCTCAAAATTATTAGGTGAAAAACGCCAAGTGACAGGGACCTTGTGAGCACCATGCAGTGTGCAAATGCAGCATCACGTGTTCTTTTCCTCATCATTATGTTGCAAAGGCAAAAATCTGCTAGTGACAAGTCACTAGTTGCCAGACACCTTGCATACATTTCTAGGCATCACAGAGGGTACCTCCAGCATGAAAACCTGTGAAGAAGGAATTTCTAATTCCAGCAGTATTTTGCTCCTCCTCACTCCTTCTGGTGAGGGAGAGAGTAACTACAGGTCATGTCAAACATGAAAACTGACATTGTAGCAACCATTATTTTTCATTACTGCCAAAGCCATTACTTTGCACAAAGCTTGATATGGGATTTGTGAGGAATTTGTATGAATCATCAACTTTCACTACGAATTTCCATTAGAAGAACCTGCTACACAATAAAGACAAACATCTTCTACACTTAACTCCAGACAGCCAAGATTTGCATACAAATAAGAATACTTCTTTAAAAATACTATTAAAAAATAGTTTTTTTAATTCTGCAAATCAAAATGAATGTTTGGTGTTTTTTTTTTTTTCAGAACAATTTCCTCTACATGGAAACAAAGCTTTTTCTTGCCCTGGCACTGTATGGTGTAGACTTTCCAGCAACTGCTAGTTTTTATGAGCTGTTTCATATAACTAGTGTCCTGGTCCACTCTCTGACCGATTTGTACTTTGTCATTCCCTAATGAGACAGTTCCCCAATTATCAAACCAATAGGCAGTGGTCCTAGAAAATTTCATCCTTTTAAGCATATGATTCCCATTGAGAAATGGGCAAATTATCACATGCTAAATCCATCACATACACAAATCTGCAGAATTGATTCCTGAACAAGTAATTTCATGTTTTATTCCACTGTTTTAGGTTTATTTTTTCAAGTATATATATATACAGTACTTTATTAAAACCAACAAAAAGCCTAACCTTTCTCCCTCTTCCCATCACAAAGCCACCATGTTGCAGAACAACAACAGTAACATCCCAGAAGAACAAAATTAAGAACTGAGACTCCCCCTAAGGTAATGCAATCTGCTTATTGAAGTACTGCTGTTATTTCTTTATCAAGATGGCAGCTTGTGGTCAGGCAGAAGGAGATGGAACCAGGTGGGAACCAGAACATTAATGGCTTTTGTCCTTTGTTAACGCCCCTTGCTGCAGTACCTAAGCCCCAGCACCCTGAGACTGTGTAGAAGTTCAAGCATTTCTCTGTTTGGGTCTGTAACTCTCCCTGTCAGTACTCAAAATGTTTCTGAACACCCAGGACGGGGTGGGGAAGGAAGAGAGGGGAAAAAAACCAAAATATCCCTGTTCAGGAGTCATCATATCCTACATAAAAAATGGAGAACCACATCAAGTCACAGCATCATCACTGTTACCACAAATAATTTCTTTCTGGTATGGTGCCACAAAACAGATTCCCACTGACCAATGTGTCCCTCTGAGCTGCTCCTGACACTCTGGGCCGTATAAAACAAACACTGCATTACGATTCAAGCATCAAATAAAAGAAATCTTCTTACTCCGAGGAAATTTATATTGAATATATAACCATACAGTGGCAGAAACAACATTTTTGAACAGGTTATTAAAAACACATAGAAGTGTACAGCAGGCTCAGAATGTTATTGCATGAGCCGTATGTGCACTCTAAGCTGGTTATCTTCTAAGGGTCTGTAAAAACCCATCCATGGTGACAATGGGTAGCCAGCTAGCAGGAGAAACAGAAATCAAAGGAAATTATCTCAACAGGAAAACCACTCCCTGTGGCACACTGGCAAGCGAAAAACAAATTGGCAAGGAGAAACCCAACAAATTGCACAACTGTGTGATCAAAACAAAGCAATAAAACCACAACAGCATTAAAGCTGTTTTTTGTAAAGGAATTGTTTGCAACATAAACCAATCTGCCTGCCTCTGTGCTGTCCTGCGATGAGGCTACCCAGAGATTTCCAGAAGGCTTCAAAAGTTGTGTTGCCTGAGCTCAACCTTTGGGATTCTGCAGCCTCTGGGCTTTTGGCAGCGCTTAATGCACTAAGACTCCAGGCTGGAACAAACGCGAGCGATGGCTCACACACAGCCACCAGTGCAGCCCTAGCTTTGCTAAACAATTCTACCAACACCTAGGAAATTCCTCATAATCTCTAACTTCAAACTCCATTCCTATAAATTCAGGCTGTTATTTCAGGAAGCTGAACATGAGCCAACAGTGTGCCCAGGTAGCCAAGAAGGCCAATGGCATCCTGGCCTGTATCAGGAACAGCGTGGCCAGCAGGTCCAGGGAAGTGATTCTGCCCCTGGACTCAGCGCTGGTGAGGCCACAGCTTGAGTACTGTGTCCAGTTCTGGGCCCCTCAGTTCAGGAAGGATATCGAGGTCCTGGAGCAGGTCCAAAGGAGGGCAACCAGGCTGGTGAAGGGACTCGAGCACAGATCCTGTGAGGAGAGGCTGAGGGAGCTGGGGCTGTTCAGCCTGGAGAAGAGGAGGCTCAGGGGAGACCTCATCACTCTCTACAACTCCCTGAAAGGAGGGGGTAGCCAGGTGGGGGTTGGTCTCTTTTCCCAGGCAACCCTCAGCAAGACAAGAGGGCACGGTCTCAAGTTGTGCTGGGGGAGGTTTAGGTTGGATATTAGAATTTCTTTACCGAGAGGGTGATCAAGCATTGGAATGGGCTGCCCAGGGAAGTGGTGGATTTGCCATCCCTGGAGATATTTAAAAAGAGACTGGATGTGGCACTCAGTGCCATGGTCTGGTAACTGCAGCGGTAGTGGATCAAGGGTTGGACTTGGTGATCTCTGAGGTCCCTTCCAACCCAGCCAATTCTATGATTCTGTGATTCTTTTTCTATCTGTAGTCAGATAACAATTTAAGTTGTACTCTTCATTAGCCCTTTATGCACTATTTTTTCCCCCCCCATCTTCATCTCCTCACCTTTAGTCTTCTATTCTCTGCATTTAAGAAACCTTTTTATCTTTCACTCCTCTTGGTGTCATATCTAACTTCCTAATCATCCCTGGCTGAAAAACTGTCTCCAGTTCCCACATTAAACTCAACAGTCCAGTTTGCTCTACTAAAGCAGCACAATAGGGAACTTCACTGATCTTTCCTGTCTAATTGTCAATCTACATTTGCTCTTTTCTTGGTTTTCACAACAGGGTGATGTTGTCATCCCATTTCCAGTGCATAATCCACTACAAATTCCATCTTATTCTCCAAGGAACCTCTGCCTAGGGCTACAATCACTCCTCAACCTTTCTCAGTTGAATGAGTATCTATCTCTGCTTAGATGTACCAACTTACAATTCATGTTGTTGAATACAACTCATTTAATGAAATCCTGATTAAAGAATCAGGACTGCAATTCAATCTGCCAAGGTAATTTTGAAAGAAATGCTGGCAACATGTGTAACACATAGCAGCAGGTTCACCTTGAGTTTACAAAAGCATGGCCAGCTATAGCAATTTCTGCAACCAAAAGGAAAGCTCATAACCTCCTCATCTGATGCAGATGAAAAAAACCCAATGTGGTGCTTAAGTAAACTCAAAAGCTTGATTCACTAAATCAATTTTTAAAGTTATCATCTTTAAAATATCTAGAAAAAGAAAACTGACAAGGGGAAAGAAAAACAAAAAAAAAAAAAAAAAAAAAAACAAACACAAAAAACCCAGGCTAAACTGGAGAGAAAACTTATACCATAGTTTACCAGTTAAAAAAATGTTTCAAGGAACCAAATTAAGCAGATTTATGATGCTGCAGAAATTTCCTTCCAAAGCAACTCTTGTGATTGATGGATATGAATCCATATCAGAAAACCAGGTGATAGAATAAAGTCAACCTCTAGGAATTTCAGATTTATAACTCACTGCTATGGCAATAGTCTCAGAAGGAAATAAAGTTTCCTTCAAAATTAAAGAATAATAATAAAAAAGTCACTTTACTTTTCCTGAAAACATAACTCTGCATCATGAAAGAACAAGGCAGGTAAAGGCAAGACTGTAAAACAATCTGTTAGACCAATACGTTATTGTACACCACTCTAAGTGCCTTTCAAGTAAAATTCCTTTCTGATGAATTTTATAATTTAGAACAGGAGGAGCTGAGAACACTCTGGGTTTGAAATTGATATTATAAATTTAAGTCTATGAGTTGCAACTGAAGATTCAGGCATCACAGCAGCAAAATATGTCTCAACTCAAACAAAGCTCAAAGAAACTGTGCAGCCTTTCAGGTATACACCTTCCTTTTAAATGTAAATACAAACCCAAGAACATCAGCGCATAGCTGTGAAGTCTGCTTTTAAAATCCACAATTACAGGTGAAGACAAATACATAAATCAATGAAAGACAACTCAGTTATTTCTTAAGTGCTACAAATGGATAAGCAACCTGTACCTTTCTTGATCTATTCTTACATGTTTCTCTGAATATTAATAGGTTGTGTTTCTGTATGAGTTGTATTAGTAAGAGTATTTTCTTGGCCAGTACTAGGAGGAGAGGGAAAAAAAAAAAAAAAAAGACCCTTGTTTGTGGAAAAGACCTACAAAAGGATATGATTTGGAACTCCCTATATGTTAATATTTATGCGAAAGGAATATTTATCTAACAAGGTGTCAATACTTAAAACACCCTATATGCAGCACAGCTATGTGCATTGCATACACTGATTTAAGACCTCAGAAATGAATGTACAAAGTGGATTTCCAAAAGCATGATTCAGCCTTGTTTAGCATAGTTTTGTAACAACCCTAAGTAGAGCGCAGCATAAACTGTGTACACAGGAGGGACCCACTTTATCCAGAGACAAAAGATGATGTACTCTCACAGATAAATCCTGTCACTACAGGTCACTAGCCATCCCACTGCCAACAACAGCTTTTCCACTCAACCCAAAGATGAGCAAGTCAGCCCTTGAATATGTCCTTTTACTTCTCTGATATTTCTAGATAGCCTTTTGCCTTTATGTCCTTTAGATAGAAGTAGCAGGGTGGTTCTGTTGAGTATAGCTAAGAGACTTCCCTGGAGCAGGACTACCTTTTCCATTCACAGTACAAGCATCCAGCCAGAAAGACAGACTGATAGTTCTGGTGTGTGGGTTTGTTGCTTGTTTGTTGTTGGTGTTCGGTTTTTGGTTTTGGTTTTTTTTTGGGGGGGTGGGGCTCCATTTTTTTGTTTTTTTCTTTTATACAACAGCAAACTAAACTAGTAAGGCTTCAGCAAATAGCATTAACTCATCTCTACCTGACTGTAGGAAACCGACAGAAATATTTCTGTGTTTTGTACTTAACCCTGTTAATATATTTGCTGGTGGTAAGCAGGCCTCCTTCTGCAACTCACAAAGCCACATTCTTTGAGGAGTTCCTCCAGCCATAATTCTCCCTGGAGGTGGAGGTCAGAGAGAGCCATCTACAGAAAAGCTTCTTGTTAAAAACTTTACAATTCACCCCCTGCCAACATGAAGTGATCCTGAAGACTGCAATGCTGAAGGCAGTCCTGAACAACAGCAGAGCTGTAAGCCCCAAATCAACAGCAGAGCTGTAAGCCCCAAATAGAACTTCATTTCCTTCATTAGCGCAGAGGAGGCCCGGCCCTGGCTCCTGGGTGAGGGATTAGCACCAACCTCTCTCTCTGCAAACACACTACAGCCCTCTCCACTTGGATCCCAGCCACAGTAATGCACAGCATTTTTGTTTTGTTGTGGGGTTTTTTGTTTGTTTTGTTTCGTTTTTTTGTTATTTCTGTGTATTTTAGAAAGTGGCCGTTTAGATCCAATCCCGGCTTCAATTCACATCAATTAATTGAGATTTTTTTTTCAACCCCAAGCTAAATCTGAATAAAGTATGTGACAGGGAAGTGCTTGATATTCAGAAAAGTTCCAGGGTATCAGACAGCTTCAAAGCAAGGTATGGGAGTAAAGCAGGACAGGAGGTCCTCCAAAAAAGTCAGAGCACACAGAGTACATAATATCACAGCATATGTGACCAGGGGACCGATTACATCCCTGAAAACAGTGATTAAAATTCTCCTATTCTGCCTGATAACCTAACAATTAATTGGCCTGTAAAATTCTTATTTAGACTACCAACACAATAAAACAGTACAAGCAGCTACTGGAATATTTTTACATTTTTTTTCTTTTACTGATGACTTGGTGCCTAGAAAGTATTCCCAGTGCTCCAGGCTATGGAGATATAATTGATGCAAGATACCAATAACTCCTCGTGTGTTAAAGACACCAGTGTCAAAATTCTCTTTTTTATATTACCATTCTGAACATTTAAGAAACAATTCGCTTAAATAACTATATTCCTAAAATAAACTACTTGCAGTACCTTAGATATTTTTTTCTCTCATTGGTCTGGGCAATGGTGGAAACAAAAACACTGTCTGAAGTACCCTCTTAACCAGACAGAGGGCTGTTTAAATAACAGACCCATCCAACACAAAAGGTTCACCCCACACCAGCGACCACACAAACCGTCAGAGAGCGGTTCAAGTGTCCTACAGTGGGCACAGCTACATAAACAAGTGTGAAGGAAAAAGTGATGTATGTTTTTGGGAAAGTCAGAAAACACGTGCAAACATAAACTTTACTTCAATAACCTGGAAGGTAGACAGAGTAGAGAAATCCCTGTATGAAAATAGCTGATACAGCATTCAAACCCTCATATTGAACAGAAAAGGCTTGAGAAAAGGGGTGCAAGAGACAAATCTCAGGGGCTCTTTGATTTTTCTGAACAATCCTGCAGACGATCAAATTTGTTCCCTAGGCTGCTCTTTCTGCCTTAATGGCTATGCAAATCCTCACCCATGGCTGGGCTGCCCATGAATAACAAACCTTGGCAATCAGGCTGACTGGCATTTCATTATATTCCCTCATCTCATTTCTGGTTTTACCCATTACATCTTTAATATACTGAGATTATAACATTTTCAGATGAGATATCAGTGCTCCCCCAAGAATTAGCAGGGAGTGCTCTCATCCATGCCTGGACACCCTGACTCAAACACAACTCAAATTATTATCAACTATGTCACTTTGCTGCCATTTTGTTACACACACACAGTGACATTCTCCTCTCCCCCTGCTCCACAAAGCTGCATCTCACAATTTACACAGTATTTCAAGATCATTGCTTCCCTTCCTCAGTATGTAAAATATTGAGATACACATACATATAAGTGAGTTTTGATCTATTCAGAATCTTATTCCTGTCCTCCCCAGTCCATTTTGAAAAGAAACTACAACCCCTATACCATCCATCACTTCTCTAGAGGCAGCTCAGCGACACATAAAACTTAAACAAGTGACGGCTGTAAGTATATCTAATTTCAAGCTTATTATTCCAAACCATTTCCTCATTATGCTGGTTTTGCAGCACGCTTCTCCCTTTGACTATTTGCAAACTGGGTTATTTTTCCCTACCATATGCTGCTTTATCTTTTCCCGTGCTGAGTTACACTGTAGCTGTCAGCTCTGGTTCTGACCTATCTTCCTTCCACTCAAGTGGAGGCAAAAATTCCCTTCTGGTGCCGTAAAGGATGCTGGATGAGGTTCTACTCGCAGCCTCTATAATCGATTGTCATCATGTATCTCTGTCCTTTTCTAGTGTTTGCAATACTGCCGAATGTAGCATCATTTGTAAACATAATTAATGAGCTGTTTCTGTGCCCTTAAAAAATCATTAATAAAGATGTTAAATTAAACTGCGTTTAGCAGCGCACCCTGAGTCACCCTGTACTCTTCTGTCCAACTTGATCCACTGCCATCCATCACAACTCTTCATTCTTAATGCCTTGAGCAATTCTAATTCCTATGACATAATGAATGTTCAAAACAATTTGAATTGTGAGCTTTTCCCCCCTCTTTTTGTGTTAATCCCCAGATCTGCCATTTTTTTCTGTTTTCAAGTAACACCTCAGGTTGTAACAATCCTTTCATGTGTTCTTGCCTCACTTGCTACAACTGCTAGAACTCCAAAGCTTTCTGAATTAGTTAATTCTTTCAATATACTACAACTTTTTATTATCAATACCTACTTATTTATGTCATAATTATAAAGCTTTTCCTAGTTTTACTCAGTATATATTTTAAAATTCCTCATTTTACCTCTTCTTTCATTTTCTTGTTAGACACCATCAAAACATGCTGTCAGTCAGCACAGATGAATTTTGCCTTCCTTATTTTACACAGGTAACCTTTTTTTCCTCCCAGCTTTTGTCTTCTCCCTACTGCAAATCTATCTAGTGCCACAATACAGCCTACACTTGGATGCTGGAGTCAATTTGAGTGTTTTTGTTCTCTGTGCCAGCTCTCAGCAGGCCTCAGAAGTCTAAAGGTATTTTTATTAATTTTCTTTCCTTTCCCTTGACATCTACTGTACTGAATCTTGTGAAACCCACTTGCACTTTGTATTCTTTTCTTCAGCCTCACAGTAATACACTGCTCCTTAATTGAATGAATTACACATTTTACTTTGCTCCAGGCTTGATTTGTTCATTAGGGTAGACACTCAAGTAGCCTTCTCTTCCCAAAGCACCACTGAAATCACTGGACTTAGGGCTTTTCAGAACAGTCCATGATCTGTCATGTGGACTTTCAAATCTATATTGCTTACTAAGCTGCTTAATGCTGGTATGAATGAATGGCTCTTGGCTCCTGTTCAGCTTGTGCAGCTGTGTTCTGCAAGTCTGCGTGTTGGGTATTTATCTCAAACAGGTGCACAATCAACAGCTCTTAACCAGCAAGGAAATAATCCATGGATTATTTCTCCTGTGGTCATCTTTCCTTACTAAACTATCAAAGTTATATTTCATTAAACTCATGAAAATGACTGTTCTTTATTATTCTATGTTAAATATCAACCTACCATCTAGAATCCTAATTTTCCTAAGTCCTAAAATTAAAAAATAGCAACAGAGACAAGCATTACAAGAACTGACTAATGTCCACTGCAGTTTTTCCTTTGCTTTTTAAATATTTTTATTTTTTTTAATACCATTTATTTTCACTCCATTGCATATTAGGAAGTTTACTATCATTAATCTGAAGCAGCATTTAATATCCCAAAGCCTAAAAGCAGAAACAAGGAGGAATGTAGAGCAACAGCAGAGATCTTACTACCTCCAATAAGAACCACAGAATGACAAAGAAACATCCTTTTATATTTAAACAATCCCAGAGGAGCTCAAAATGTGCCCCACCCCAAGGTTGCTTTAAGTTCTAATTTATGTGCAGAGTATTAAGAGAAAAAAAGAAAAAAAAATTGTTTACTAAAAAACCCCTGTTGTTTACTCCAAACAGAAAGAAATAAGCAAAACTCAGCTTCAGCTCTGAAGAATACGTGTAACTCAGGCTCAAACCCCTGCAACCTGTCCTGCTCCTCTCCTCAAAAGTTTTTTTTTTTTTCTCTTTGTGATTTTCAGATGCTACTGTCTTTCCCTTACTGAGTATTTCACCCAAATATGGAACCAACAGTTGCATTAACATTTTTTTTAGATTGTCTGTTCTAATTTACTAATCACACATGGTACCACACAACCAGCTGAAATGACTCAAAAGGTGTGAAGTCATGACAAGGTGATAACTTCATTCTTGGTTAAACATTTAGGGAACTAACCCAAGGATATCTAACAACTTCAGCTGCAAAAGTTTGAGACACAGAATTAAAGTTCCAGAGCTGGAGAGGGATTGGCTCCTTTGCTCTGTGGACTTCATATCTGAAAAGCTCAGGTTTTTTTTTGAATGTGTAACGGGTATTTCAAGGAAAGAACCTTTATCATTCAATGGAAGGTTATGATTGATTTTGCTGAGGAGGTACTATAAACATTGCCACTTGATGAATACCTTTATTTTTAGGAAAAAATATTAGTGGGCAGCAAATTAATCAGTTCTATTTAGAAGGTGATATTGTATGTAGTTATCTACCTGACAAGTGCCTTCTTAGGTCTTTTAAAATAAATAACACTGAGTAAAAAGCAATCCACAGTAACAGCTCCCTCACTTCCTTAATGATTCAGTTATTTTTATACCTACTACAAGGTAAACTTTCCTGATCTCCTTAAATAACCAAATCCCTTCCTCTAACAACTATTTTGGCCAAATGATATTTCCATTTTTTTTCACATCAAATACAACAAGAAATCCTTCTTGAAGCCTGCCATTTTATTTCAAATCATTCTCCAGCAAGAAAAAAAAAAATCAAAATTAGAAAAAAAATAATGTCTTCTCATTGAGTACTTACAATTGATCTAATGTTGTTTTCTTTGGCCAGTTTCAGAGAAGATTTATAGCAACTTGCCAAGTTCTCTTTATGATCATCGGTGAGATGGCCTCTTGCGATCGGCCCAACAGTATGGATCACATCTGGAAGAAATAAAACAAAAAGTTAAGAGATCCTAAGGTGGTTTAGGACAAGTCAGCACATTCTGGTAGTGTACCTAGACACAAAGGTAGGAAATAAAATTCTAAGATGATTATAACTATAAACCATGCAACACGATACATCTTTGATAATAAAATAAAGATTAAAACCAGGAAAGGCTAAGTTCCTAAGTATTTGGACTGAAGGAAAAATGGAGGAAAACGCACTAAACACTTGTTATATTTGTACTGCAATTCACAAGCAGGATAGGTGAAATGTTTTCATTAGTACCTTAAGTATTTAGGGCTGTACAACTGTAAATATACAGCAACTGTAAATATACAACTGTTTGAAACCTCCAGCTGCTCTCATCCCCTGAAGGTCCTCTCACTGGGAGATCTCACTACACAAAACCTCAGAACTTTGTTTTGTCAAATCCATAAAGTCTTTTCTCAGCAGCCATTTTAAGAGGAGAAAAGTTGTGACCTAAGAACATATTAGTTATTGAAAGAACTTGCTTTCCTCTCACATCAGACCAGATGGAGACACCATGCACTAAACCAAAATATTCTGTTTGAAGTAACTTAATGAACCAAAAGAGAAAGCACAGTCAGGGAATATCTTAGGTATGATGCCTCTGGCCGCATCAAAATCAGATGCTGCAATCAATCAATATCTCTAAAGTGCTGTAAGAAAAATGAAGTGAAAAGCCTGGAGTTAAAAACTAAAAGATGTCACGATTTTTTTTGTTTGTTTTTTTTTATGTCCCCCATCCCCACTTGACTAGTAGAGAAGCACATTTACTTTTCAAACTTCCATCTTCTCTATCACATGTTAACATAATAGAACAAGTTACGGTGGGGCAGGTTTTTTGTTTTGTTTTTTTCCTTATCATCCCCAAAAACATATAGCAGCAGCAATAAACAGCAACACTTTTCTTGGCAACATTGCCACAAAAAGGGATTAGAAATGGATTAGGCAATGCTTTCAAATATGGTACCACTGGTCTCATTGGTTAGGTTGTGTTTCTGTCCCATATGGGGCAGGTTTACAGGCAACATCTGCTGTTGTTAAACTCCAAAATATTTTAATTTACTCAGAAATCCTACAGAATTCACACCGCTATTTTTCATCCAAGCTGTCTTTCATTAGTTTCCTCCAACCTATACCAAAGCACAAGTGGAAATGGCCAAAATAACTTTAAAATGTATGCTGTTGTTGGGGATTTTTTTTCTTTTTTTTTTTAAATCCAGACACTGTCAAGTCTGGGTCTCTATTACTAAAAGACATGGCTTATGCTCCAAGGCACAGTGTTTTGAACATTTCTAAAATTCTTCTCTATATTAGCTAGAAATTACTGACTTTCAGCAAATAAACATGTCAAAGAATTCTAGTGCCCAGAAACACAGAGGAATTGGTTGTGGTGACAAACTGAAACCCACAAGACCTAATCTTCCAACTGCTACAGAAAATCACCCTACTGAGAAGTAAATAAAAGGTTAACTACCCTTCTTTCCATTTTGATCACTGTAATTTTCTCCAGTTGTGGGAACAAGATGGACAGATTGGGTAATTTCTGTTGAATGCCACCGCTGCCAGACGGTGACTGCAGCAACTTAAGCATCGAGCAGGTGTTGAGCCTTCATCCACTGATGAGCAGGATGAGAGCAGGCAATTGAAACAAGCAGAAAGGCTTTACCTCAGAGTTCAGAATGAGAGGTTTTTTCCCTTAGATGTGTTTTAGCTACTATAATAAACCGAGAACTACTAAGACGTAAGAGAAAAAAAAAATAGTATAGCTAGTTTAAAATCTGCTTTTGCTTGCAGAGAAAAGGTTGTGTACTTCCATTACTAAAGACCATAATGTCTTTTAATAATGAAGGAATATTCTACTAAGTCTGATCTCAGACAAGATCATTCTACATTTCTAGACACTAAGATCTGTGGTACCATGATGCTTTTCAAATCCAGAACACCCACCAGCCAAAAAGCAAATAAAGGAATGACTTTAAATACAACTTCAAAAGAAAGTGTAGAAGATGAATAAAAGAATTATAAAAGTTTTCCCTATTGCTGCTAAGACTGAGTAAACTTGCATTTCAAGGTGCAGCTTCTTAAAAGCAGAATCTTAACGGCTTAAAATATTAGTTTATTATTTAACAACAAGAAAGAATTTTGGAATAGCCCAAGTACCAAATCCTATCTAAAACTCCCCTTGGCATATTTTCACTTAGTAAATGTTTAACTCCACTGCTGTAATCTTCCATTATTAAACACTAATTTTAAAAATTCTCAGCTTAATGAATGGCAAATGTTTTTCTTGTAATCTTTCTCCAGAACTTCCTGATTTAGCATTTTAGCCTCATTACCAACCCTCTATCACTGAAGCTGACACTTCATGTAAATAGAAAACTTTAATGCAATTATTAGCTTTTCTGGTTTACATTTTACAAGCCCATCAATAGGTTGTTCTTTAGACAGCAAACTGAAAAGGGTTATGAATTGGTTTCTAAAATATCAAAACATAATAAAAAATACAGTAAGGGTTTACTAGTAGAGAAACATTTAAAACACAAGTTGTTAATAATAATAGTATTGTAAATAATAATATTATTAACATTAATAAGTTATTAATAAGTTATATTAAGTTTAGGTCAGCAGACAAACAGGAAAGTAAATTTTATTGTTGTATATCGTCAACAAAATCAGTGCATCCATACACTGACTAAAGTATATGTTATTCTGCTCAAGCTATTTCACAATGCATTAAGGTTTGAAGGCAGGTAAAACCCTTTGAAGTTATACAGGCATAAAGCAAACAAACCAAAAAATTAAAAAACTCCCCCCCCACCAGCCCATGAAGTTAATATATGGGGATCAGACTTCACAGGCTGAAGCAGAGACATTTATTTTTAATATAAGCTATGAAGACTGTGTCAATCTTCAAGCTTGTCTGTCACAATAAAGTTTATTCTCTGCTTGCACATTCCCCCTCATCCAACATCACAGAGCTGGAGAAATGTGCCTGCAACAGACAGAGGAGTGTGGGTGTGCTGGAGGGGAAAGGTCTACAGGCAAGATGTCACTGCCTGTGCAAGGGGGGCAGGACTAGATGACCTTTAAGGGTTAACCCAAACTAATCTGTGATTTGGTGCCAGAAAATGAAGGGGCAGGGCAGAACTGCTGCCCTGGTACAACAGCCACTTGCTAGAGCAGCCAGTCCCCAAATGCAAAGCCCTGCAGCAGTGCTGAAGAGGAGAAACATAGATGTGCAAGCCCTGCTTAACCCATTCCACACCAGTCTACCCACAGCCAGAATGAGCATCCATCCTAGAGAAGTGCTTAACCTTTCTGAAGCAAACAAGACATCCTGGTTAGACTTCAGTGATGATAAAGGAACATGGCAGGAGATGTGCAGGGATGAGTTTCACCACAGAAGGCAAAGTGATAAAAGAGTGGAATGCAGGCGGGAGCATTGGCCATGGAGATAAGCACAGTGGGCTGGAGATACACTGTGCATTCAGTGGCACAGCAGCAGGAAACAGAAATGGTCTTACCACCTAAAGATTTTTAAACTAGGGGAAATGCACGGACACTCTGCGTTGTAAATTGCTATAAAAGAAACAATTTGGCTGGAAAAATCTGATAGAAATCCCTGCTACCAAACAGCTCCTGTTCCTTCTTGCAGCTCCTGAAGCCCCTTCCCTGTCTGAGCATTTCTTAATGAAGTCAAACTCCTGTTTGGCTATGAAAAATTCCCCAAAGCGTCCCCTGATGGGTTTTTTTGTTCTTCAGAACCACATAAACAGAGTAACACTGGGAGTAGTCAGCTCTCAGAGAACACCACGCTATCCATTTGTAGTACTTTAATTTTTGTCAAACAAAGCTGCCAGTACTGCTTTGAAGCTTCTGATTTACTATGGTCAGTCTTCCAGCCAAGCACATTGATAAGGAACTTCATTAAAAAGAAAGCTGCAATCCATGTGTTCGTAAATCACTTTCTCTGTGTACACAGAGCAGAGATGTTTGCTTACATTTTTAACAGCACACAGAGGCAGAGAGCCCCAAAGGAAGGTATATTCTCTTCTGGGATCAGGACACAGCAATAGATCAGCTTTGAAAGTTAATGAAGCTGCATAGTTTTAAAGTGATATTTTTAAAGGAAGGAGATAGTGTTTTTCTTACAGAAAGGCTTCCAAAGACAAGGTAAGGCTGATCAAAAGGAAGTATCAGCACAGATCTTCATTGCACAACCATGTCTTAGAGCTTCTTTAGGGCTGAAGCAACATTTTACTTTTATGCTGTTTTTTTCTAAGATTCTTGTTACAGCATGTGAATGATCTGAGGAGAGCTTATAGGATCTACTGCTTTCTTTTGGGTTATTTGAATTTCAGGTGTTTGTCTAGAAAGTTTATCAGCCAAAGTCAGGTCTGTGACAGTCAGCACTGACATGTGGGTAAAACTTCTGTCATTGCTGTTTTGTTTTGGTTTTTTGTTTGGTGCTTTCTTTTTTTCCTTGAAGCATTATAATGAAAGCAGACAACTGAACCTTGTGTAAATCACAAACTAATTTGGAGGTATAACAGGCTCTTCAGCATTTAGAACATACTTGTTAATAGTCAGCCACTAGTAAAAATAAATATAATTCACACAATTACTCAACACTTCAAAAGCAAAGCAACTGTCCCCTCAAACTCCAGTGTAGACCAATAAAAAATAAAACCTCATCTTCTCTACACACAAAAAGGCTAATGAGGCTTGTTTCCTCTGGCCTTCCTCATTTATGGAGTCAGCTCATACCATACCATGTTTGTCACATGACTTTATTTTTTTTTAATCCACACTGCTATGGAGAAAGGGCAGAGCAGCAGGGGCAAAGACAAAAGACAACTTCCAGTTGCAAAAGGATGAAGAGATGTGACCATGCCTCAAAACCCAGCCTGGAGGATGAGGTAATTTCCTTTAGATGCAATTTACTGTTCCTTGTTCTTCATAAAAGGGACACTAGATGGCAAAAATATTAGCATAATGACTTTTTCCCAACAACTGAAGAAGTACAAAAAGTTTCTCCCTTACAGATGCGATCGCAGAACATGCACACCATTAATGAACCATCCAGCCACGGCTAGAATCAATTACACATTTCTCTCATTCATCCCATTCAAGCATTCATAGCCATAATCAGCCCCATCTAACAAACTGCATAATGAAGCTGTACCCTGTCAATCACAGCAGGAACCAGATGAATCTTAAGAGGGAAGCTACCACATTGTGTGTGTCACTGAATTACAACAATAAAAACCTGACAAAAAGTCAGAGAATTTATGGCTCCATTGTTAAATCTTATCAGTTGATTTACAAAGTAGGCACCCACCATATTGGTGCTGAAAAAGGATAGCAGAGGTTCAACTGATAGGAAATTGAGTTACTTAAATATATTTGTACATACTGAATATCCCTGTTCTTTAAAGGAATTCATGTAGCTTAACATTCTGTTATACAAATTTTCACGGCTTGTTCTTCTCCCATTTCTAGTTAGAGGTACTTATAAATAAAATATACATTTTTAGTATTAAAAAACAACTGCTAATTTAAGTTCAACTTAAATGAATCCTCCAGGGCCACAGCCCAATATAAGTAATTTACTAATATGTGTGTCAAAAACTAGATTAGCTGAGCTGAATATTTGAAATGCAAGGCAGCATCTTTTATAGATTATGCAATTATAAACTTGACTATGCATAATACAGCTCTACGGTTTGGAAGTATTTATTTGCTCTTTAAACATATACATTACATTTATCAGCATTTAAAGACTCAGTCTCAGTTTTTTGGGCTTGATGCAAATAAGCACTGCTCACTCTTAAATCTGCACCTTTTATAGCTGGCTTTTAGTGATTAATTAGCTGTTTTGAGTGAACCAAATAACATTTAATTAGCTGCAAAAGCTACGATACCTAGAAGTCATCGCGTAAAATATTTAGCCGGGTTTTTCCACCTAAATAGCGCTGTTTTCCCAAGAAAACCTAAAGAATGTGTTTATTGTAAACAATTAAAAAGCATCCCTCTTTGTTGGATTAGGTGTGTGGTTTCAGTACAAGACAGCAGAGACAGTCAGAAAACAATATTCCCCAAGGGAGAGAGGCGCAGGAATTGCCGAGCCCCAGAGATCCTTCGGGATGGGGGTCTGCGCTCAATAGCCGGCATTTAGCAGAGAGCGGTCGCTTGGCATCTGTGGGAAGTTTAAAAACACAGAGAGCTTGTTCACAGTGGTTACACCACTGCCTCAACAGCCGGCCAGAGAATTAAGTCACACAAGTCAAAACCCAAGCGTTTTTGGCACTCGTGCTCGCCATAAAACACAAGGCCCAAGTATGCCCCTGTGATCCCGGAGCGGTTCCCCTCCCATCAATGGACTCACAGCATCTCTCTGCCATCAGGGCCTTGCCATTAACGTCGGAAACAAAAGTAGGCTCTGTTCAGGCAGGCAGGAGAAGCAAGTGGTGCAATTAAGAGTCACTATACTATATCTCAAAGTAATAGGTTTTACAAAGCAATTCAGTACTATGATGACAGATGTCAAAGCAGTGACTAGACAGACACAACTTCGATGGAAATAATTGCCTACATGTAAAGCTAAAAGGCAACGGCTCCATTTGGGATATTCATAACATGATGTGATACGAATGAACATGAAATGAACACAACGTGACTTAGCGTGCAATTATGACACTCATAACTTGCTATTTCTGTTTTCTTTTTTAATCTGGACTTGAAGCATTTGAAGCAGAAATGCCCAATTGTTAGCCTTGTTCCCCTCTAAAGATCACATACCCAAACAAAGACCTTGATATACCTAGGAAAAAAGCAGACAAAATGAAATTATATTGCCCCAAGCAGATTTTGTCATCACACTATAACAAGCCTCATTTTTTCTGTAGCAGCAGAGGAGCTCTGCCAAGCACCATCCTCATGGAGTGGCTCAGGAAACACACACCAAGAAAGCCCTTGTTTCTTGGTGCTCTCCACCTTTATCTGACTATCATTCTTTGCAAGCAGAAAAGGCTATTGATAAAGATGCCTTAATCTGTCTTTTGGTTTATGTTTGCCACATGTACGAAAACATGAGCCACAAACGTTCTCTCCTTACTTCTCTCTTTATTAAACAGCAAAAGATGTTTGGGACTGAGTTTTGAGTTTAGTTCATCTGATAATTCAGCCAGTCAGCTTTGCAGCACCCAAAAATAAATGTGTTTGTTCTTAACATGAACATTTTTTAAATATTTTTTTTTACGGCTTTCTGTTCCACATTTTTTAGAGTAATACTTGCAAGCTCCTCATTTCAATCAAGGATCAAGTATGGTTAAATGTCCGTGGCTAGTGTTATATCCTTCACCATGCAGTATATTTTTGTTTGAAATGTATGTGGAATAGCAGACTGAAGCTCTCTCTTCCTTACTGCCTTAAGAATAAGCACTTTTAGTTCAAGGTAGCTTCACTTCTAATTTTGAAATTTAATTACAGGGACCCAGAAACCAGAAACGAGCTAATACACTCAGCTTCTTAAAACACAGATCCCATGACAGAGAATCACAGAATTATTGAGGCTGGAAAAGACCTCTAAGATCATCAAAGTCCAGACTATGACCTAACACTGTCGCACTGGCTAGACCATGGCACTAAGTGCCACATTCAGCCTTTCCTTTAACACCTGCAGGGATGGTGACTCCAGCACATCCCTGGGCAGGCAGCCCACACCCGGGTTGTTTTCATTGTCTAATCCAACTCTGTTAAATCTGATTTAGTTACCTCTGCTTGTGAATCACACAGTAAACTCATAGATATATGCTTCAGAGTGGAAAAACAAGAGCAACAAAAAAAAAACAACCAAAAAAACCACCAAACCAAAAACACAATATCCCCCCCAAAATAAAATTTAAAAACCCACAAAAAACCAAACAAAAAACCATTCAGCCTCACTACAAAACTTACTACCACACTGATTTTAATCCATAAAAGTTTTACCCTCAGAACAAAAACTCTTCCACTTTGCTCTGAATGTCAAATGATCCTAGGGAGAGCTTCAATAATTTAGCAAGGTACAGAAGCCGCCCCCTTTTTTTTTTTTTTTCTCAATCTTAAGGGTTTTTCCTGTGCAAATTCTCTTTTGATAACATTACTAACATTTCCTATTAAACCATATTTTATTGTTTGCCTGAGATAGTTGAAGGGAAACTGAAACAAAGGCAGGCATCCCAAGAAAACTGATGTAAAAAGATCAACAAAAAAAACAAACCCCTGTTGTATTGTTTGCTATAGGCAATCTTGAATAGAAGCAGGTAGCCAGACAGTTTGCAGGGCAAGTGGCAGAACCAGAGCTTGCTGTGCCAATACTTCAAGGCTTTATTTCACTTTCTGAATACTAAATCAGTCAAAATATTTTTCCTTCACATGAGATTTGAGAATATCAGTATAAACATTACAAAATTCTAATCTTAATTTGAAAGGATTACTTATTATAAGGAGAACACCAAACTAAACAACCCTTAATCACACATTAGCAGCACCATAATTTCAGGTACAAGGAGAGAAAACTGCTAGCATGGCTTTTATCTGCCTAGTGAAGAAGTAAAAAAATTGTAATCAGATCAGGTAAAAAGGTTTTTTTTAAATCAGACTAAAAGAATTGTTTTTCTTAATAAAAAAGTTTTATGAGCTTCTTAAAGTGGAAAAAAGTATGATTCAAATTTTTAAGAAAAATTTGATTATATTCGTAACTTCACGGCAGTGCATTTATTCCTTGATGGTAGCACATTAAAAAAAAAAAGTTACTGTGCTTGTTTTTTTCATTTACTTTTTCTACACCGTTTCTGGGGAATAAATGAACTTATTCCATCTCCAAAAATTGAAGCACATATTTTTCATGTGACAGTTCTCCAATCTACATAACTTTCAAAATAAAAAATACATGAATTTTTCATGTCTTTAAAAAAATACTGATTAGATTACAGGGTCCCCATGCATCTTCTGAAGAAACCAGAGGTTTTGGGCTAAATCAGCCTGATTAAAGTTTGAACTCGAACTTCTGAAGTTAAAACTTCAGAAATCATGCCGGGAAAGTGTAGTAGTATTTCCCTTGCCACAAACACACTGCTCTGGGAATACAGACAGGAGAGCCTCACGCAGCCTATTGGTACCATTTATCACCTCTTGAAGTGGAGTGGATGCAGAGGGAGGAGAAAGCCAGAAAAGACAAGAATGAAACCATTAAGTATTTTTTAAAGTTCTTGTTCCCAGATTAAAAAGAAAAAGCTGAGGAGACATGAACCGTGGTGCAGGACTGAACTTTACGCAGGGGATGATGTATTTTCCTCATAGGCATTAAACACAGTGTTTACAGCTCTGAACTTGAGAACTTCTCTCAAGCCTGGGAGCAGTCCCAGTAACACTGCTGAGACCATTGTTTACAGACAAACAGGGATCCAAACGCTGACAAAAGAAAGTGACAGCACATCTTCTTAATGATGCAGGAAGGCACCTTTACCACTTCACCTTTAAGTGGCATAATTGACAAAAATCTCTCTTACTATTTTCTATTGTAACAAGGAAAATAAAGTCTGTCCACTTAACCTCACCTGAAGTGTTCCTCTTCTGTAATTTTAGCAAGTTGCATTCCACAGACCTTTGTCTCCCAGTCACTTCCTTTAGACATGGTTTCCCCCACTACATCTATGAGCCCATCACAAAACAATGAAAAGAGGAAAAATAAAATTTACTGTCACCAATTCTCTCCCAAAGTCACACAGTCACTGAAAACAGGGACACACGTGTTACCCAAATAAAAGTCCAACTCATTTTTAAAAGCTGACTAGATTTCAGGTTGGCAGTGCCACTTTAATTGCTTCATATAGGGGTGATAAGTGAAATAACTGGACAGCTCTTTGAACCGTAACATAAGACTTCATGCCTAGAAGAGGAATCTCATTTTCTACCATCAATTTTATTTTAATTTAGGTGGCTGAAACCACACTAAAGTGCCCTCCTGATATCAACATATTCCAGATATCAACTTTTGGGAATGCAGTGCATGCCAAGTATCTGTGATAAATTCCTTTGACCGTTTCCTCCCAGTCTCTTCCCCAGAGATGCGCTCAAGTTTGCAAGATGGTTTCTTCAGCTGCCAATGAAACAAACATTAGCACTTGGAATTCACTGCTCTGCAGTCTGTCGTAAAAACAAGCCCAGCAGATGATGGGGGCATCAGCAAGCCTGAATCTGCAGGGGGAGGGAAAATGAAAAGTCCTATCTACAAAGACTATACTCTATCACAGAGGCAGACTAAAGAAAAAAAACAACAGATTTAGATAAAAACTTCAGTCCTTCAACCCTGCTACCTACATGTTTTATTAATAGCAGCTATTACTTCTCCAAATACTTCAGACAAAATGAGCAAACAGGCAAATTTATATCATTAACCAGCAACTATTTTAACAGAACTAAGCAAGGCTTGAACTGAGACTTGAGAGCAGGTCCTTTTCCCAAGTGAGGAAGGGGCAGCAGAGGTGCAGTTGCCCTGATGGTGCTCTGTTCTGTGCACCCTCAGCCAACTAGAGCCTTTGCCCAATGCAGAAAAGACACAGCCAGAGAATTACCAGATAAATCTTGCCCAGTCTTGGGACTCCTTAATTTGAGCCCAAGCTTACAACCTGCACTTCAGTCTGTACCTCCACCGATGGGGTGGTGGGATGCACCTTGCAACAGGCAAGGAGAAAAAAAAGCCATTGCTTTTGCTGATCTGGATGTGTCTGACCAAGGTGCTCTCTCCTCAAAGCAGCTGGCCCTGCTTTAGCAGCAGTTTTCTTTCAGAAACCACAGCAGAACCGAGCTTTCACAGACACTACAGAAGCACTGCTTTGAATTCTTCTGATCTCTGCTCCCTCTCAGTTCAGAAAGATTCACACACCATAGGAGAGGAACAGCAAAATGTAAACAAAGCGCCGACAAGAACACAAAATCCATCTTTACTCCATTGACTTCTTGTTACAGCATCTAATTCAGCAGCAGTTCACCTTAAGGCATATATACATCCTCTCATGGGCTGTGACCAGCTTGACCAGGCTACTGGTGGTACAGAAGCTGCCTGCTTACATCACAGCTTAGCTCAGCAATAAGATGGCTTAAGTATCACTGAAGCAGAAAAGAGCTAAAAGGCTCCAGGAAATGTGCTCAGAAGTGCTGGCAGATACAAAAGCTAACCACAGAAATGAAATGAACTCACTGAGGCTATTTAACAAAAATTGTAGTATGGTATTTTGTACAACATATAATGCTCATATGGATTCAAGTGAGAAACAAGCTTTGATAACCATCTGAGTGTTTTGCATCAGCAGATGTTGTAAAGAGTTGAATTTCCAGCAGGAGCAAGTGTAGCAAGACAAGAAGCAGGAGAATATTTTTTTTTTTTTTTTTTCAAGGTAAAGTGTATTTCAAATTTACAGATATTAATAGAACTACTGAGGTTTTCCATGTCAAGCAACATCACTAGGAAGAGTCCTTGGAAAAACACTGGAGTACTACTTTGCCCAGCTCAAGAAAGAAAATGCACTTATTCCAGAAAGTCATGTAATGGCCCATAAGAGCTGATGAAGAGTTTAACCTTGTTGTAGAAGAAACACAGATGTAAGCAAAGTAAACTTGTGCTCTATGGAGCATCGTGGGATCCCACTGGCTTGTCACAAGCATTTAATGACAAACATCAAGTAGGTAGTTTCAAACTCAAGACTCTTAAAGAGGTTGTCGTGGTTTAGAAACAGAGAACCAGAAAGAGTAGGGTTAGAAATCGTAGCAATTACTTGTAAACATGGGAATGTCTTTGGAAAAAAACCTAATGGGGCAATGGGAACACTTGCAAGGGTGACAAGTGTTAGAACATGCTGTTTCCAAACACGAGGCTGCACCTTGCTAAGGGGAACAGGTCAATTGCTGGAAAAACATATTGAAAAAAATGTTTGTAAATTTTATTGCACTTGTTATTGAAGCAAAATGGTTATTTTGCTGCCTGCCGTGCCCACAAACTCAATGCATCATTTCTCTGGGAAAAGAGGAAATGTTTGCAAACTTACATTACCCACTTTAACACCAGCGTGAGGATTAGGTAGACTGCTTAGAAGTCTGAGTGCAAAGTCGTACTTCACAGCATCATATTTCCCTTGCACAGCCCGGTGGAAAGACATACTGATATTTTCACAGTGAAAGC